>NC_047040.1:71760973-72070307 GCF_011762595.2 Tursiops truncatus | reverse complement strand
CATGTGCGTTTATTCACAGTGAGGCGTGCTGAGGAGGGGGGCATTTGCAGAGGCCCGAGTCAGAGTCCCAGGTCCCAGGTGGGAACCTGGAAATATGTTCCAAGCTATATTATTATAGGGAGCCAGGGTGATGGTTGTGGTCCTTGCGGCCCTCTGAGAAGTTTCACATGCCCTGGTTGTGAAGGACCTGGAGAGAAGCTAGAGGTTGCCATTGGATTCCCATAATTTAGGCCCCTTTGGACGTCCTGCATAAGGAGTTAGCCGAGTCTTTCTAACAGGAGAGGTTTGTGTTGCATATTGACATAATGTGTACGGGGTGTGTGAACAGGCTGTGGGTGTGCACTGAAGAAGCATCAGTGTGTGCTTTTTTAGAGTCAAGGTGTCTGATCCTTCTCCATGGCCTGGGAAGGTGAGTAGGGCACATGGTTGATTGCCCTTTGGAGACTGCAGCAAGAGGGGACACATCATCACAGAGGCAGGCCATGGAGCCACGCAGGTGCCTGTTGAAGGAATGAGAGGAGGTGGTGCTAACAGTGAGGAAGCAAAGGACCGAGGCCTTAGGAGGGGAAGTAAGGAAGGGCCTAGGTCGGGCAGATGGTCCTGGTCGGTGGTCGGCAGCTGGGCCAGAACCCGTGGGGTAGCCAGAGGGTTTTCAGCAGGCAGATGGCCCAACTTGACTTCTGTCCCTCCAGCGTTTGTTGCACTAATGATTTCACCAGTCCTTAGAAGCCTTAGCCCTGGGAATATGAGTCCCTCTCCCCTGTCATTTACCCTCAAATGATAACATGTATTTTATCATCCTGTAAGATAATCATATGTCTAGGATTGTCGGTACTTTATAATTGGACTACTTAACCCACAAACCAAATTAGGTTTATTTTTATTTAGATTTTTCTCATTGTGACCTAGGATGTGTATGTAAATAAGAGGTTCCTTTTTTTTTTAAGGCAAAAACATGTACTGTATATTTGCTTTAAAGATTTGCTAAGAATTAACAAAATTATTTTGTACTGATTATTTTTATAATTGAACTGATGTATGCTTCAGTTAATGATCCTTAATGCTTTTTAACAGGTAGCTATGTGCTATGAGTCTTATTGATTTGGTCAGAGGTAAATGTGATTACTTATTTTTAGAATTAAAAAATGCATACATAGATGTAATATAATATATAATCTATAACGTATACATAAAAATTTGAAGCTTTCTGATAAAGTCCACTCGGCTACTTTTACCGCCAAAAGCTGACTTTTAGGGTTCTGAGCACTGTGGAATTGTCCGTGCAGAATCTGCTCACTTAGTTAACAAGGTTGGAATTCCAGCAACAGCAGAAGGCTCCCTGGAGCTGCAGAGAAGACAGGTCACCATGCTGCATGTTTGCAGTCAGTACTGAAGCTTTACTGAGTGACCCTCGATTGTCAGTTTTCTTCATAAGATTTTTTGGTGAGGTCTGTCTCTTTCCAGGAGTAATGGAGACTCCTGGCAACCACATCAACGTGACTTTGACTCAAGAATGAGGAGCACTTAGTTTTGTCCACTTTTCAGTTAACGACATTGCCAGAAAAATTAACTGGGGTGGGCAAACAAAACCAAAATCACCCTGAAGTAAGTTTTGTTGAAAGCCTGAAATGAATTGCTTAGTAATTTATAATTTATAGTAGTTTGGGTATGATATTAAACTCAACTTTGAAGAGACTAAACTTCAGTTTAATATTACAGCGACGAGCTCAACCAAATTGGAAGATCTGAGTTATTTAGACGGACAGAGAAATGCTCCCCTTCGGACATCAATTAGGTTACCGTGGCACAATACGGCCAGAGGCAGGGCACAGGAAGTTAAAGGTATTTATCTTTGCATCCGCTGTGATCATGGCTATGATGAGCTCATTCACTAAATACGGAAAGTCTGTGGTAACCAGCACTCAAGCCAGCTGTTTTAAAAACATGCTATGAAGTGTGTATGCGAAAAGTTTATCTTTTAGTAAGGTGCGCTAGGAGGCCATCCTTAACAGTTTTGGGGCTTCTTCCTTATAGTATGTGACTAACTTGCTTCTGGAGTTGAAAAACTATTTTGCAATACGTTGTTTTGAAGTGAGGAGTCCTTTAACACTCACTAGATGTTTTTGGTCGTCAGCGAAGAATCGGCTTTGTTACAGTTCCTTGGGCTGTATGGGCCACCTCCTGCTTCTTCTACCCGTAGTGCACAGTTGGGTGGCCAATGATCTCACCATAAGGGGCGCAAAGCACCACCACACCCTGATAAGAGCTGGGACTCTGTCTCCAGGGAAGATGCATTTCCATTTTATTCCTATAGGAGTGGAAGAAACATGTCTTAAGTACTGTTTCAGATAAACTGATGAGACATGGTTTGGTCCCTTCACCACTTTCTCTAATCCTCTGTGTGTCTCTCTTGAGTCATGAAAATAACTTAGAAGCATGAAAGGACTAGAAAGTCATTTTAATAGGACCCTTTGTAAGGCCAATAGGGTACGATAAATGAGGTATTAGGAAGTATTACTGGAACCAAACTGGTAATATTAATACTTCCAGATCCCTTGTGTTGTAAAACTAAAGTCTGTGCTAAAAGTAACATACAAGCAATGATAAACTGAGTTTTTTAGTGTATAAAATTATGTCATTCTTCTAAAGTAATGATCTTTTTTTTTTTTCTAAGCACGATTTGCTCCCTACAAGCCGCAAGACATTTTGTTGAAACCCCTGTTGTTCGAAGTACCGAGCATAACTACAGACTCTGTGTTTGTGGGAAGGGATTGGCTCTTTCACCAGATAGAAGAAAACTTGAGGAACACAGAACTGACAGAAAACAGAGGAGCCGTGGTTGTCGGAAACGTGGGCTTTGGGAAGACGGCGATCATTTCTAAGCTGGTGGCACTGAGCTGCCACGGAAGCCGCATGAGGCAGATTGCTTCCAACAGCCCCAGTTCATCACCGAAAAGTGTGTCCCTGTTTAACTGCTTGTCTAGTTTGTTATATTACTGTACAATAGATGGGGGAAACTGCTGTTGGGATAGACATAAATTCCCCATTTTCCTCAAGTTGTCCCAGCTGCTGTATCAGGTTGGCGATTGTATGCTGGAGAACTATCAATAGTTATCTCTCATGGTCTTCTGAGGCTATAACCTGGCTTGAGGCCAGCCCTCCCTGGTGTTCTCCCCACTGTCAGGCCTGTCCCCCTCTTGATGTGGGCAGTGAGGCCTGATCAGATGCTCTGGGGAATTCAGGGTCCTAACACTGAGCGGGTTAGACTTCTGGCGCAGCAAGCCAGAAGGAGTCTGCGCAGAATTCGTTCACACCCTATTTCCCACAGCCTTTGTCTTCTATGCCAGATTTACCCAAAGTATAAAAACTAACCTAAAATCAGGAGTAGCCAAATAGTTGACTGTGCTTAGCTTACTTTATATGTAAAAAAAGAAAGTGTCTCTAACATGGTAAACAGGGACAAGTGAGCCAGGAAAGGTTTTTTGTTTTTTTAAACCCAAAGGAATGTAATAAAGGAAACCAGAAACAGCAGTTCTCCTGGGAGGGGACCTGGAAGGCGGAAGACAGGGCTGAGAGGGAGCCTTGTATCCCCATCTGGGCTTTTGCATTTGTTACCATGTTCACTCATTACCCGTTAAAATACTTTCTGGGTCCGACCAAGAAATATGTTCAATATTCCACCCTATCCTTGTTGTAAATAATGAAACTAGTCTCTTTGCTGCAGCTTCAGATTCCTCCCAGGATCTTCCTTTCACTCCATTGCTTTCACCAAGTTCTTCTACAAGTGGTATCAATGCAGCTAAATCCCCCCCTGGGTCTGGGTCTGATCCTCCAGAGAACCAGAGACCAAGAGAGGATGCAGTGAAATACCTCGCTTCTAAGGTAATCTGCTCCTGATCTGTGGGAGCCTTCCAAGAGAGAGAGGTTTGCTAGTTTGCCTTTTGAGAAGTGAATTTTAAAAAGGGATCTTAAAACAGAGACAAGGGTTGCTTAATGCGAAAGTGTAGCTTTTGATAAAATTGTGGTAGAGTACGCCAGATAAAAGGTATTAATGAAAATTAGTATCTTAGGACACTGGCAGTAGACTTTTATTCCTCCTAAACAATGGATTGAAAGGGTTCCTCAAAGCAGCCAGAGGTATCATTGCATTTGCCACAAATCCATCCTTATAAGCATGTGTCCTCCTTCATTGCGTATGAGAGCAGGAGATTGGGAGCCTTTAACCCAGTGACCCAGGGCTCCGCCCCACCTGCACTCTGTTGCCTAGAGCCCTTGGTTTCAAGTGTCTTTCTGTCAGAGGTGTTTTGTGATGTTGTAAGAGACTTGGCCAATTTTCCCTTCCTAGATTCATGGTCAGTCATGATCCTTCTGAAATTTTCTATCTGCTTGACATCTGGCACAGGTTCATAAGCTGCCCTCCTGCATTGAAGCGGTTACACCTCTCATTCCTGGTGAGCCACTTGGGTCTCCTGGGGCAGCAGTGGCGTGAGTTGGTGGAGCTGGAGAACCACCAGGGGTGGACAGCGGTGAGAAGCATCTAGCGAGGAAAGCCCCTGGGGTGAGGTTGGGGCAGGGGAACTGAAAGGAAAGCTCCTCTGCCCCAGATCCCTTCTCCTCGCTTCTGCTTCCCAGATGAGGGCCGTTCCTCACCCAGCATGGGCAGCCCTGATGCCCTGACCACTGATTCGGGGCAGTCCTCTGGTCATGAGTGGGTGATCTGAGATGAGGGATGTAGTGCAGACTTCAAAGCCACCCCGTGACAGTGATTTTTCAAACCACTTTGTGACCCATAATGTGAAATACATGTTACACTAAACACTTGATACACACAGCATCACACACCCAACTGAAGAAAAAGCATTATAAGACTACACTTATTCTTACATCCTATAAAATTCACTGTATTAAATTAAAAAAAGAAAAACTTTTATGCTCCAAATTGGTTTCATCACCCACTGTTGGATTGCCAAACACCATGCTAGGTGGACTGTGGTACTAGCTCATTGGTGGTTCGTACAAGCTCACAGGTCCTCTTGCGTTGCAGCTAATCTCTTTCCAGGTGAGAGGCGAAGAGCTGTCAGCTTTCCTCTGAGTGTCGATGATAAATTTAATCAAAACGAGAAGTCACAGGGCAGTTCCGAATTGGCCATATCTACTCTTGCCCCTTGCTTTTTAAGAGTCTACAGACCAGGAATCGAATCCCAGATATTCCATTGACTGTCTGTCACCCTGGCGAGTCATTCAACCTGTCTGTCTGCTGCCCTCACCTCTGAACCGTAGCTAGTGGTTCTTGTCCTACTTACGTAGGGGTTGTAGGGCTGAGTGGGACAGCAGTGTCGCAAACCCTTCTGAAAAACATAAAGCACTTTACATGAGTGTGTTTTGACCTTTTTCACTCCCCTTACCTTGTACGTATATGCCTCCATTCATCCTCGTTTGGGACAGTCTCAGATTCTCCATTGATCGGCAGTGTGCCTCTCCTCTCAAGACAGTGCCGCATTTGGTACTTCCCTGGGGGTCTCTCTCATGAGTAGCCTGTTGCCACTTCAAATCCATCGCAACAAAAAGGATGCTCTCGGTGCTTGGGCAGGGCCCTCCCTCCTCCTATTTGTCCCTTCACAAGATTGGCAGGAATTTGGTAGTGTCTGACGTTGATCCTTCAGACAGTGTTGCTGTTGAAGTTCTCCATGGTGTCGCTGGCGGCGGCCCTCCTGCCAGGGAGAGGAAGCAGCTGTGACTTGAGAGCCTGGCTTTCATTGCCACCAATTTTATCTGCTTTTTGGGGGCCGCACATGAGTTCCCCAAGGAGATGCTGCTGTTTTTGAAAACAGAAATGTAGTGAATATGGTACTTGTGGATGTCGAGAACGTCAGGGTTGCTTGGAATTGTTTCAAGCCAGGGTGGGCTTTAAGTTTTGTGAATGACTTTTATGAGTTTATATTCAATACAGAGTAACTTGTGCTGATCTTAGTGCCGGTCAAGACGGACTTGTGGCTGCAAGTAAAAGTCGGCCTGAAATTTGCCAAACTTCAGAATTCCTCCCAAACTAAAGGGATAACTGGATCAATTAAGCTAAATAATGACTCAGTCTCGGGGAATAGAAGCAACGTTTCTTGTTACCTCAGAGAACGGGAAAATGGCATCCCTGATGGAGAGCCCGCAGGGTGCCGTGTGAAGAGGACGAGGCGATGCTGACCACTCTGCTTCTTCTGCAGGTCGTGGCCTACCACTACTGCCAGGCCGACAACACCTACACGTGCCTGGTGCCCGAGTTCGTGCACAGCATCGCCGCTCTGCTCTGCCGGTCCCATCAGCTGGCCGCCTACCGAGACCTGCTGATAAGGGAGCCCCAGCTCCAGAGTGTGCTGAGCCTCAGGTCCTGTGTGCAGGACCCAGTGGCCGCGTTCAAGAGGGGTGTGCTGGAGCCACTCGCAAGCCTGAGACACGGTACCTCCCAGCAGCCACCCGTGTCCTCCCTCTCCCCAGGACAGTCCTCAGAAGCGGGGTGGGGGTCCGCTTGACTCTGGGGTACGAGTGCAGTGGGCCCAGGGAGGATGTGAGTACATCTCTCCTCCCCTTCCTCAGAACCGTCTCCCCAGGGCTCCTCCTGGCTCCACTCCAGATGGCCTTGTTTTCAATTTTATATCTCTAGTGAGAATTCACTCCGCGGTTGAACATTTCCAAAGTAGCTAATTTGTAACCATAGGTTCCTTAGATGACTTGCTGTCTAGGAACTGCTGCCTGCATATTTTGCACTCCTAAGGCGCAGGGGTGTAAGTTGATTGTCTGGGGAACTTGCCGGCATGTTTTTCCAGGGGCCTCTGCTCAGTTGAACCTGAAGCTGTTTCTAGAAGTGTCCGTTTGTTTTTTTTGCCCTTGAATCTTCTCCACAGTAGGGGCGTTAGTGATATTATGGCCCTTTGACTTTCCATCTTCCCTCCCCGCTTCTGCTCTTCACCTTTTGAGCTAGTTTACCTGCCTACGTAGCACTTCTGCCAGATGGTGCCAGAGAGAGGGAATTGAAACAGATATGTCGTCATTGCACCTCATCCCTGGGCAGAAAGTTGGCACTAATGAATAGAAAACTAGATTCGGCCTTGGAGGAGTCTCTGCAGCAGAGTTCTCGCCTCCATTGGCTGTGTGCCTCGGCCGGGATGCTTTGCCCTTTGAGGGTCAGATTTCCTCGCCAGAATCCATCCAGGGAGCTCTAGGCGGGGTTGCGGGGTGGGGAAACCTAGAATCTTTGGCAGGTTTCATCTCGGTCCGTGTTGGTTATCTTTGCTGTAGCTCTCCCCAGTGACAGGAGTTTTTGAAGAGCTAAGTGTATCATACACAGGGGTGAGATTCTGCTGATGTGTGTAATACAGTACGTTTCTGAAAACTGTTTGGTGAGAATTGGTTTTCTTTAGGCTCTGCGCTCTGGTTTTCATTACAAATTTAATAGAAAGCATGCTTCTGTGAAAACCATGTCTTCTGCCATATGTAAACCTTTTTAGTTTTCCTTACACTTTAAATTGTGCATTAAAATACACTGGGGGGGTGCTATCTTATAGAAATGTATAATTTCCTAATTAAAAAAAATTATTTTCTCCTTTAGAGCAGAAAATTCCTGCAGAAGAATACATTATTTTGATAGATGGTTTAAACGAAGCTGAGTTTCATAAACCTGATTACGGAGATACACTGTCTTCATTTATTACCAAGATTATTTCTAAATTCCCTGCGTGGTTGAAGTTGATTGTGACTGTAAGAGCGAATTTTCAGGTAAAAGAGAGTTCTCACATGTCTTTCCAAGACCCCAAACCCCAATGTTACAGTTATTACAATTACAATTTTAGATGAATGCTAACAGCTTCAACTGTTGTCAACCATTTAGCTGCTGAATTGAAAACTGTATTAGAGCTTTGACATATTAGTGCACAGATCTCTAAACAGGAAAACTCTGACCTTTTTACCCCCAAGGCACATTTATCAGGATGTCAAGTGAGTTTCTTATTATCATCAAGCTGTACTTGTGCTTCTAAAATAGAAGTGTCTCGCCCTGGTTCACCATAACTCAGTTTGGGGGGGCTCTTTGAGGCGCCTGGCTAACAGGTCTACCAGATTTTAAAGTTATTCCTGCTTGTAGTTATTTGTATGGGTTTGTAGTGGGACTTTGTTTTTTTTGTTTTTTGGTTTGTTTGTTTGTTTGTTTGTTTTAATGAAGGGAAAAGGGAGGGATGAAGGAGAAAGATTTTTAAGGTCTATTCTGAATAAAAGCCTAGTTTTTCATAAAACTTAGACGTGAGGTAACGCTTGCAGCGAGATGAAGAGTGTTTTGTTTTTTTTTAAATTCTCTTCCTCATCTGTCCCCTCATTTAAACCCTAAAATTGTATCTTAAAAGCCATTGACTCCTTCCCTCCTATCCATTTTTAGTAAAGACACGAGACATTAGATTCTGATCTTTTCCCTTTTAGGATGATATTTATCTTAAAATAGCATTTGGGTGCTTTCTTTCCTCCTTAAAAGTAGAATTAGACCTCATTCGAACTTGGTGTTTGTTTTTATGGACGTTTGATCCATACACTTTTCAGTCATTTTTCACACAGCGAGCAGAATCTGGCAGTCAGCAGCACAGAAGCAGGAGTCCTGTGTTTTACATGCGAGCTGTGTAAGTTTTCAGAGGCTCCGTTAGCATCTGTGTAAAATGGAGGGGGGGTGCGGTAATTGTCCTCAGCCTGTCTCCTACGACTGTCACATTCAATGAGGACATGTACTTAGCTACTTCACAAATGATAGAGGGATTTAAAAAAAAAAAAACCTCATCTCTGCTGTTAGGTGTCAGGACAATGCTTATCTGTGGGATGGCAAAGGGACACGGGGCTTCTGGGAGCTGGCAATGTTCTTTGTCTACCTGCTGGTCCCACAGGTATATTTGACTTTGTGGAAGTGACTGACGCTGTGCAGTTAGGATTTGTGCACCTCTGTGTATCGCACTTCAATTTAAGTTTACCAAAAAACAGCAACTACAGAAAACCAAAATGACAGTGGGCTCTACGAATGTCCAGCAGCTTGGTTACGGCAGGCTGTCACTGGAGCCCAGCCTGGGGGCAGTTTCAGATGTCCCAGTTGGGTTATGCAGCCCCAGTATCTAATGCACAGTGAAGGATGCCTCTCGTCTGGCCGTGGTCTTAGACGTACGGTGTTGGTTTGTGTCTGTCCTTGTTATTATAAGCAGTTGCACAGTGTAAAGATTACGGGTATCAAGTCACCTGGGGGTCTCACTGCCCCTTTGCTGGTGCAGCCAGGCCACCGCCATCTGCTTGAGGCTCTTCCATCTCTCTTGGCTCTGCGTCCTCGGATGAGGACCTCAGGAAAGCCTTTTCTGATTTGATCTCACATCAGGAATTTCTTTCACATAAGCCTTTTATCTTCAGTTTATCCTATTACATGTTTTAATACAAAACAATGAGTCCCTGTAATCCGTGAAAATCCTCCTTGAAAGGAAACCAGTGGATCTGGTTTGAAATGCAGCTGACGTGAAAAAGAAAGCTCTGTGGAGTGGCACTGGGCGTCTCATTCTTTTGCAGGAAATCGTCAGCAAGCTGCCATTCGTCAAGCTGTCCTTAGATGACTTCCCAGACAACAAGGACATCCACAGCGACCTGCACGCCTACGTCCAGCACAGGGTCCACAGCAGCCAGGACATCCTCAGCAACATTTCTCTGAACGGCAAGGCCGACGCCGCCCTCATCGGGAAAGTGAGCAGCCACCTGGTGCTGCGGAGCCTCGGCTCCTACCTGTACCTCAAACTCACCTTGGACCTCTTCCAGCGGGGACACCTGGTCATCAAGAGCGCCAGCTACAAGGTGGTGCCCGTGTCGCTGTCTGAGCTCTACCTGCTGCAGTGCAACATGAAGTTCATGACCCAGTCCGCCTTTGAGAGAGCGCTGCCCATTTTAAACGTGGCCCTCGCGTCCCTCCACCCCATGACAGACGAGCAGATCTTCCAGGCGATTAACGCCGGCCACATCCAAGGGGAGCAGGGCTGGGAGGACTTTCAGCAGAGGATGGATGCCCTCTCCTGCTTCCTCATTAAGAGGCGAGACAAAACCCGCATGTTCTGCCACCCGTCCTTCAGGGAGTGGCTCGTGTGGAGAGCAGATGGTGAAAACACGGCCTTCCTGTGTGAACCCAGGTACGATGGGCAGCTCTGTGCAGGGAGTCTGATGTGTGACTGGGGAAGGGATTCCAAACACTAGTTGTGCTCTTGAACAGAAAGACAGTACAGCATGAATAATTCAGGAAGGGTGATGGAAAATTCTGCTGCTACAACAGAAGCTTCCTTCCTTTAATTGCTGGAATTTTAGGACTCCTCAGTACATCTGGACGAAAGAGAAGCTCGGCAGTGCCCGGGCCATATCTCTCTGGTGATTCTCTTCTAGATCCCTGCCCCCTTGCACGTGGGTGACCCGTGGGAGAGTGTGGCATTAGCTGCAGGGAACAGCCGGCTTCCTTCAAGCCTGTTCACGGCTCAGTTTCTTCACCAGAGGGTCTGTGGACTGTCTCGCATCCTCGGCGCTGCCACTCCCCACCACCCCTGAGCTTGTGGCATCTTGTCCCAGAGATCTGATGTGTCTGTGGGCCCAGAGGGCAGCACAGCCATCACGTCTGGCCTCCTCGTTTTGCATTAGTGTTCTGCACTATGTAACAGACTGGGATTTGGGGTCGGGAGGATTCAGGTTCAGAGCTCAGATGCCCCACTTACAAGATGGCGATGGGGCACCTGCATCCGGGGAGTCAGAGGTTCCACTGAGGCTTTGTAGCAGGTCTGGGCCAGGATGCAGGTCTCCTCACCGCCCAGGGGAGGAGACGGGTGGGAAGCCTGCCTGCCCTGTGGCATATGGTGCCAGTCAGGGTGAAGGACTGGGTGCTTCAAGGTGCGAACGCTCTCAGTAAGGGTGTGTTCATGTCCACCACCTCTCCCTGGCCCTGGCCTTGGCCGACATCATTGCTGTCTTTTTTTTTTTTTTTTTGGCTGCGTTGGGTCTTCATTGCTGAGCGTGGGCTACTCTTCGTTGCCGTGTGTGGGCTTCTCATTGCGGCGGCTTCTCTTGTTGGGGAGCACGGGCTCTAGGTGCGTGGGCTTCAGTAGTTGTGGCACGTGGGCTCAGTAGTTGTGGCTTGCAGGCTCTAGAGCGCAGGCTCAGTAGTTGTGGCGCACGGACTTAGTTGCTCCACGGCGTGTGGGATCTTCCCAGACCAGGGCTCGAACCTACGTTCCCTGCATTGGCAGGTGGATTCTTAACCACTGTGTCACCAGGGAAGTCCATCATTTCTGTCTTGAATGGCTTCTGCCCTCTGTGAGTCAGAATTGCTCTCAGCCTCGTGTAAGAGGTCTGACAAGCTGCTAAACCGTCTGCTTTGGGCTGGACTGGACCTTGCGTCAGATGCTGGGGCCAGAGATGAAATGAATATGCACTTGTGGGCCGCACACTCCCTTCCTTCCATGACTGTTGACTTAACATTGACACACTAGGTCTAGCAGCTCTTTTCGTGTTGTGGATAAGGTGTTTTCTTAGGCAGTACTGGGCTAAGAGTTTATTGTCCTTTGAACCTGCTTTGGGGCTATAAACTGTAAGTTCCAGGTTATTTGGCCAGACCGTAATAACTAGGTGAAATGTGTGCTGTAACACGTTTAGTCAAATCAGCTCATTTTCTAGGAGGATAGTGAGGTGGAGGCCAGCCTTGCTGACATGAGATAGACAGGCCTGGCTTGGCCCGTGGGCATAGTCGAGCAGAAGGAGGTGCCGTATGTAGGTCACACTGAGGCGTTAAGCTTCAGAAACTAGGAATGGCGTTGCTCTTAGAGTGGGTAAGAAAGGCATGGGCGGCTTTGGATTTTAGCAGTTTGAGTTTATGGAGTTGGTGGTGAGGTTCTGAGGCAGGTGGGGTCTAAACAGTTGGAGGAGAGGTTGGCGTTGAAGATCTGGCATCATTGATGGAGAGGCAATGGTGGGATGTAGTGAGGAAGTGCAGTGAGAGGAAAGGGAGCTCTGGACTTCTGGGACAAGGAGAAGGAGTGCACGGAAGGAGGTGAGGGGAGTATATGCTGCCAAGAAGTGAAGGAAGGTGAGGATGAAGGGGAAGCCATTGGCTTTTCATTGTGGGAGGAGGGTCCTAGATCCTTAGGAGATTCCTTCCATTGGGTTGTGAGGCGTGAAAGAGGAGAGAGCCAACGTCCTGGCATGGGAAGTGGAAGGGTTTCAGGTAGTTTGAGGGTGGGGAAGGGTATTAGTTTATGTTTTTAACAATGCAGGGGATTGGGACGTTGTTGGAAGCATCATTGAGACAGCATGGGGAAACACAATCAGTGAAGAGGGAGCAATTGGAAACACAAGGGAACGGGGTCAGCTAGCCTCCTCTGTGCTCCCGTTGAGTCCGTTCACAGTGCCGTTCCAGCTGGATTTTGTCTTGTTTACGTGTCTCCAGTCCAGTTGCTGAGACCTCCTCAGGGCAAGGACCTCGCGTTGTTCCCCGTGGGATCCCCATCATTAAGCCATGATGCTGGTTATAGGGGGATGTTAACGCACAAATGAAAGAATGAGAAATCCGGTTACGCTGATGAAGAGCGTAGAAGGCACTCACGTTGCATAGACTGCGGTCAAATTCTGCACAGTCGTTACCACCTGTTTGATCGTGGGCACATCATTTACCTGTCCAGGCCTCTGTTTCCCCATGCAAACAAATTGGGGATCGTAAGACACAGTGATTCACAGGGTCGAGCAAGTTAATGAAATAATTTAGTTAACTTTCTGCATCTGGCACGTAGTAAAAACTTGATACGTATAAGCTTCAGAAAATGAACAGACTCGTAAGTGCAGGTAGACTTAGAAGGGGGCACATGATCCCAGGGCCAGGAAGGAAGGACGTCAAGGTAGATGGGATGTAGAGGAGTGCAGGTGCCCAGTGACTGCATGGTGAATTGTCTCCTCGGGGAGGTGGGAAGCCACGTGCTTAGCTCAGAGCACTGGACACCTTTGGCCCAGCCACTGAGGGCTGCGTGATCATCACCCGCAAGGGCCAGCCAGCCACAGTACTTGGCATGTCCTTGTGTTGGACGCAGATGGCATGGCCACAGAGCCGGCAGACTGGGAGACTGAGGATAGCTGAGCCCGTGGGTGGGAGAGTGGCCCTGACTAGAGTGATGTGGGACTAGCCCATGGATAGGGACCAGGTAGGGCATGGAGCGCTGGGAGGTGGCAGAGAGTGTTTTCCACGGGAGCAAGGGAGGCTCTCATCTGAGAGGGGAAACCGAAGCCTGAGGTCTGGGAGGTAGTGTGTGTGAGGGAGCACAGGGTATGTGCTCTAGACCCTGACAGGACGCGAGGCAGGACACTCAGTGGCAGTGTGGTCTTAAATGTCATGCCTTCCCCTGCAGGATAAAAAGCAATCTCGTGGTTTCCACCGGCCCTGATTTCCTCGTCTGTAACATGATTTATACGTGATATGAGAAACAGGCAAGCATCTGGATAGATAAATATGATTTAAACGATGAATGCTTTTAATCCTCTAGATCAGCGACTACTAGAAAACACATTTAGAAGAATGCTTTTCTTTTTCACAGTTTATCTTTTCCTCCACAACTAGCTGCTTTTTCTCAGCAAAACAGCACTTCAAAGTTTGTCAGGTTAATAGAAATGAAAATAATTCACCCTGCACAGAGGTCACTGCTGTGACCTTGGAATAAGCAGCCCTTAGCATCTTTTCCAAACAGATTGGCTCAGACAAAGGCATGGAGTCCACAGGAGACAGAATCGAGTCCTACAGATGTAGAGGGGGAAAATGGGTGGGATGGCTCCTTCATGAGAGGGTTAGTTGGGGGATTAATTGGTGGTGTCAGTTGAGTGTCTACCCTGTGCCCAGACGCAGCAAACCTACTCATACAGCTTAGCTTTTTTACCCCTACAAGGAAGGATCTATGTTCCATTCAAGCCTAGAATTCTAGGTGTTTCTGATCGTGAGCTGTTGCTGTACATGGCCTGGTTTTTCTTTCCCTTCCATTGTAAGGCCTTGTCCTTTGGCCCAGGTCTGTCCCCAGTGGTGATTGTACTGAGGGGAGGCCTGAGCGTCAGGTCCAGTGACGGTTCTGCTCCATTTGTCCACTTGCTCATCTGTCCTTCGTCCGTCCGTCCGTCCATCCATCCAAGAAATGCGTATTTGCGTTCTTACTGAGTCTTGGGCATTTGCTAGGTTTTGTGGCTATAGCTGTGACTTAGACAAGACCCTTAGTCACGTGGAGTTTACGTTTTTGTGATAGACCTAAGTCAACAAATAGACTGATGAGAGAGTGATGGAGGATGAATAGGGGGCAGGTGGTTCCATCTTCAAAGACCTGCCCTGTCCAGAGGCTTCTCTCTGAGTCACTCCACAGAGATAGAGGAAGCCTGAGAAAGCCCTTAAAATGACTCGAGGAATAAACAGCATTGACCATCTTCTGTGAAGAAGCAGCTTTCCACCCGTTTCGTTTGGTGATACTGAAGCACCAGGAGAACAGTTCAGGGGTCGAGGGGCGATGTTCGCCCCGAGGGCCTGCAGAGAGATGGACTCGGGTCTTTGGTTACCAACCTGTGTGTTTCTCGTCCTAGGAACGGGCATGCTCTCCTGGCATTCATGTTCTCGAGACAGGAGGGCAAGCTGAACCGCCAGCAGACCATGGAGCTCGGCCATCACATCCTGAAGGCACACATTTTCAAGGTGAGACCCACACCACTGCAGGGAGTAGCCCTCCATGAGCCTCACTCCCAGCACAGCCTCCTCCCTAAAAGTAATTGTTCTCGCTCAAGTGTGTATCTACCGCTATGATTACATTTTACTTTTTCCCTCTCTACATCTTTTCTTTTCACTTAAAGCTTCCACTTCATTCATTCCCTTTGTTTCCTTGTTATTTAGTTGTTGAACCAGATTTCGTGACCTGTGTAGTTGCATACCACCTGGATTTTCTGATTGTGTCCTTATTTCTTGTGGCCTACGTTAACGTGTTCCTCTTTCCTCTGGATTTTTTGATCATTTGGTATTTATATCGAGTGGCTTAATCAGGTTCAGGTTTGATCCCCACCCCCTCTGCCCCACCGGGTGTCACAATTACTTTATACCGGGAAACCTTGTTTTATTGCACTTTGCTTTATTGTGCTTTGCAAAATTTTTTTTTTCTTTTTTTACAAATTGAAGGTCTGTGGCAACCCTGCGTTGAGCTAGACTTTCGGGACCATTTTTCCAACAGCATTTGCTTCCTTCATGTCTCTGTGTCACATTTTGGAAATTCTTGCAATATTTCAAACTTTTTCATTATCACTTGTGGTGGTGATGTGTGATCAGTGATCTTTGATGTTACTACGATGACTTACCGAAGTCTCAGATGATGGTTAGCGTTTTTTAGCAATAAAGTATTTTTAAATTAAGGTATGCACATTGTTTTGGACAATGCTATTGCACACTGAATAGACTACAGTATAGTGTAAACGTAACTTGCATGTGCACCAGGAAACCAAAGAAATTGCAGGACTCCGTTTATTGCTGTGGTCTGGAACCAGACCCACAGTATCTTCGAGGTCTGCCTGTTAGAGTTAAAATGCTCCATAAGTCTGTATAAGGTTTCTAGTGTCAGGATGCATGTGTGCTTGGTGTGATGCCATTGGCCACGATTGGTCTCTTCCTTCATTAGGGGTTCCAGATGGTGATATTCTAACATTTATTCTTCCTTTAATTGATTGGAGAACCTCTGTAAAGAGAAACTTTCTCCTCATCTGCCCCCGCCCTTTCCCCAGGCGTACAGTTGATGTAGGCTAGTTCCTCAACCCTTGGCTTTAGGGCGGGAAGGCTCACAGGTTCAGGCCTTTTCTGTGTGCACAGCTTTTGCCCCGCGTTCAGCAGGGACCTGCGCCCTCCCGGGCACACCCGCTTTCAGACCCACACTGCAGGTGGGAAAGGAGACCTTGAAGCTGATTTGTCGCTGTTGCTTCCAGGGCCTCAGTAAGAAGACTGGAATCTCTTCAAGCCATCTGCAAGCCCTGTGGATTGGGTACAGCACCGAGGGGCTGTCTGCCGCCCTGGCCTCCCTCAGGAATCTCTACACTCCCAATGTGAAGGTAAGTGACCCTCTGCCGGGAGGGCCAGAGCCCCCTGCCCCCCTGGCCGCTGTTGCTCCAACAGTCCTGCTCTCCCCAACACTGGCTGGTGGCCAGAGAAGGCTGGGACGCTACTACTAAAGATGCTGTTTCCCGATGGGAAGCACACAGACCCGAATGCTCTATTGCCGGTTCTCCTCTACAAGTTTAGCTTTCACTGGGGCAGGAAGAGGTGGGTGGTCAGGGGCTGCTACGTGAGCATGTGGTGACTGTTTCAGAGTGGATGAGATAAGGGAAGCAATTCACAAAGGAAACCAAAGGTCAGAGGAAACCCTGGTCAGATATCCAGGGAAAATGGACTTTTAGGGCATCCTGGTTTCAAATCTGGACTATCTCTTCATGGTTCGTAGGAAATTAAGCACTGCTGAGTAACACAAAGTGGTGGGCACACAGAGGGAAACTGTTACTAAAGGTTTTTGCACACGTGTATTGATGACCACGGAAAGCGTAGCAGGGTCTGCCCGCTGCTGAACCACGAGCTTCCTCACTCTTGGTCAGTGGCTATCAGGTCACAACGTTCTGCTGAGCTTTTTAGGATAGATTTTCCCTCCTCATTTAGTGCAGCCTAAGAATCTGCAGCGCACAGAGGCCGAGTATCTGTTAAGGCAACAAAGAGGAGTTAACTCCCACAGAACGTGGAAATTACTGTCTCGTATCACTTTACCACCATCTTTCCCAGAGCAAAGTAAGATGAGATTGTAAGTGTCTTCACATTTTAGATTTCTCACCTGTTTGACACACCTGCTAGACTCCAGGCCTTTCAGCCCCAGGCCCTGATGTGTCCGGCTGCCTTCAAAAGCTCTGACATCGTTTCCCAAGGAGTCATGTTCTCCCCTTCAGTCACCTCCATGAGAACAGTCATACCTGTTCTCTCCTTAGTAGCACAAAGGTGCCGTGACATGGTCGCAGTGTGGTCAAGGGAAGCCCTGGAAGTTTCCAGGAATCTGTCTTCTACTTCTCCTCACTTTGGTTCATCAAATCCACCTGGGAAGGGGGCCACGTGCCCCAGAGATGGTGCCGTGGAGGACACTTGGGGGCCACTCCCGGGGGACTTCTGTGCCTCTCCTCCCCTGCTGTCAGTACGTCCCACCCTCAGCACCTACACCGTGGGTGTGTGTCTGGGGATCAGGGCCTTACAGAGCATTTCCTGTGTCTGGTGATGTGAACTCTCCTCCCTCTTCTCCCTTCCTCGCCTTCCTGGTGTATAGTGGTCCCTCGGATCGGTTCCAGGACCTCCCACAGATACCAAAATCCAAGGACGCTCAAGTCCCATATATAAAATGGTGCAGTATTTGAATATAACCTGTACACATCCTCCCGTATACTTTATTTTTTTTGGCCACACCTTGCGACATGTGGGATCTTAGTTACTAGACCAGAGATCGAACCCGTGCCCCCTGCGGTGGAAGCGCAGAGTGTTAACCACTGGACTGCTGGGAAAGTCCCATTTCCCCCCCTCCCTCCAGTATACTTTACATCATCTCTAGAGTACTTACAATACCTAACACAATGTAAAGGCTATGTAAATAGCTGCTGGCACACGGAAAATTCAAGTTTCGCTTTTTGGAGCTTTGTGGAAATTTTTGTTTTTGAATATTTTCAATCTGCTGTTGGTTGAGTCCACAGATGCAGAACCTACTGATACAGAGGGCAGGCTGTATTTATTTTCTTTCACTTTTTTTTTCTCCAACTGAAATATAATTGACAGATAACATTACATCTCAGATGTGCAACCTAGCGATGTGTTATTTCTTTGGATTGTGAAATGACTACCACAAAAGGTCTGGTTAACAGCTATCACCACATATGGTTATAAATTTTTTCTTGCGATGAAAACTTAAGATCTGCTCTCTTAGCAACTTTGAAATATATAATACAGTGTTATTAACTGTAGTCCCTGTGGTGAACATTACATCTCCGCCTGCTGGTGTATAGAAGGGAGGAGCCTGGGTGTCAGGAAGGACCTAGCGGTGCTCTGACCCTGGGGCAGCTCACCCACAGCCCTGCTGCCCAGTGAAGAGCTTGGGTGTTGGTTAGAGAAAGGCCACCACCCCCTGGTGGGTTCGGGCAAGGTCTTTTGCAAATAGAAAAGTGCAGGTGGGCTCAGCACTGTTGGGGTTCCAGGCTTGATGGGTAGAGGCCACATTGGATTTCAGCCTGGCTCACCCCTGGGTGGGGTGCCTGGGAGTAGAGCAGCCCCAGGGAGCCGCTCCTGGGAACCTTGTGCTCAGCCCTGCTCCTTTGGACATTTCTACTCACTCTGCAGACCTCTAGGCTTGAGGGCTTGTGTCCCGACTGAAGCTATGTGCAAGTTTCATGCGGTGAGGACAGGGAAGCCGCTTTTATAGTTAAGGAGCACGAGCTCTAAGCTGTTGCTCGGGGTCAAAGTGAGCGCTTCCTTTTTAGATAGCGTTACTCTGCAAAAGGTGGAGAACATGCCGAGCGTAGACTTCACGTGATGAAGGAATTGTGTTTAGAATTTTTGTTTTTTGCTTTACTTTTTTTTTTTTTTTTTTTTTTTTTGCGGTACGCGGGCCTCTCACCGTTGCGGCCTCTCCCGTTGCGGAGCACAGGCTCCGGATGCGCAGGCTCAGCGGCCATGTCTCACGGGCCCAGCCGCTCCGTGGCATGTGGGATCCTCCCGGACCGGGGCACGAACCCGTGTCCCCTGCATCAGCAGGCGGACTCTCAACCACTGCGCCACCAGGGAAGCCCTGTTTTACTTTTTATAGAAATTGGAATTGAGTTTACTGTAATAACACTGTTTCATCTTTCACTTCAGTTAAAATTATATCTTTTGGCTTCTCCATAATTAATAAAATTCTGTAATGATGGCAAGGAAGAAAGAAAGAAAAATTAAAATGGCAGAATCTGTTGTCACCATTTGAATGAATTATGGGCCCAGAAGTTATTTTAATGTGGAGAAAAGTAAATGGGGAACATCATACTCTGTTGAATACGAGTTTTTAAGGCAGTAAATTAAAAGGTACAGTGTAATAATGTAATGAGCTTGACCCTCCTGGGATTATAAACTTTCCTCTTTAACATATTTGCAATTTTAAGAGTTATTCATCTTTACTTTGTTTTATAGAACTCCAGTGTCACCTACCTCTACGCTATCCCCCAAAATGTATAACTTGGTTACCGAATTTTAAGGCATTCATTATCCTTCTGTTTCTTTTATCTTTCAAGAAAAAGAAAAGAGGGGGGGTTCACAGACTCATGAACAAATTACGGTAATTTAAAATTATGCATGCAATTAAGGAGTTTTTTTAGAGAGTATTAAATGTCATTACAGGAAGGGATGTCATTTTGAGCAATAATTGCAGTTTGCTACTTTGGTCCATTACAGCGACTTGCTCCTGGATGATTACTTGGTAGATGAATTTTAATTTTGGTGGCATGCCTGTGATTTCTAACAATGTGATCTCCCATTGCCCGGCCAGGCTTATGCCAGCCCGGGCCCTGGCTGGCCCACTGGGGAGCTTGCCGCCAGTGCCTTCAGGCTCCCGTCCAGCTGGTTGTTTTGCTCACGTAGTCGCATGGGACCGGCTGCCAGCCACAGGCTCCCGAAGGCTGTGCACTCAAGAGAATTAAGGTTGTGATTCTTCTCTCAGCTGGAGCTGGAGCTGGGGCTGCGGGGGAGGAGACAGGAACTAGGCATGGACTTTGGCCCAACTTCCCTGGCTCAGAGGATCCAGTCATATTCTGCATAACTACTAGGCAGCACACATTCACACCGGTTGTATTGATGAGAACCTCCAACATACTTAATGAGGAAACTGAGCTTCCCACTTTACGACCTTGCTGGACAGTGCCTCTTCTGTTCCTCAGGATCCCATCGTTTTTGCCTACCCCCCAGCCCCTTTTTTATTTTCTTGTATTCATCAAATCCAGAAGTATATAGGTAATATTGCCATTTCCAGGTGTTATCTGGGGAGAGCTTCGTGGTGGTGATGACCAGACGATTTCCATGTGATTGGGAGAAAATGTACAGGAAGAACCATTTAAAACCCCTTCCTCGAAGGCGGAGTAATCTTAGCCAGAGCTGCTGCTTCGGCTGCTGGACTGCTCTGTGATACTAATTAGCATTGTGCCCAGGGCTGATTTGTGGCTTATCTGCTCTGAGCCTCCGTTTTCTCACGTGTAAAATGAAAGTAACAAAAGAACCTGCATCATAGAGTGATGGGAAACCTCACTGAGATGTTAAAACTCTTGGGAGAATACTTGGCATTTATTACATGGTCAAGTGAGAACTGAGATTCTACTGTAAGCACCTGAGAACTTGTGAGTGTGCAGGTTGGTGGTCGTGAAGGGGAGCTGCCCGTCATGAGGCATTAATGGGTCCACATCTGCCCTCAAATAAGCATGAGGTCTCCCTGCTGCTCTGTGCTGGTGAGCAGCCCAGGCAGGCCAGACCCTCCGGGTCTCCAGGTTCCTGGGGCAGAGCGCCCTCCTGTGCCTTCCAGGGGTCAGGGACTAGGGCCCTTGTCTCTTCTAAAGATTCCATCAAAGGTGATTGTAACAATAGCAAGTAATATTTATTTAGCACTTACAGGATGCTGAGGGCTGTGCTAAGTGCTTTGTGTGTCTGGCACGTTCATTTTTAATCTTCACAACAACCCGAGGAGGTGAAACTGTTTTTATCTCCACCTTTCAGCTGAGGAAACTGAGGGTGAGGGCAGTGACAGGGTGACGCAAATCCCACAGCGGGAAGGGTGCCTGCCGCCGAGCAAGCCCGTGCTCCTTCCACAGGTGCGCTCTGCACCTGACATGTTTACAGCCATGGCTGCCAGCTGGAGCCACTCAGGAGCCCCGGGCCCTAGCCAAGTCAGACTCTCCCAGGGTGGGGCTGGGGCTTTGGAAACTTGCAAGCTCCCAGGTGATTTCATTGTGCAGCGAGGTTAAGAAACGTGGGTTCGGGGTAGATCCACAGACTGATTGGGGGGTAAGTGGTAAAAATACCCGCAGCGTTGCACCCACAAAGGAAATGTCTTTCCGAAGAAGCAGATAGAGAACTGATAACAGATACCTTTAGGAAAGCTCTGCCCCTAAGCACATACCCTCCATAAGACTTTTCTTATAAAGTATTCAGGAAGACAGCGCTGAAACAACACCTGCCAACATTCTTAGGAAAGAGTTTCTGTCCAGTAGAAACATGGGGTGGTGTACTGTCATTTTCTTAGGAGGCACTTGAATTACAGAGAGGTTGAGTAATTTTCTGAAAATCACACAGCAAGTTAGTTAAGGGGCTGATTGGGAACTCAGACTATTTAATTCATCTTTTTCTCTTAGGCTCATGAATCTGAAGAGGGAATGGGATTGGTGGGAGAGAGGAGAGAGAGGGTAACTGGCTGTCAAAGTCACCCTGGGAATTTACAAACAATTCCTGCCTGTCCTTTGGTGACCAGAGTCCGATGTGCCCCTCAGTGATGTTATGTGTGCTTTGAAAAAGCTGCTAGGGTTCTTCTGTAATTCCTCTTGCCTAAGAACTGATTTCACAGGCCTTGATAAAATCCCCAGCTGTGTCAGCAGCACTGTCTTATTCCTGCTATACAGTTGGCGGTTACTCAAAGGAAAATAATTTTCTCAAAAACCCTTACTTTGGTTGAGAACTTACCCTTTTAACATGCTTTCAAATCCTGTTTGAGTCTGTGCTGTTTTTAAGAGCAAACCTGCATAGGGTGGAAGAGCAAGCTTGGCAGGGGTGAGTTTGCCCGAGGTTGAGTGTCGCATGTCACCCTTGGGACAGGGACAGCTCTCCAGATTTCTCCTCCCTGCTTTTTCTGCCCTTCCATCCTCACGTGCTGGTTTGTTGCAGGAGGCTGGGTTGGTGCTGACCCAGATGGGGTTGAAAGATGGTCCCCCTGATTGGGTGAATGACGAGGCAGGTGTTGGTCACTTGGGTACAAGCTGTCCTTCCTTCCTTTTTTTTTTTTTTTAACTGAAGTATAGTTGATTTACAATGTTGTATTAGTTTCAGGTGTACAGCAAAGTGATTCAGTTTTATATATATAAATAATTTTTTAGATTCTTTTCCCTTTTAGGTTATTACAAAACATTGTGTTGTTCCCTGTGCTATACAGTAGGACCTTGTTGATTATTTTATATCTGGTAGTGTATATGTGTTAATCCCAAACTCCTAATTTATCCCTCCCCCCAGCTGCAAGCGGTCCTTCCTTAAATGTAAGTGATGATCCTAATGGCAGGAAGGAACTGACTTGTGGGCCATCCTCACCCATAAAGGGGCTATGTTTACCTCTCTTCTCTGTGAACTTCTGTGTCTTAGAACCAGTATCTTGTGCCATGGGCTGAGCCGGGAAGTGGAGTGTGCAGAGTAGATGGCCATGCACGGGGTCGGCCTCTGTGTGTGTGTGTGTTGGGGGGGGTGGCGTGTGCATGGGGAGGGCTGGGGGCATTCTGTATAGGATGGGGGGACTTCTCCCTGGTGTCCTGGCATTGAAGCAGGGACCCATAGGAAGTGATCCTTTGTCATCTGTAGCTATGGAAAGGGTATTTATTCCTGGCAGAGGGAACTATCTGAGAAAGGGGGAAAGACCAGGAGGCCAGGGCGTGCTTGCCATTGCTGTAGGACAAGCGTTAGACCCAGCATGGTCACGGTGCGGGGAAGTGAGGGTAAGGGTGCTGGGAGACGAGGTCAGAGAAGGAGCTGA
This sequence comes from Tursiops truncatus, assembly GCF_011762595.2. NCBI lineage: Eukaryota > Metazoa > Chordata > Mammalia > Artiodactyla > Delphinidae > Tursiops > Tursiops truncatus. Next base: position 72,047,466 of record NC_047040.1, on the reverse strand, counting down.
AGGGCTGGGGCACCCGGGGTTCAAGCTTCAGTGGCAACCCAGACCGCTTCAGGTTTTACGCTTTGGGTTCTAACCTGTCTGTATGCTGTCTCACTCTTCTGAGGTGTGGTGTCACCACCAGAATAATAATTTCTATCACTTTGTAAGTATTCTGTCAGCTACTCTTGTGGACACCATATCATTGAAATACCTTGAATTTTTTGTGTTTTGTCATCTTTCTGTATCTTTTAATGATCCCATGTGTCTCCGGTCAAATGAGAGACCCAGTCTGTGTGGTTTTCACACCTAATGGGCAGCCCGGAAGTGGCCAGAGTCTGTTGGGAGTGATTCATGTCGATCCGGGACCATTGAAGGGAACTGTTAGAAGAAACACAGTGGGCCTCTTAATAGGTGTTTAAAGGAGTGTCATTTTTCCAATGACCTGGAGATTTGAAGAAGATATTAGTATAGCTAAAATTTGCCTAAGGTATTCTGTGATTTTATTTTAAAACCTACAAATAACAAACTTCCCTTGATACCTGGGTCCAAGGAGTTAAGTGGGTGGTGGATGTAGTGATTAGTAGAAAAAGCCGCTGATTTTCTATGAGTCTTGTGTTGCTGACAGCCCCAAGCATGTGAACATTGTCACATGTTCTGCTTTTTCTTGAAGGTACAATTCCTTGTAAAGAAAAGAGAGTATTTGCTTTCACTCTTGGCTTTATTATCTCACTGTTAATTATTTAATCCTGTGATGATTATTTCATTGCCCCCCAAAATGAATTTTCTGTTTTTATTTGGATCAAACAGTGGTTTTCAAAGTGTGGTCCCCAGGGACTTTGCTGGTGGCGCAGTGGTTAGGAATCCACCTGCCAACGCAGGGGACACGGGTTTGTGCCCTGGTCTGGGAAGATCCCACATGCTGTGGAGCAACTAAGCCCGTGAGCCACAACTACTGAGCCTGTGTTCCACAACAAGAGAAGCTACTGCAATGAGAAACATGCACACCGCAACGAAGAGTAGCCCCTGCTCACCCGCAACTAGAGAAAGCCCCTTCCCAGCAATGAAGACCCAATGCAGCCAAAAATAAATAAATTAAATTAATTAAAAAAAAAAAAAAGGGTGGTCCCCAGACCAACAGCATCAGTATCACCTGGGGGGAATTCATTAAAAAGGCACATTCTTGGGCTTCCCTGGTGGCGCCGTGGTTGAGACTCCGCCTGCCGATGCAGGGGACACGGGTCCGTGCCCCGGTCCGGGAAGATCCCACATGCTGCGGAGCGGCCGGACCCGTGAGCCATGGCCGCTGAGCCTGCGCGTCCGGAGCCTGTGCTCCACAACGGGAGAGGCCACAACAGTGAGAGACCCGCGTACCGCAAAAAAAAAAAAAAAGGCACATTCTCAGGCCCTACCCCAGGCCTACTGAATACAGAGGTCTGATTCCAGAGAATGTGCATTTCTAAATTTTTAACTGTGATTAAAAAAACATAAAATAAAACGTACCATCTTAACTATTTTTAAGGACAGAATTCAGTAGTGTTAAATATTTTCACATTATTGTACAGTAGGTCTCTAGAATAAAACTAAATCTCCATGCCTATTAAATAATTCTCTTTTCCCCCTTTTTCCAGCCCCCGGCAGCCACCATTTTACTTTCTGTCTCTATGAATTTGACTACTTTATGTCCCTCGTATAAGTGAAATCATACAGTATTTGTCTCTTTGTGGCTGGCTTAGTTCACTTAGCCTCATGTTCTCAAGGTTCATCTGTGCTGCGGCAAGTAACAGGATTTCCTTCCTTTTAAAGGCTGAGTGATTTTCCACTGTATGTATTTACATATCACATTTTTCCGTTCATCTGTGGACCTTCTAGTTCACCTGCATCTCTTGGCTATTGTGAACAGTGCTTCCGTACACAGCAGTGCAGATACCAAGATCCTGATTTCATTTCCTTTGGATATGTACCCAGAGTGGGATCGCTGGCTCTTAAAAAACCTCCATACTGTTTTCTGCGGCAGCTGTGCCATTTTACGTTCCCACCGGCAAGAATGTCCATTTTCAGTGCATGTGCAGGTCACCCTGGTGCACACTCAAGTTTTTGAGAACCACTGGATCAAGAATACCACCCTTCTCCACAGCTGTTTTTGTGACTGACATCTACGTGAGAAATTAATCTTGTTGGGGGACCTTCTCCCACAGGTGAGCCGTCTCCTAATTTTGGGAGGGGCCAACGTGAACTACAGGACCGAAGTGTTAAATAACGCCCCGATCCTGTGCGTCCAGTCTCACCTCGGCCACGAGGAGGTGGTCACTCTGCTCCTGGAATTTGGCGCCTGCCTGGACGGCACGTCAGAGAACGGCATGACTGCCCTCTGCTACGCGGCCGCTGCCGGCCACACGAAGCTGGTGTGTCTGCTGGCCAAGAAGGGGGCGAGGGTAAGCAGCAGCGGGGGAGGCAGGGGTGAAGGTGGGAGGGGTCTTCCATTGCTTGTAGAATTCTCATTTTCTGGGCCAAGCTCCCTTTGGTCTCTGCTTTGTCAAGCTGCAGCGAACAGAAATCACCACATAAACAGAAAAGGTGGAGCTACAGGCTCCAGACAGTGTGTGATGTAGCCTGACGTGGGTGTGTGTGTCACCTCCGAGAAAGAGAGGGCCCGTGTGTTTTGTTCGAAGCTCTTACTCTGCTTAATCCTGCCCAAGGGGAGGCTCCTGACCGCCAGCAGCCTGAGTAAGGCCATCCTTTCAAAAGCCTGCAAGTGTGGCCCTGGAACTTGTCACAGAATTTAACACAGCACTGGATTGGTTGAAAACATATAAATGTTTGATTTTTTTTCTCCTTTCTACTTATTCCGTTTCATATATTTTTTAAAAAAAAAAACCAATAAAATGAGTTCTGTGGGTCTTGGAAGGCATGTGCTTAAGCATAGGGTTGCAGGAACACTAGAAGGCCCCAAATTCTCATTTCTCCAGCTGCCAGCTGGGACGTTGGGCAAGTTGTTGAGCCTGTGTGCCTCAGGCTTCTCATCCGTAAAATGGGCATAACAACAGGACCTACCACAGGGCTGTTGTGTGAGCATAAGTAAATCAGTATGTTAACAATACAGAGTGACTATATTGTTAAGGGGTTACTCGAGGACTATCAATGTTAAGAGATTAAATGAGAACAGTGCCAAGTTCCCAGTAAACTCTGTTTAGGTTTATAAGCACTTCATTGGGGGAGGGAGAAGGTACTTTTGAACAACAGTAGAAGTAAATCACTGATGTGTGTCTTTCTTCTTTATAGTTAGGATCTTTAAAGTTCAACGACAAGATATTAGGCTTATAGTAACTATGGGAGTCTTTTTGGTTTTTTCTCTCAAAAATAAAGCATTTGGGACAGGTCACCCTTAGCTCATGGAAGAAGGGAAATGTTGCTGGTAAGCCTTCCCGGTGGGTTCATTACTGCTCATCACCACACCTCCATTTCCACTTCCAAATCGCGGCTGGGCTTTATCCGGAGGCCAGCTGAAAGCTCTGTAGGAGGGGATGGGTTGTGTAGTGGCTCTTGCAGAAGCCTCTGTGTTGAGGTGTAGAGCATCCTCAGAATTTGCAAGCAAGGCTGGACCCTGAATCCCCTTCCAGGCTAACATTTCCAGGTTTAGACAGGGAATGATGTGTTGTCTGCTGCCTCTTGTACCATTAGGGGGTATGCAGCACTTGGGTACTCCCCATTTGTGGCTAGCCGGCCTTCCTGGCTTTGCGACCACACTTAGCATGCTGACACGTCCTGGGTCACCTGCCTTCCCCAGTAAAATGCCGCTTGGGGTGTCTTCCTGCTCTTCCTCTTTCAGAGCTGGGTTTTCCAGATCCCTTCCTTTCGCTGGCTTTCCTGTCTCAGTAAGCAAAGAACTGCTCTACTCCCCAAGTCATAGCTTGTCACAGCAGAGTTAGAATACTCTGCCCAAGTTACCAAGGTTGGGAAGTATAGGTTTTGGTCTGTCCTCATACCTGCTTCCCAGAGAACTTGGAGCTCTGAGTCATTTGCGAGGAGGATGTCTTATGATCACTAGTTGTACAGAGGGAACTCGAGGCCTGGAATAGTGCATTAATTATACCATAGTAATTCAGACGGAGACTCTCCAGAGAGACGTACTGGGACATTATCCCCTTACACCTGCAGTGGGATGGGGTTTGTGCAGAGCATGTGTGGGGCACTGTGACAAAGTGATGCTAAACCATGACCTTCCCCTGTTCCTCCCCTCCCCCCCCCCCGCCCAGGTGGACCACTTGGATAAGAAAGGCCAGTGCGCGCTGGTCCACAGCGCACTGAGGGGCCACGGCGACATTCTCCGCTACCTGCTGACCTGTGAGTGGTCCGTGGGCCCACCCCAGCCAGGCGTGCTGAGGAAGAGCCAGGCCCTGCAGCAGGCACTGACGGCGGCCGCCAGCATGGGCCACAGCTCGGTGAGTGGGGCTGCCAGGGCTCTTCCTGGGAAACTGGGAGCCCCGTGTAGCCCAGTGGGTCTGGTGTTTTGCATCCACCTTCTTCTGAGTTGCTAGCTTGTGATGCACCAAAGGAATGAAAGAAAATGAGGGTTTCACCACGTGTAAAGATCTTCTGTTGTTATCAAGCCTATCCTGTGAGTGAAAACGCTGGGGAGCGCCCACAGTCTCAGGTGCTGGCCGGGTAGGGGCTGGCTGCTCCCACGTGGAGCCCCTCCATGGTGTGCATTCTCTGCTCTTCCTTGTTTCTTCCCCTCTTCCTTCCTTGTTCTATTTTTACCCTCTAGCTCTGCTGTCTACCTTTTCCCCCTTTGATTCATTCTTTTGTCCTTGTGATCTTTTAACAATAATCACATGGAATCCTAATTATAAACTTGTTCTTGAGTATTTGAAGGATTTTTAAAAATAGAACTTCAGTGCTCTGGTAGCATGAAAGAGTGCTTACCATTCGTGGTTCCTGCACTGAAGGAAAGCCTCATGCCGTAGTTACATTGAGCACTTCATTTCTGGTAGGTGTCAGTATTCCTCGATTTGAAGAATTCATTGGCATCTCCTGACCCGTGTGTCTGTAAATTTAATAATATTTTACCCTCTCTCTCTGTGTATTTCTCACGCTGTATTACGTATCTTCAAGCAGTTATAGAGTTGCCAGTGTTTGGTAAGATTCTTCCCCACAATGACTAAAACGTAAATTTGGTTGCAAAGCCAGCTGGCTGACTTTTAGCATTTAAACCACTAGAGCAGATACACGCACACACTGCTAGCTTATTGTTGGCATTTAAAACATCAAAACTATACACATACACTACTTCAGCCAACACAATATATTGCAGTAAGTTGAATGCAGAAGCCTATAAGAAAACGCAGCTGTCTTTTCTTAATACAGACATAAAAGAGATTTACAAAAATGTGAAACGATGCCAGTCAACTCATCTATATGTTTTAGCTTGAAGAAAATACTCATTTCCTAAAAATGTGTTAACTGTTACCATGTGGTGGGTTTATTATAATTCCTTTAAAATAAAAATGTAAATAAATACTTTTAAATACCCATATACATAGATTCAGAGAGAGCACGTTAAGTCCACTTATTTGAATGTAGGTGTTTTTCCTCTTTAAGCTGTTCCCTAAATCTGTGTGTGTCCAGAATGTGCAGAATCATCTTAGGGAGCACAGGGAAGCCACAGTGGACGTGACCTTGGTCTCAGCTCGTTTTAAAGCTGGCTGCGGGGAGCTGTGGAAAAGCAACTGCAGTACATCCAGTAACTGTTTTGTGGAAAAGGACAGGATTTGTTCACCAAAAGACTTGAAGGGTGTATTAGTTTCCTCATGCTGTTGTAACAAGGGTCCACAGACTTTAGCGTCTTAAAACAACCTGTTCTGGAGGTCAGAGGCTGAAATTAAGTTGGGTCAGGAAGCCAGTGTTCCTTCTGGAGGTTCCAGAGGAGAGCGTTTCTCTATTTTTTGCAGCTTCTAGAAGCCACCTTTATTCCTTAGCTTGTGACCCTGCCTCTGTCTTCAGAGTGTGTCACTCTAACTGAGGCTCCTGTCTCCTGATGTCTTCCTTCCTCTGACCCTGGTTCCTCCTGTCCCTCTTTTAAACAGCTGTGTTCTTATCAAGTGTATATCAAATATACACTTGGATAATTCAGGATAATCGTCCCATTTCAAGATTCGTAATCACATCCGCACATCCCCTCCTGCCATGTAAGGTAACATTCACAGGTTTTCAGGACTAGGATGTAGGGCCCTTATTGGGAGTGGATTGAGAGACTGGAAAATGGCTTCAGCGAGCTCGAGGTCGCTGCACACAGTGGGGTGGACGTTGGCTCTGGTTCGGGGCTCAGACACTTCTGTTTCCCCGCGGGCCAGCACCCCTGCCTCCACACCTGTGACCCAGCCTGCTCTTTGACAGAGGGAAAAGAATAATGTTGTCAGTAGAGAAATTTGGAACAGTACTGTTTTATTTTACTGAAAGGGTATGTACATCACCTTGTTTTCCTTCCTTGTGAAAAAAGGGAGTCACCGTCTTCTGGCGACTTATGCAGAAACTGCACTGTGTGTGATCTCCCCTGTCCTTCGTTGATTAGGCTGGCATATTTGGGTCATGTTGGAATTCATTAGAATTCTGAGTACCTAGTAATCCTGAACAATGTTGCCGAAATTCACTGCCTTTTTTTCTTCTCCTTCTCAAAGGGAAAGTGTGAATAGCATACGAATTATGCTGGAAAACCGTTTTCATCATGTTTTCTCTCCTTGTGCAGCATAAGATAATCATGGTTAAAAAACAACACACTCTCTCCTTTGATACATAGGTTACAATAAGCACATATGGCTTTGAGAACTCATTAAATCACCTTGCCACTTCTGACAGGTGGTCCAGTGCTTGCTGGGACTGGAAAAGGAGCATGAAATAGACATCAATGGCACCGACACACTGTGGGGAGAAACAGGTAATTATGGTTCCACTGCTTGTAGTTGGGGCCAAGTAGCTTCTTGATGTTTTAGCCCGCATTTTGGCCCAATTGTCTTAAGAATGACTTGGGATGCATCTAGTCCTATTGTTATTTTATCACAAGGCATTTGAAGTTAAGCGCTTTTAAAGCTTCCCAAATGGCTAGTAAAACTTTTCTAGAAGCAAGTGTAATTTGAATCATTTTGGATTTACCAGCAGTTTCTGTGCATGTGATGAATGTCAGCTAGAAATACCCAAATAAGGGAGTGGTTTCTGCTTTGCTGAGTTTGCTCATGTCCTAACCGACCTGGTCTTCCTGTGACCCGTGCAGAGTGAGCAGAGTGGGAACTTCCAGCCCCATGTTCAGGTGAATCAAAGGCGCTCAGCAAGGAGGAATCTGGCCTGCCTCCTGGAAGGAGAGTAGCACTCAGTCCTCGTGGAGCTGCTTAAAATCCTGAATACCAGCTAACAAGTCAGTTTCCAAGGGCGTGCGGGTGTGTGTTGAGCTGTAGTGGAGGAAGGAAGCCCGGGGCGAGTACATCTGAGTTGGATACTTGTCAGCTCAATATAAATAACACTGCTTTGAAATTTTCCATTTGACTGAATCGGTATTAGAAATGTAAGACTCTGCGAGCAGTTGTTGTTTAATAGATGTAACCAAGGTGTTTAATATGCATTTCCGGGCTGTGTCCTGTGTGTATACATAGCGTATATGACTTCAGTGTCTCCTGCGGAGATTTATTTCCAAATGCTTCTCACTTATTTCCTAACGAGCCAAATGGTGCTGTGTAGAGTCCATCAGCTCACTCATACTTATTAGGAAAAGCCTCAGAGTTTCCTGGTGGGTATCACAGGTGCTCACCCCCCGACCACGGTTGCCATCACACACACACGTGGGGCTTACAGTTGCTTGATGTGGGCCATGGAGGTCCCGGCAGGAGGAGAGGTGGCATGACCCGGGGCTCAGGGAGAGCACAGGACCCCCAAATGGGATTGGATTATGCTTGGGGTACACGTGTGTGGATGTAAATACTGGCCTTAATTCCGTCTGGAGTCTTTTCCTCACCCATTTCTCTGTACCACAGTAGGGACTGCTCTGTAATTTGATAGAAGGACGGCTTCTACCACTTCCCATTGTGTTGCAGGCAGCAGGATAGCTGGGCAGGTTAGCACGTGACTTTCTTTGTGCTTAGCCAGAAGGTCCGAATCCCTGCCTTCCGTTGCCTGGTTATTCAACTTCGGGCAGGTAACTTTGCCTCCTTGTCAAACGAGGTAAATACGTTTTTATAGGATTGCAGTGAAGACTAAATGAGATGAGATAATCTTGGCCAAATGTTCCCAATGATCAGATTCCCTGGGGCAGTTGAGCCTAGAAATTCTGATTCATTAGGTCTAGGGTGAGTCCAAGACGACCCTTTCCTAACAGGGCACCCAGGTGGTTTCGTGGCTTCAGGACAAATAGAGAAGCACTGTGAGAAGCTGTCTAAAGTGCCGGCCTTACAGTGCCAGTAATGAGAGGAGCTGGTGATGATAATGAGGGTCAGTGCTAGTAGCAGTACAGTGACAGCCCTCACTTAGCTCAAATAAGAATCTCCAACCTTTAACACTAGAGTTGAGTTTTCTTTCTAGAAAAAAAAGTCCAGAGAAGCAGAGAAGGGCTTCATTTGAGGGCTCTGTGTGAGCAGTCTGTTTTGTCTGGAGATGATGAGTCCTGAATTTCAGTAACCACCTCCCTCCCTTCCCCCCTGAGAATCTGCTAGGTTGCAGGCTGAAGAAGCACGTAAGGGAAACTACAGGCGCCCATCAGCCTCAATGAAAGGATGAGTAATAGTTCAGCCTCTCCCTTCCAAAGCCTCATGCATAACCTTCAGACCACTTTGCAGCCTGAGAAGCAGGTCACATCTTCCCTCAGCAGGCATTAAGCGGGAATTAACTCAGGCAAGCCTTTGAGAGACTTTTGAAAAAATTTAAACCAAGAGAAAGCTAAGCACTATTTCTCAGGCTTCGAGGCCCCAGCAGCGCTCTGTGGCTGCATGTCAGTAAAACCAATCTTACCTGCTCCGCGTTTTTCTATCTGATGCCTTTCTCCTGTGTTCCTTCAAAAATGTCCACCAATGTCGGCTACCACAAACCCTCCTGATTTCCAGGTCTGTGGTTGTCAGAGGAATACTTTGAAATCTTGAGGAGGAGGTTTTAGATGAGAAAACATCTGCAAATAACGGGGCTTTGCACGAGTGTCTGCTGCATTGCTCAGATTGTGAGGTCTGTGTTTGGGATTTGGCCACATAGGGTCCACACCACCTGACCCCGAATGCCTTCTGGAAGAGAAGGCCCCGGTGCTGATGACAGCCTGAGTGGATGGGTCAGCTCATAATCCTGTTCTCACCAGGCCGCCGGCTGGTGGGTCCCCAGCAGCTGCTCTGTGCACTCTTCCTAATTGCTGGGGACCCTCAGAGTGAAAGCGATTGTTTTGCTTCCTGGTTTGTTTGATCCTCTTTCCTGGGTGTGGTCAGTGGTGCTTTGTGTCTAAGGCACTCTAGGATGGAGCTTGTCTTTCTCCAACCACAGTGAGAGGGTAGGATCCCAGGAGTGATCGTGTCTGGGGTGTGGGCAGGTGACGGGACAACCAGACGCTGTGTGTGAATAATGCCGTTCCTTATTTCTGTTTGACCCTGTGTGGTCTGTTCAGTGTAGGTTAGCTATGGACAGCTTGGCTTTAAAATGCCAGCTGATGACGGGCTTCCCTGGTGGCGCAGTGGTTGAGAGTCCGCCTGCCGATGCAGGGGACACGGGTTCGTGCCCCGGTCCGGGAAGATCCTACATGCCGCGGAGCGGCTGGGCCTGTGAGCCATGGCCGCTGAGCCTGTGCGTCCGGAGCCTGTGCTCCGCAACGGGAGAGGCCACAACAGTGAGAGGCCCGCGTACCGCAAAAAAAAAAAAAAAGCCAGCTGATGGGGCTCCAAGAGAGGGTCTCTGGGGTGTGTTCTTGGCTCACCTGCCCATCTTTGAAGGGCCCGTTGGTTTCCGTGCAGCACTACGCCGCCCTGTTTGGAGCACAGCTACCCGCCCATCTGTCCTCTCCCAGCCACGTCCAGGAGGTGGGAGCGCTAAATCAGTGTGCAAAGTCCTCCTCCACTTTTCTGCTGGGAGGGACCTTTGCAATCTCAGGGGAGCTGCTGTGTGTTGCACAAGTGGGGTTTTCATGCCTGTTGCCGACTGGAAGCAGCAGTTCATCAGTGAGAGATAATGACAGCGGACAGCCGGGGAGGAGGGAGCACAGGGGGCACAGCCCCACGGGAGGCCCTCTGTCACCCAGCCCCATCCGCGTGGAGGTGATGGCAGTAGGTTCAGTTGTGTGTCTTCAGTGCCCTGAGCATCTCCCTGCTGATGACCTGGAGTCACCAAACAGTGTCCCGAAAGGGGGTGGCTCCTGCCTTAGGTATAAAGAGACAAGACAGTGTATAGAGTAGATTTTTAAGACATTCATCTAAAATGGGAACAATGTTTACTTTGGGGTTTATTGCAGTAAACTCAGAGTTTTAAGAAAAGTTGCAGAATACAGATGTGCCTTGGCGATATATGGTGACTTTGGTTCCAGACCTCTGTAATAAAGTGAATGGCACAGTACAAGTGAGTCACAAATTTTTTGGTTTCCCAGCGCATGTAAGTTACATTTACACTGTACTGTAGTCTATTAAGTGTGTAATAGCTTTATGTCTTTAAAAAATGTATATACCTTCATTTAAAAATACTTTATTGCTGAAGAAATGCTCACCATCATCTGAGCCTTCGGTGTTGTTGTAATCTTTCTGCAATAATATCAAAGATCACTGATCACAGATCACCATAATGAGTACATAATAATAATAATAAAAAATTTTTAAATACTGCAAGAATTACCAAAACATGACACCGGGGCACAAAGTGAGCAAAAGCAGTATCTGCAAAGTGCAATTAAATGAGTTATGCCTGTATGTCTGCTGGTTTTGGAGAGCAGAGGGCCTAATTTATGTAAGTTTCCCTTTCCACCAGCATTTGGAGCCATTTGCCTTTTACGTCTGTTTGATGTCTAGATCCAGCCCTTCCAAAATCAGTCCTGTAGCTCTTTAGCGCTTCTCCTCGGGCTCACGCAGTTCAAGGAGTGTGACACTCAGGTGGAGGGGGGAGTAAGGAGAAAGCTCGGAGCTACAGCGCAGTGGGCTTGGGGTGCATCTCCACCAAGCGGTCTGCCCGCGAGGCAGCCGAGACCCTCTGCTCGTGACGTTCACACTCTTGGTCGGACAGCCTTGATCCCATGGTTTCCGGGCAGCCTGAACCATCAGATGCTTGCGTTATCTCTGTTTCAGGCATTCCACAGCCATAACAAGCAAGTACTGGCTCCCACGAAGTCTTGACCTAACCGAGTTACTGTTTCCTTGTCAGCGTGTGATGGGAATCTGCCCAAACTGGAATGATCAGAAATGCTTAACTGGTGACTCATGGTGTTGTTAATTGTCAGAGGAACTGTGCTTCCAAACTCTAGGCCACTGTCAAGTCTGTGAGCCTGTTGTCTGTCTCTGGGCAGAACTTCACGCTCTTTACAGGGGCATAAAGGCCCTTCTGTTTCAGCAAGTTTGCCTGTCTTGTAAGCAAAGACTTCCCAGCCCCGGCCCCTTGGGGTCACCTTGCAGTTCCCTTCGTAGTACTTACCACTGTTAAATTCGATTGTTGGTGTTGCTTATTTGATGCAAGCTTGTCGTCCCCAAACTGTGGGCTTCAGGAGGGCAGAACTTTCCAGGTCTCCTGTGCTCACCTCTGTGTGTGGTCCCTGAGTCTGGTCTCGTGTTGTCCGGTAGAACTTTCCGTGGTGATGGAAATGCTTGCTTTCTGTGCTGTCCAGCCAGGTAGCCACTAGCCACTGATCTTGCCGGGTGCTTGTCACATAGGTGTTGAATGAGCGGACAAGCGGGTTTAGAGAAAACAAGGCTAGGTAACTTTTAGGGTAGGTGACACTCACTTTGCAGAATAATTTGGGAGAAATTGTGTTGTTGGAGGGGAGAGGTAAGGAGCCCAGTTGCTCATCGGGACCCAATCCTCGGGTGTCTTCGTGTCTTGCTGGATTCCAGGCTGGCTGAGATGCCTTCATCCCAGTCATCAGTGTGGCTGGGTGCTGGGTTACATCTTTTGGAACACCCAGCTATTAGCAGCCACACGTGGTGTGGGCACGGGTGACAGGCCAGGATGGACCGTGCCAGCCCCTTCTGTGTGTCCATAACATCTCCCTCCCTGCATCGCCAGCCCAACTGCCCACTCCCCAGATGTGCCGCGCCCTCACACTGTTGTCCCTCGGAAATCCTTCTCACTGCTTCACAGCTGGTCTGCAGCAGGCCTGGAGCCGTGGGCTTCACCAACGGACAGGACGCTGTCCCGCCTGCCATACGACTGCTCCCAAGGGCTGCCCTTCCCTAATTTCTGACCTGAGAGGCCCCGTCAGTCAGAGGGAGGTAGACGTCTGACGGAAATGTTTCATGCCAAGTGTTCTTTTATGTTGTCCATGCTCTTTTAGTTGGTAAATACTTTCCAAAGAAGTTGAATCATTGTAAACACTATGTTTGTATTGCCCAAGCTGTTACCAGCGCCGTATTTTCCTGTCTTTCTAAGAAGGGCTGAAGTTTTCTCCCCAGTATTTAGCTGCGTGGCCCTCCATCGTCATAGTTCACACAGGCAGTTTGGTCCAGCATGTGCGCTGATCACAGGTCACTCACTCTTCTCTAATTCTGCTCGGAACTCTGGATGGGACTTGACTCTCAGGCCCAGCCTGTCAGCTGGGGTGTGGGCATTTCCAGGCGAGTCTTGGGGGCGGGTCCTCACATCTGCTTCCTTACGGGGCCAGGAAGCCAGGTAATGAGTTGTACTTCGTCCTTGATGTCTTAAAAGTTTCCCTCTCGTCTCCATACAGCTGCTTCAGTTTCCACTCTGGGGCTCTGCCTGTCCTTCTGGGGGTGAGGTGTCCTCCTGCTCTCATTGCAGGGACCACGGACAGCAGAGCTCATCACACCCAAAGCCACCCCAGAGCTCGGTGCGTGCATGTCGGGCGACAGGATGCCTTGTTGTTGATTTAAAAATAACCCTTTGTTTATTCAGATTTCACCTTAGGTCTTTTGGACAGAGGAGGGCTATTGTTCGGTAAGAATTTAAAGAATGCTTGAGACTTACTGGATTGAGTTTGGCCTTCACACAGGTTAGGTACATCTCAGGGCAGAATTCAGGTGAGAGACTGGAAAGAAAAGAATCGGTCTCTTGCTTGTTGGGGCATGTGGAGAATTTGTGTGAAGGAATTTACTAAATGTATCTTGTAGGGAAAAGCAAGTGACTTCTCTTGTACACTGAAGATACCTGATTTTTTTGGAGGTCCCGAGCCCCTCACCAGTACTGCTGTTGGAAAATCCTTGTCCAGGCACTCCTTCCTCTGCTGGTGTTTGCTTTAGGAAAGTATAAGAAGATTGGTGGAAATCCAGGTTTCTGTCAGTCCTAAACAAGGTAGAAGTTCTTGGTTGTCCTTTGAAAGCATGAAAGAGGGGTAACCCAGGACCTTAGAGGATATGAGGGAGGGGATAACCCAGAATGAGGTGGGGAGAGGTGATCCAGGATCCTGGATGGAGGGGGCAACCCAGGACCTAGGCAGGGAGGGGAAGGGTGGATAACCCAGAACCCTGGAGAGGATGGGAGGGGGGAGCTCTGGACCCTGAATGGAGGGGAATTGGGGAATAACCCAGGACGGTGAAAGGGGAGGGACAAAGTTGAGTAATGTAGGCACTGGGGAAGGGGGTAATGTAGGTACTGGGGGAGGGGGTAGTGCAGGCTCTGGAAGGAGGGAGATGGGGTCACCCTAACAATAGAGAGTATTTGGGGGGTAAGAACCAAAGGGACTGGGTGTGTCCACACCCTGTCCCCTTCCTGCTCTAGCAGACCCCTGGGGTTTGCCCCTGACGTGGGTGTGTTCTGGAGACCTTTCCTCTGCTGAGAGGACAGCAGGAATCAGCGGACCTGTGTGTCCCTGTCCTACAGGGCAGGTGGGGGGCAAGGAGTGGGGGCCCGTAGAAACCCGCAGAGGCATTTCAGGTGTAGATGGACTGGTAGCTTGACTGCTTACAGGGACCCTGTGCTCCGCCTTCATCCTGCTGCTTTCGCTGTACACAGAAGCCTTTGTTCTAGGGAGTTCCTTCCTATTCGTTAAAAAAACAAAAACAAAACTTGGGCTCTCACCAGAAAGGCACGTGCTCATCTACATTTTGGGAGCTTAGAGCATCTTTACCCACAGACACGCTGCTTGTTCTTTTGGTCACTCCCTCCTAACAGGACTGCACGTGATCTACCTGCTCTCCCCCAGGAAAATCATCCTGGATTCTTCCAAATTCCTACAGCAGTGACACTTGGATTCTCTTTTTTTGAGCCTGGATCTCAACGTGTGTAGGATGGTTTTGTCGAAACTGCCCCCCTTTTTAAACACTGACCCCTCACATGGGGTCCTGCCCATAGCTCTGTTCTCCTCAGCGCACGCCCAGCCCTTTGAGGGCGCAAGAAGGAGCACGTTGTACGTGCTTCACGTAATTCGGTGTGTAAGAGGGTCTGTCCAAAATGTGAACATTCTCAGCACACTTTGCAAGTGACAGCTGGTCAAAGCTGCGATCCCCTGAGAGATTTTTGGCACAAAGTCCGTTTGAAACATGATTTATGTCATCCATAGTTTAGGAAATTGTTTTTATTTATAGCACACATAATTCCTCAAAGGATTTGAAGAGGCTTACTTGAATTAATACATATAAGAAGAGGGGAAAAAGTCAGGAATTGGACATGAGAAAGAGCAGGGATATCCCTGCCGTAATGTCCTGAATGTTTACTAGGTTGAGCTACTGTTTTGGCCGTAGGATGCTGTGTGACCAGGGTTAGAAGGAAACATAGTCATTACAGATTATTCTTACTGTCTGTGGGAGAAAGCTTAACAGCTCTTCAGGAGAAGAAAAGTGCTTTCTAGTACCCTTGTTCTAAAACAACGTTCATGGTCTGTTTGATTAGTTGGATATTTTTTAAAAGGAGACTTCTTAGGGGCAGAAGTGTGAGAATTAAGAACTCAGATTCCAGCCAGACTCCCTGACTTCAAATCCTATCTTCCCTCCCACTAGCTGTGTGACCTTAGGTGAGTTGTTCAACTTCTCTGGACCATATTTTCCTCATCTGCAAAACCAGGATGAGTGGTACTTGCCTTGTAAAAGTTAGGGGGGTGTGTGTGTGTGTGTGTATATATATATATATATATATTTTTTTTTTTTTTTAAGATTTTTGATGTGGACCATTTTTAAAGTCTTTATTGAATTTGTGACAATATTGCTTCTGTTTTATATTTTGGTTTTTTGGCCCCAAGGCATGTGATGTGGGATCTTAGCTCCCCAACCAGGGATCGAACCTGCACCCCTCCCTCATTGGAAGGCAAAGTCTTAACCACTGGACCACCAGGGAAATCCCAGAAGTTAGTTGTATATTAAATTTATGAATTTGAAGGGCCATGAAGCATCATGTAGGAAGCAGTTTACGAGTGTCAGAGTATATTATTAAAATATGTCAGGATCTTCGTCTTTTGCTTGTGAGAAGAGGTAAGCTCAAGGTCCTTCTGTTCTGCCGTCTTGTCCAGTAATCTCACATTGCACTGTTTTCTTATCCTTCTTTAAAAGTTCTCAAGGCCTAGGACCCTTAGAATCACAAAGCATATCATTGAAAGAGACTAATAAGCTTATGGTATAGGTGCAGATAGTTGAGGACCAAAGACATTTAATTATTTCATCAAGGTTTCACAGTGAATGGGTGGCAGAACCAGGACCCAAACTCTCAGATAACCAGGATCTTCCTATTTCTGATTGAGAGCATGCCTCCAGGTTCTTTCAGCTGCTTGGGTTTAATTTCTAACTGACACTGAATCAGCTTTATGATTCAGGGCAAATGATGTGACTCAGTTCCTTCATCTCAATAAAATGGACATCATAATCTTCTAATTCGAAGGATTCTTGTCAAGCTTAAGTAAGAATTTACCCATAGTCTTTTTTTGTGTGTGTGTGGTACGCGGGCCTCTCACTGTTGTGGCCCCTCCCGCTGTGGAGCACAGGCTCCGGACGCGCAGGCTCAGCAGCCATGGCTCACGGGCCCAGCCGCTCCGCGGCACGTGGGATCTTCCCGGACCGGGGCACGAACCCGTGTCCCCTGCATCGGCACGCGGACTCTCAACCACTGCGCCACCAGGGAAGCCCTCACCCATAGTCTTTTGCCCAGAGCTCGGCAGCTCTAAGTGTTCAACAGATACGATATGCTGCAAAGGTTGTGATGAGCTGATTGTTAATATTAATTATTGTAATATATTTATGCTATACCTTTGGTCTTGATAGAGCATTGAAATGAATGCTTAAGTGACAGAATCTTAGTTACTTTGCAATTCCTTTATGGATTTGAAGGATGGAAAAGAATTTTGGTCACATGGGAAGTCCCATTTCGTGGCAGTGACACATTTTATTTCTATAAAAAAATTCCTTGGTAATTGGAGGTTCATATTTAAGCTGTGTACAGAGACTGGCAGCATGGTTTTACTCTAGAACTGGTCACATGCCAGGGGTGTCTTGGTTCCTCAGGTTTGGTTTCTGCCTTGCTTTGTAAGTAGTCCATCGGGAAATGGGCTGGTTTGGTGCGGGCATCTTTATGTGTGGTTTGGTTGCCGCCTGTTGCCTTGTCAACAGAGATTCCCTCTCCTTGACCCCAGCCCGGCCTGCAGCTGCAGGCCCTCCTGGGAGACTTAATGCCAAGTGCAGAACGAGGAGGCAGGGTCAGAACAATAAGGAAGGTGTTCCAAGCAGCCACTGGTGAGCTTCAGAGAGCTTTTGGGGCAGAGCCGGCTTCCTGTTCGCAAGGTCACCCTCCCAGCACGGGTGTCAAGGCTGGGGGTGCTGGAGGCTCCTAGGGGTTCGTCTCCCGGTGCAATGGCATTTTTCAGTGAGAGCAATCTTTGTTGTGTTTTATTTTATCCTTTGCATTGTTGAGGATTCAGATCTTTGCGGAGATGAAGAATTTATAGCTGTTGGGGAGTTTGTTCTTCTAATGGAAGCCCTCCCCTCCTTCAGCCAGGAAGGAAATACTTAACAAAGCAAGGCTATGATACTGGACTTTCATAAATCTCAGCCCTGTCCATAGAAGGGGGAGGGGGAGGGGGTATTGCCTGACTTCCCAGGGCGAGGACAGGGCACTGCTTTCATTCAGAGGCCTTTGGGACCAGCCTCTCTGAGTGGCAGCCCTGCCCAGACCCAAAGGGCAGCAAAGCAAAACACAGGCCGACTAGCCTCTGGGGTGACAACTCCTCGAGAGGTCATTTGTTAAGTGCAGGGCGAGGGGCTGCCATTCCCAAAGAGGTTTAAAAAATTATAGAATCCCAAATTGCATTTCAGCATTTAGATAAAATAGCTGAGAATTCCCCAGCATTCCACGTGCACTTTTACCTTTGTTCTCCTCCGGCCCGGGTTCTGTCTTCACTGCCTTTGTCGCATCTAATGGTTTCCATCTTGGTCGCAACCAGATGACATGTATGAGACCCCTGCTGCTTATCACGATTCATTTTCCACCCATTTTTATAAAAGACGGGAAGAGCCAGCATGTCAGGAAATAAATCACACCAGTGAACACACGTATGGAAGCAAAGCCGGGCCACGCTGCCCACGACCCGGGCCGCCGTCTCAGCCGGCAGGAAGCGCGCTTCTGCGGGCGCGCACTGTTCTGGCTCGCATGCTCAGCTGGGGCCTGGGGGTGTGGGCTGGCTCGTCACTGTGTGGTGTCTGAAAAGGTCACTGTCCAGAAGCAGGGACCGCCTGCATGTGCTCTGACCTGTCGCCCTTTTCTGTAAGTCGGGAGAGAAGGATGTGGGCAGAGGGGGTGACACTCCATTGTTGAAGCCCCCAGGCCTGCCGGCCTGGCCCAGGAACACACCCCTGTGTGTCTGAGGGACAGACCTGCCATCAAATACCACAAACAGCCCTGCTCATGGAATGACTGTGTTCCAGGCAGGTTGCCGTTGAGCTTTTGTAAATCACATCCCTGCCCAGAGAACTTTAGTTCTTAAAAGATTCCTGCAAATGAGCCATTTTACCAGGAACCATCTCTCACTGATGCTTTCAGTGAGGATTTCGTATTGTTGAGAGTCAGTTGGGTTTCCTTAAAATGAACATCCGCCAGGACCAACGTACTCATGCTCTGAAGACAGAAGACAGTATGGCCGAGGTAAAATGAATCAGAAAATGACACATGCCTTCGTGGGAGTTTAATTACAGAAATGCCATCTTGTTGAGGATTTTGCAGCAGAAGAAATTATGTTCAGTTTGAGTCCTACGAAGCGCCGTGAGCTCAGGCTGACTCTGAGAGCCCCTGTTTCCTACCAGGTCTTCTTTCTCCTTCCTCTCTGAATTCCGCTGGCCGGAAGCCAGGGCTTTGCCCTGCTGCCAGGCGCTCTCTCCTGTCCGGCCCCTCCCCCTTCTCCGGCCAGGCAGAGTGCGCTGACCCTTGTTAGGGGCCGCTGGTCTGCTCGGAAGACAGCCTTTTCAGCAGAATAACTGGAATTCCTGAGCAGAGTGCTGCTGGTTTTGTTTGTTTGAGCATCTGGTTGACTATTCTTCAGCCTGGCTTGTTTCCGAATATGGTATCCTTAACTCCTCGTGGCTGCTAGAACTTGAGAGACACCCTTAGCCTCAGGGGTCCTGAGTGAAAAAGGAGAACACAGGTCCTGTTGTTTGGGGCATCGGGGTGAAAGCGAGAGCCTCACTAGGAAGGTGTGATCCATTTTAGGCCGGCTGTGTGAGACTCCCAGCCTGTGCTGATAGGCGCTTCACCATCTCAGAAGAAGGCTAATCACCAGAAGTGCAGCCGGTCGGGCTGGAAGGGAGAAGGGAATCCAGCCCTGTCTCCGGGCCTGGGCGGAGCTCCCGTCCGACTGTCAGCTGTTCTAACTTCTGGCTCCTCTGGCACCTCCTTCAAACACGGGGCCCTATTTTTAGTGCCGGGCTGTCATTTTTGATGTGCTGTTGCAAAAAAAAAAAATCAATGGCAGCTGCAACAGAAATCCTGACTTAAAGGCCCTGTTTATAATGTGGATGAAACCTGTTTACCAAATAAAAGAGACTTGAGCTTATTACGTCCAAGGTGTCCTGCCTGCGCCTGGCCACGTCCCCACCTGCAGCGCCAGTGCCCGCGCCGTGCCACAGGCCACTCCCGGCAGAGGAGGGGCTCCCTAATTGCAGGAAGGATGCCGGGGAGCCGCAGGCCCAGGAAGTGGCTCAGCATCCAGAGCTTCCATCTCACAAAGCCCCCGCTTGCAGGGACGTGGTGTTCGACCCATCCAGACAGTGTGAAGAAAAGCGCCCCAAGGCCCATGTTACTTCAGAATCGTCAACATTCACACTGTGGCAGGAGCAGACCGTGACGGGCATGCCTGGCAGCAGGACCAGGACCCGCTAGTGTAGAAGCTCACAGGACAGACAGGATCACTTGGCCACCGATGTTCAGACATTTGGGGTATGGGAACTCCCGCCTCCAGCCCAATGCATCAGTCTATAAACCGATATCCATACTGGTCTGTTTACGGTATTTATGTGTAAGTTATTTACAAGTTTCGATGTGCGATGGGTGACAACGAGCCTGTCTGTGTAACACGGATAGGAATGGCACCCGTGGTCGAGACCCGAGACAGCTTCCACTCCCCATCTGTGGTTTTTACTGGTTGCCCTGTCTTGAGAAAATCAGTAAAGTGGTTGGCGACTTCTTTGTCCCTGAGAGGGAGCTGAGGTCCAGGTGTCATGTTTACATCCTTTGGGTTGGGGGGTCCTGGGAGGTAAACCATGGTCGGCCGACAGAGCTGGAGTAGGCATGGTGTCTGTCCTGAGAGGGGGTCTGGAGAGGACACAGAGAAGCTGCATTGCTGAGCCCCTGGCTCCCCGTCTCAGCGACGCCGGGAGACCCAGGGTTCCCAGCGACGCCGGCCCTGTCCTCCCGGAAAGGGGGCCATTGTGGGCCTGTCCTGAGACCGCCCAGCAGTGCTCTCAGTTCTGAGCTATTGCCCTGTGTGTTCTTCTGTGTTTTGCTTCCTGGAATCTCTGTTAAATTTGGGAGGCGGACCCGTTGCACTGCATTTAGCCGTGTGGTGTTTATTTGGTGGCCGTGTAGTGTTTGCACCATGACCTGTGGCTGGCTGTCCACAGCCAGCTGGGCTGCTCCAGCTCAGGCTGTTACAAGCACGCCTCCCCGTGTGCTCCAGGGGCACGTCCGGGCACCCATCTGCACCTGGGTTGCTGCGTGGAAGGATGTGTACGTCCTCAACCAGCAGCGAGTCCCATTTCTCAATTACTTGGACTGCTAGTGAGGTTGGGCGCTTTTCATAAGTTCGTTGGCCTTTGGACTTCACCTTTTGTGAAGGATCTATTCCTGTGCCTTCCTAGTTTTCATACTGAGATGTCTGACTGATTTGGAGGGACGCTTACTTTATTCAGGAAGCCAGAAGTTTGAGGTGTGAGGTTGTATGTAGAGATGGAGTCGCCCTAGGACTAGAGCCAAGCCGCAGCGTCAGGCTCCACCCTCTCCTTCCCCCTCTGTGTTGTAGACACTCCCAGCTGCGGGGTCTCTGTCTCCCCCCCTCGCCCCTTCCTGTCCTCTGCTGAAGAGCTTTGTCCTGGCCTGGGGCTGTCCCTGCAACCTGCCGCTGTCCTTCCCTCTAGACAGGGGTTCATGCCATGGCAGAGCCCCTCTTCTAACTAAACCCGTCTTTCTGCCTCCCCAGCCCCCACTAGGAGTCATGCCTTGGGGGTGGGGAGGCGCAGTCACTGCTGTGAGGGTGTCCTGAGGACTCTTGGCCTGCCTTCGTTCCCTTCACACCGTGCTCGTTTTGTCCTCGGCTGACCTTCCCGCAGCACCTCTGCTGCCAGCTACAGCTCCCTGCCTCAGGATCACACTGGGCTGTTCGCCCGGGCACTCAAGGCCCTCCACAGCCTAATTGTCCTTTTGTTCCTTTGCTGACATTCTTAACCCAGGATCTGGACTTGTTACAGACATTCTAAGCTCCCTGAAGGCAGGAACGATGTGATATGCTCTCACTGCCTTAGCAATCGTTAGCTCTTGTTGATTGAAATGTGTGACTTTAGGGTAAGAAGCTGGTCTTGACAGTAATACTGATCTTTGTGTTTGTGTGGCCCTATATTCTCATTGTCTCTTACTGTGAAAAAAGACAACAATAAAACAAACGCTTAGTGGCTCCCGAATCTGCGTTTGGGCCAGGCTTGTAGGGACGGCTCATCTCTGCTCTCACAGCTCTAGCTGGTGTGGCCTGACTGTGTCTGGGGACCCCTTTCCAGGATGGCACACACGCACGTAGTTGACAGTGTTGCTGGCTGGCTGCTAGGATGTTGGCCACGCACAGCTTCTCCCAGTGGGTCTCACCTCAGGGCTGCTTGGGCTTCCTCACAGCGTGGCAGCTGGTTCCAAGGAGTGCTCAAGGAAGTGGAAGTTGCCCACCTCAGGGCCTGGGCCCACGCACTGGCACGGCATCATGTCTGCTCTGTTCTGTTGGTCAAAGGTGTCACAGAGGGACTTCCCCTAGTGGTCCAGTGGTAAACAATCCGCCTTCCAACGCAGGGGATGCAGGTTCAGTTCCTAGTCGGGGAGCTAAGAACCCACATGCCGCAGAGCAACTAAGCCCGTGCACCACAACTGCTGTGCCCATGCGCCTCAACTAGAGAGCCTGTGTGCTGCAAACTACAGAGCCCACACACTCTGGAGCCTGTGGGCCACAGCTTACAGAGTCCACGCGCTCTGGAGCCCGCACGCCACAACTAGAGAGAGAAAACCCACGCGCCACAACTAGAGAGAAGCCGGCATGCCACAACGAAGAGCCTGCGTGCCACAACGAAAGGTTCTGCGAGCCGCAACTGAGACCCGATACAGCCAAAAACAATTTTTTTTAAAAAGAAAGAAAGAAAAAGGTGTCACAGAGCCTGCCCAGATTCAAGGGGGGCAGGATACGTGGTCCCCCTCCTCTCAGTGGGAGGAGCGTGAGAGAGTCTGTGGCCACCTTTAGCCACTGCCATGTGGCCATCATACTAACAGACCCCTCCCCCTGTGACTTCCCTCTAGCCCTGACGGCCGCTGCAGGACGAGGCAAGCTGGAGGTCTGCGAGCTGCTGCTGGAGCGTGGAGCTGCTGCGTCTCGGACTAACAGGAGAGGGGTCCCTCCGTTGTTTTGCGCGGCACGCCAGGGGCATTGGCAGGTACCCGGGGGACCCCGAGTGCTTCAGAAACAGTGAATGGGATAGAGATCGCTACTGCCCGTCTCCCCTGCTGGGCCCTGTCTTTTTCACATTCTTGGCTTCTGCTTGTGCTGTGAGCACTGCTGTATCAAGGCAGACATTTGACAGGCTAGCACAGTCAGCCACATTGGCTGGTAACTGGGAGCAAGGCTGGTAACCAGGTCAGAGACCCACAGCTGCTTCCCCGTAACCGGGGAGGGGAAATGGAGTGGGTGCACCCCATCCCGACAGCAGAAGACTTGCTGTAACACAGCGGCTGCTGTGGTTGTGCAACCCACTTGTCCAGCAGGCTTGGGAGAAGAGTGGCCTTGTTGTGCTCCTTGGGAGGGGAAGCCTTTTCCCTCTGGTCCTGCACTGTGATTCAGGCTGGTTTCTTTTTACAAGGAGTGACGCATCATTGCTTTTAGTCTAATTAAGGGAGCAAGGGGTCCTTGATAGCAGTGGTTCAGTCATTTATTCCTTCATTTTGTAAACAGTGACCATGTATCTACCCCATGGCTGGCACCAGGTTACACACAGCTGCAAACAGACAGATGGATTTCCGCATCATGTCCATTATAGAAGGAATTTTCTAGACCCAAGTTCACAGCGTGGAGTCGCAACCCTTCCGGTTCCTGCTAGCTCTGCTGGCAGGAGCTGTGAGGGTGCCCCACCGAGATTCTGGCTTTTCTCCTTCCCGTTTCTAAGAGCTTGGTTTGTGCCGGCCACTCCCTGCCTATCTCACGAGTCCTTGAGATGCCCTGGCTAATAATCCTCTCTCCTGTTCTCCGTGTTCCCTAAGTCGTGGGGGAGTCTGGAGACATACGTTAGTGTGTCAGGAACAAGAGAGCAGTGGGAACATGCCACCTTCTGCTGTGGTGGCAATAAAACAAGCACGGTGCCAGAGGGAGAGAGGCTGGACCACAACCCCCTGGACAGAGCAGTTCCCTCCAGGATGGTCATTGTAAGAGACCCCTCTCTGGGTTTTTTTTCCCCTTCTCACCATGTACTGTTTAAAGGCATAACTTGGAGGCTGAAACTCTCCTCCAGGAAGCTTTGCTAAAAATCACCTGCTATGAAGGTCCCCCAGTCCTAAGCCTCAGGAAGCAGACTGCTGAGGGGGGAGGGTGGGTGAGTGTTTTCGCATCCATTGCCCGTGCCGCGTCCGCCTGCTGCAGGAACGTGGTGTCAGCACCGCCATGGGGCCATGGCTGTCGTGCCTTCCCTTCAGTTCTGCTCAGCTACCCCACGTGCCCTGTAGTGGCTGTCGTGTCATCACTTGACTGTGCTTGGAATCCTCCCTTCTCCAAACTTCTGCCTTGTGTGTGCAAGTTTTACAGACATAGTAATGAATCAGGCTTGTTAAAGAGAAGATATATTTGGAAGAAGAGTCTGTTCGAAGGAATACAGTAGAAAGATTTTACAGGCCCCATGGATCACACGACTTACAGGGGTTTTTAAAAAGAGGGGAGAGTCCTTTCACTACTCTGAAAGGTGGAAAAACCATCCCGAGTAGAGAGCACGTGATTCAAGGGGCAGCAGGAAGCGTGTAATCCCGAGTGTTTCTTTCAGATCGTTAGGTTGCTGTTGGACCGTGGCTGTGACGTGAACCTAAGTGACAAGCAGGGCCGGACGCCCCTCATGGTGGCTGCTTGTGAAGGGCACTTGAGCACCGTGGAATTTCTCCTTTCGAAAGGTAGCCGCACTGTCCCCCCCTGCGTGGGACTCTCTTGGAGGGACAAGGACGAGAGCTTTGGCAGACTCGTTCAGTACTTTCTGATTTTGTTTTTTTGTTTTTTTTGTTGTTGTCTTTGTTTTGTTTTTGAAAAAATCTTTTTGTTTAGTGTTCTTGTCATGGAAATTTTTTAACTTGCACACAAGTGGAGGGAATAGGGATACATCCCACGTACCCTTTACTCAGCTGCAGCAGGGATGGTCATTTCACCCTTGGCTTCAGATGCTGTTTAGGCCAGGCCCCTGCGGGTGTGAAAGGGTCTGCCTCTGGCCTTGTCTTTCCACGGTCACGTTCTGTGAATGGGCTTGTCTTTCAGGTGCCGCCCTTTCTTCTCTGGACAAAGAGGGTCTGTCGGCATTAAGCTGGGCTTGTCTGAAAGGGCACAGGGCTGTGGTCCAGTTCCTGGTGGAGGAAGGAGCCAAGATTGACCAGACGGACAAGAACGGCCGCAGCCCCCTGGACCTGGCCGCCTTCTACGGCGATGCGGAGACCGTAGGTACCGCGGCGGCCACGCTCCCCACCTGTGCCAGGCGGACTGGGCCGCGTGGAGACTCGGGAGCTGAGCCATCCCCAAGTGTGCGTGACGCTGGCCCCGTGTGGCCGGGGCATACGCGTGTGCTGTGGGGTGGCTTTCGTTTTCCTCTAATTCTGTGGCACGCAGTCTGTTCCAGACCTGGGGTAAAGATTTTAATAGACTCTAAAGGCTTAAAATTCCATGATTACAAACTGCATGCACATACATGAATATGTGTACACACGTGCATATGTCGTTTCATTTTCTTACAATTTCCATGTAAATAGAATGCCTGTATAGATCATTTAAAAATCAGTTTTATGTGTGAGAAATTACTCATCAAATAATCAGTTGGTTTGTTTTTAAATTGATGCGGCTTTGTCTAGAAATAACAGAAAATGCTTTGGGCACTGTCTTTATCTCTTTGCCAAAGGCCCAAGTCTAACTGAGGAAGGAAGGGATAAAACCTTAATAAACTGAAAACCACAAGATGTCTTTCAGGGCAAAAACCACCTTGTCAGTGTCCATATCCCAGGCACCAAGCAGGTGCTGGAGGAATGTTCATCTCTCCTTGAGAATTATCATTTATGAATCGTTCCGTGTGTCTAAGGTGAGGATTAGCTAGACAGACGGGTACTGTATTGCTGGGGGCCGTGGACCTCGGAGCAGAAGCCGTCCCCACCCTGCACGTCTGTGCCTGATGGTTTTACAAGGCAGTGATGTTACAGTTAAATAGTTTCAATTTCCTGGACATTATACACTGTACTTAAATGTCGATTTTCAGAAACAGCTCTTTAACTAAACCTCACATCTGCACACTTTTCTCTTTCAGCTTATGTTACATTACCAGATCCTGTCGTTTATCAACATTAGGGAAGAGTGAAGGATCTTAGTATGCTAAGCGTCATTTAAAAAAAGTCTTGGTAAAAACACGTAACATAAAATTTACCATCGTAACCATTCCTAGGTGAAGAGTTCAGTAGTGTTACATACATTTCACATCGTTGTGCAGCCAAAGTCCAGGCTTTTTTTGTCTTGTAAAACTGAAACTGCACCCGTTAAACAGTTACCTCGTTACCCCCGCCCCCGCTCCCGGCAAACACCTTTCTACTTTGCGTCTCTGTGAATGACAGCTCTAGGTCCCTGAACACAAGTGGAATCGTACAAGATTGTTGTTTTGTGACTGACTTATTTCACTTGGCATAATGTCTTCTAGGTTCATTCATGTTATAGCATACGTCAGGATGTCCTTTTTTTTAAGGCTGAATAATGTTCCATTTATGTGTTTACCACGTTTTGTTAATCCATTCATCCATCATTGGGCACTTGGGTTGCTTCCACCTCTTGGCTATTATGAGTAGTGCTGTTGCGAACACGGGTGTGCAAATATCTCTTCGAGAGCCTGAAGATTTTTCGAGATCTACCCATTCTTTTGGATAGATACCCAGATGTAAGATTGCTCAATCGAGGGGTAATTCTATTTTTAATTTTTTGAGGAAGCTTCATGCTGTGTCCGTAGTGGGTGCATCATTTTACATTCTCACCAAAAGTGCACATGGCTACCTGTTTCTCCACACCCTCTCCAGCACTTATTTTCTGTTTTGTTCTTTTCTTTGACAGCAGCCATCCTAACAGTTAATAGCTTGTTGTTTTGATTTGCAGTTCCCTAGTGATGATGAGCATCTTCTGACATGCTTATTGGCTATTTTTATGTCACCTTTGGAAAAATATCTATTCAGATCCTTTGCCTATTTTTTTTTTTTTTTTTTGCGGTACGCGGGCCTCTCACCATCGCGGCCTCGCCCGTTGCGGAGCACAGGCTCCGGACGCGCAGGCTCAGTGGCCATGGCTCACGGGCCCAGCCGCTCCGTGGCATGTGGGATCTTCCCGGACCGGGGCACGAACCTGTGTCCCCTGCATCGGCAGGCGGACTCTCAACCACTGCGCCGCCGGGGAAGCCCCTTTGCCTATTTTTTAAATTTTATTGAAGTATAGTTGATTTACAGTGTGTTAATTTCTGCTATACAGCAAATCGACTCAGTTACACACACATATATATATATGTATATATATATGTTCTTTTTCATATTCTTTTCCATTACGGATTATCACAGCCTTTGCCTATTTTTAAATTGGGTTTTTGAGGTTTTGTTGAGTTGTAGCAGTTCTTTATATATTCTGGATATTAATCCCTCTAGTGTCATTTTGAACAGCTGGTGGACTGATAGGATCTACTAGATCCACGTGAAAATCTAAGCAGGCTACAGACTTTTCCAGTGAATAGAGCAATTTTAGTGGCCAGCATGGTTTTCCCTGTTGTTCTCTGTTTAGTCCAAGTGACAGCTGTTTGATCACATCACGGCAGTCTTTGTACCATGGTCTCACAGTTGCCACCTTTACAGTGCCCATATTCAGGTCTCTTTCCTAAGCCCTAAAGTGAGTTATAACCGGGTCCAGTTGACCCTGGTCCTTCCAGCTTCTGTACCCAGGCTGTGTGGGTCTGAGTGTCTCTGAAGAGTCATTGCCATAACCTGCCAGCACGCTGGAGCTATGGCAGAAGCCTGCATCCTGAGTAACTGGAGATGAAAAGGTGACTGTGTCTCGTCTCTGTGGCCTGGGAAGTGGGGTGAGACAGACAGGCGATAGCGTGCGTGTACTGTCTGTGCTCTGTGGGTGCACAGACACACGTCCCGCCCTGGGAACATCCACCTGCCTGTCTCATTGCCAACATCAAAATCACTTTAGCAGAGTGGGTGTGAGCTGTGGATTGCAGCTCCTCTGCGCTGTTCTATGTCAACTTCATTTCCCTTCTGAGATCCCGTTAGGCCAGAGCGTCTGAGACCAGAGTGAAGCTAAGACCGCCAGCTCCTACACCAGCTGCAGCGTCGGGCAAGGTGAGGGCTCCTGCTACCCGCGCCCTCAGGTCCTGTGTCTCCCTTTTGCAGGTGCTGTACCTGGTCGACAAGGGGGCCGTGATCGAGCACGTGGACCACAGCGGCATGCGGCCCTTGGACAGAGCCATCGGTTGTCGAAACACATCTGTAGTGATTACACTGCTGAGAAAAGGAGCCAAGTTAGGTCAGTAAACTCTGCAGTTCACCAGCGAGAGGGAGGGTAGCTTCAGATTTTAGAGTACGCGAGGGGCCGTACCCACCTGCTCCCGGGTTAAGAAGTAAGATGTCAGGCGTGTGGAGACTTTTTTTGTCCCTCTCTAAGGCTCAGTTAATCACAGTCATTCAGAGTGTGTAAAAGACTCATATTATTACAGCCCACGTGGGCAGAAAGCAGAGGCCAGTGTTGAAGGACAGCCCAGCCCTGGGAAGCCACAGCGGGAGCAGTTCCGGGGGCCTCTGTGGGGAGGGCCCGAGGGCGGGTGGGCAGGAGCTGGAGGGCCGTTGTAATGACCCACGAGTGCGAGGACTGCTGTTCGGGAGGGGCGGCTAGTCCTCTGGGAAGGGCAGCGGCAACCCTAGCACAGGTTCTGGGAGGGAGAGCTCTCGGGGCTTACTGGAGACGAGATGGGGTGACTTGAGGATAATGTCAGGGACCGGAGCTCTGAGGAGGTTGGAACATGGCCCAGGGTTCAGAGTGCGGGGAAGAGTGCCCCATACGGCACTGTCTTTTCTGGTCTCGCGCCAGACCTTTGGCTGCCAGCAGTTCTGGGGAGGGGACTGCGATGAAGGTGGTGAAATGACATTATTAAGCAGCTCATGGTATCAGGAGCTATTCTGAGCAGTTGCATGTTTTAACTTATCTCATCCTCACCTACCCTGTAAGTAGGGAATGATGAAAGCATCATGTTACAGAGGAGGAACCCCAGGCCTGAAGATGGTGAATAGCTCCCCTGAGGTCATAGTGAGCGGCAGGTCACCTTGAACCTGAGTCCGACTCCTGAGGCCATGCCCTTAAGCGTTGCTCCCCGTGTGTGTTTGGAAGAGGCTTACACAGAGGTTGTGGCTGTGCCGTCAGCTGGGAGAGAAGGAGACACAGGCGGGAGCAGGGAGGCCGAGGGCGGGGATGGTGGGAGGAGGGCAGCAGGGCCAGAGCTGGCGTCTCAGAGTGGATTTGGTGGTGACTCTGCAGCGAGTGTGAGAGATGCTGAGAAGCCTCACCTCCACCTGCGCGTGGTCCTGACAGCACTGCAGGGAACTGAAGAGATGATTGGGAAGCAAATCCCCGTAGAAAGGAGGGGTGGCTCATGGCTGCGCTGATGCTTGCGTGTCCCAGTACTCTTGTCCCCCCAAGTGACAGGGTGTGCGGGGTGCAACTCCCTGCTAAGTGCTCCCTTCCCTTCGCTGTATTGTCACGCAGGACAATACACCTGCAGGACACGCTGCAGTGTCCTCTGCAGCTGGGTTCTCTGCTGTTTGTGGGCTTAGCTGTGACGGGGCCACGGAAGCATTGAGCTCCTTTGCTCCAGGCCCACTGGAATGTCTCTGAACGCATGTTTATTTTGCAGGAAATGCTGCTTGGGCGATGGCTACTTCCAAACCTGATATTCTGATTATACTTTTACAGAAATTGATGGAGGAAGGAAACTTGATGTACAAAGTAAGTGGTGTCGCCCTTTTCTTGTGATCCTGTAAACAACCTATGAGCAGCCTCTTAGTTTGCGGTGTAATGGATGTAGCTGTGCTACTGCCCAGAATGCATATAGCTCAGCTAATAGAAGTTCTGGGAAGTGCTAACCTAGCCTTGTGCCCAGGATTTGATATCCTCACAGCAGAATCTTCAGTGTGGAAAGCACTCCTCTTTGTGTTTGAGAGCCATTATTTCTGAACGAATCCTTGGGGCTGTAACTGTGACTTACAGCCTGAAGCCTTGATACGAAGGCAGAGGTGCTTCTTGTTTAACAGGCAAATCCTACAGGAAATTCCTTGGTGCTTGGAATCGTGAGACATGGGAAAGGAACACTCAGGAGACAGTTTCAGAAGAAAAGAATCATGAAATCTCCCAAGCCTTTATTATCTTAATTTCAATGTCTGTAAGCTTCTGGAATTTGAAACTGTTTCTGGAGAGATTTTTACTTAAAATAGTCCAGTAATAGATAACACTCAGTTACTCAGGAGGTGGAATTAATTTCTTTTTCTCATTTTCCCTTAGAAATGGAAAGACAATTTAAAGATTAGTAAATTTGATTTTAAAGTAAAAATGTTCAAACTAACACATGCAGTTTAGATCAGAGGGCAGTACACTTCATCTGGAAAGAGCCAGGTAGTAACCATGTCAGGCTTTGCTCTGTGGTCCCTGTCACAGCCCTCTAGCTTTGCTCTTGTGGCACAGACGCAGACAAGATAACACACAGACAAATGAGCCAGGCCGTGTCCCAGTCAAACTGTGTTTGTAGAAACAGGTGTCAGGCCGGGTTTGGCCCGGAAACCGTAGTTTGCCAACCCCGAGTTTAGAGAGATGCTCAGGCCATTTCCATAGATCATTTTTCTTTCCAGGTCTGTGATTAGACAGAATTAAAAGATGATGAAAACAGAAAACTACATCATGACCATTTTAATCCTTTCTGGCATGAAGCTGCTGTACTTTCTATGTTTTAGTTTTTCCTTTTCTTTTTTAATAACAACAAATAAATAGGCATATAGCATGACCCAGCAGGGTTCCTGGCCTGGAATCAGTTTGAAATTGAGTTCAGAGTGTGTATCGTTGTGGCTTTGAAGTGGTTTTAATATGAATTTTGGTAGGCAATTATTAGCCATTTTCGACAGACTTCATACCTGCTGTGCAACAGAACCAACAGAGCAAATGGATTTCTTTAGCCTTGAAAATGACGTGCAGTGCTGTGCTAAGTTTTAAAGCCCGTGCTTTAGTTCCTCTTAAAAGAAAAATTATCATTCTACAGCAGCTCTAGGTTTATCCACAAGACTCTGCTTTAGGGACGGCGTGGTTTCTCCATTTGATTTCTGTTACACTCTGCATTAAAGTATCTTTAGATGAGAGATCATTCATGAAATGGTTGTCACAAATATGTAACAGAGAAGATAATCTGATGTTTTAATTAAGATTGATGGTTATGGGTTTGGCAATTTACAGATCCCTTCCTGTAAACCCAGCTCTGGTTGCAGACACCTAGGCGGACAGTGAAGCTGCGTGTCCAGGCCAGTCAGTGGACTGGTTCTGGCCGTGGCCTGTCCTCATCAGGATCTTTATCCATCTTGGAGCCTCTGGAAACGATAAATTTCTCTGATTTTTGAATCCTAGAAGGGGAAGATGAAAGAGGCAGCCCAGAGGTACCAGTATGCCTTAAGGAAGTTTCCTCGAGAAGGATTCGGAGAGGACATGAGACCGTTCAATGAGCTAAGGATTTCCCTCTATCTCAATTTGTCTCGCTGCCGAAGAAAAACAAATGTAAGCCGGGCCCCTTATTCCGGTCCTTTAGCTGTTCTCACAGTGGTGAAGGCCTGCCCTTCTACAGACCAAATCATGAGACCTCCTGTCTGGTTTGTTTGCACTTTTCTGTGAACCTGGCGCATGGGGAGCTGCTTGTCTGGGGTGACCATCATTAGATCACAGCACCACCCACCTCCCAAGGTGTTGAGAGAGTGCACATGGACGTAGTTTCTCTGCCTCAGTGATGACGAGCACATGCAAACTGCTCCTCCACCGCTGCCCAACTGCACGCTGCCAGCACGAGTGGCTGTCCCCAGATTCAGAAGGCAAGGGCATCATTGTAAAGTTCACCACAAATGTGTTATAATCAGCTTAGTGTTATTATGTTTGCTCAGAGGGTAAGCCAGGAACTGGTCAATTTGTAATTAATTGTAGTTAACTCACAGTTAACTTGTAACTAGTAACTAGATTTGTTTCAGTACCACTTTCTTTGTTTTTCTTTTTTAAACCTCATCCCCCCCTCCACCAAATCTGTGACCTGCCTGCTTCTATGCCCACGGACTCTGCCCACCTTCCTGCTGCAGGTGCTGCAGTGTCCGGGCCCCTCTGAGGCTCCCCCTCCCCCCAAGGGCGGGCTCCCATCAGCCCTCACCTCTGCTGCGCTGCTTCCACCACCATTCTCTCTCTCGAGTCACTGACTCCTGAGTCACCGATTTTTGCTTCTCTGTGGGATTCTTCTTGTAAGAACATTAATAAGCTATAACTGTCTCCTAACTTCACAACAAGAAAACCAACTTACCTTCCCCTTCATCTCGCTCCAAATGTGTCCCACTTCTCTACTAACCTCTAGAGCAAAACTCTTATTAAAAGGTTGCCTGTAATCATGTTTCAGTGCTGCTTCTGACTTGTGTATTTAAATATTGATACCAGGACTTCGGCATGGCAGAAGAATTTGCTTCCAAGGCTCTCGAGTTGAAACCAAAGTCCTATGAAGCCTTTTATGCCAGAGCGAGAGCAAAGAGGAGCAGCAGGTACCATCTGGGGTTAGATATGTGACTGTGACTAGAGAAGCCTGCTTATCTTTCTCTGACATCAAAGCTGCTGCTTTGACTTTGGGGGCTTCTGATGCACGAGCATCACTCAGTGCCTCTCCTCCCTTGTAATACTGAACAGCTAGCTTCCAGAAGGCGCAGCAGTGGCTGTCATTAGCAATGGCTAAACTTTTCATTTTCTCCAGACATCTCAGTAACTCTCCCCACAGTTGACATCTGCAACGTAAAGTTCCTAGCTTAGTCCATGTTACCAGTGAGACCGCCAACTAGAGACGCCGGGAGGCGGCGGCGGGGAGGCTGGGTGGAGTCCATAGGTCTTGAGTTGCAGGTGGATGTGGTGAGAGGGATGGGGAAGGTGACGTTAAGAGGATTCTGACCCCCACTGCTTTCTGCCTGCGCTCACCCCAGCCCAGTGGTCTTTATAGAGACAGCAGGGCCCCGGAGCCGCTCAGGTCTGGGTTAGAGTTCAGCGTTGCCACTTAGCCGAGGAACTCTAAGCTAGTTCCGTGGGGTCCGTCCACACCATGACTGTGCAGCACTCACTCAGCTACCTTCTCTTTTCTTTTAGCAGAGCTGCTTTATGAACAGTTACGTTCAGAGCTTGTTCTTACGTGGCCTGTAATTATATCGTCTCTTTTAATATAAAGGCAGTTCACGGCCGCTCTGGCTGACTTGCGGGAAGCCGTGAAGCTCTGTCCCACCAACCAGGAGATCAGGAGGCTCCTGGCGCGCGTAGAAGAGGAATGCAGGCAGCTCCAGAGGAGCCAGCAGCAGAAGCAGCAGTGCCCGCCGCCAGCGCCCCCCGCCGACTCGGACCACGAGGAGGACGCCCCGACCCCCGGCCTGAACGACGGCTTTCACCTGGAGGAGACTGAAGAGGAGGAGACTTCTCCACAGGAAGAATCCGTTCCCCTCGCTCCCAGGCCCCAGCCGCCCTCCTCTGCCCCCTCCCCATACATCCGAAACCTTCAAGAAGGGCTCCAGTCCAAAATGAGGCCGCTATCGCCACAGAATCGGCTGGGGGTGAGCAAGCCCCCGAGGGAGCCGGTCGCTCAGCCGGGGCTGAGGGTGCAGCCCACCAAGCAGGCGCAGATCGTGAAAACCAGCCAGCACCTGGGTTCTGGGCAAGCTGGCCTGAGAAATGCTAGCTCGAAAACGCAGGTCTCTTCGCAGAATCCTCCCCCGAGTCCCATGCCTGGAAGACTCTCTGCCACCCCCGCCGCCGGAAGCAGAAACCAGCATCTGGAGGGAACAGGCACCTTCCCTGCGGGAGCAGCTTCTAGCCACTCGGGAGATCGGCTGGGGCCCAGCCCCAGCGTCCAGCTGCAGCCCAGTGAGGGTGACGCTGCGTATCCTCTACCGAGTAAGATAAAAACTGCAGAGAGGCTCCTGTCTCGTGCCACCGTGGCTGTGGACGTAGCCCCTCTAAAGCCAGGCGGGCCAGTGAGCTGCAGCGACGTGCGACACCCGGCTTCCCTCACCAGCTCAGGCTCTTCCGGTTCTCCGTCAGGCAGCATCAAGATGTCAAGTTCAACCAGTAGTTTGGCTTCAAGCAGCAGTTTTTCAGAGGGCTTCAAGGTCCAAGGACCAGATGCTCGAATGAAAGACAGGGTTGGTAGCCAGGCTCCGAGTGGCCCAGCTGAGCACAGGCCGCGCAGTACTCCGTTCATGGGCATCATGGACAAGACAGCGAGGTTCCAGCAGCAGAGCCACCCTCCCAGCTGCGCCTGGCACTGCACGGCGCCAGAGGGGCTGCCGACGAACATGCCTTCCGCGGCTGGCCTGCAGGCCGCAAGCTCTGAGAAGCCCTCTCTCAAGCAAGCAGGAGGATACAGTAGCCAAGCCAAAACCCGTTCTGTGTCTACTCTGGGTGGAGGGGTCCACAACGGGGCCCAGGGGAAGGAGCTAGAAGAAAAGAAGTGCCAAATTCCAGTCCACTGCCAAGACAGCCGGGTAACTAAGACGGTTTCTCACGCGTATCAGGAAGGTCTCTCTAAACAGCAGTCTCACATCAGCAGTGAAGCCCACAGGAGTCACCTCCCTTCAGCAAAACCAAAGCGATCATTCATAGAATCAAACGTGTGAGCCGTGAGGGAGACCCACGTGTGGTATTTGGAAAACGGTGTGCTGGCTCCTGGTAGTCATTAAATGGTGGTTTGTGAGAAAAATTACTCTTTAGTCACATATTTATTTTTCCCTTGGGGGTGGATCAGATGCCATTGATATGTTGAAAATG
This sequence comes from Tursiops truncatus, assembly GCF_011762595.2. Lineage (NCBI taxonomy): Eukaryota > Metazoa > Chordata > Mammalia > Artiodactyla > Delphinidae > Tursiops > Tursiops truncatus. The sequence goes on along the minus strand of NC_047040.1, from coordinate 72,013,346 downwards.
TGGGATTAAATTTCTTTGATAGATAGAAGTCACCAGAAATAAGAATGCTAACCAGAATTGAAAACTACAACTAGTTATGCCTGTTAAGTTAAAAATTGAAGACAGCCAAGAAGACATTAACTCATGCTTCTCTCTTTTGAAATTATTTGGTTTTTATCACTTTTCTCCTAGCCTTTGCTATGTGGTAAGATCATATTATTTCTTAGATAATGTAAATGTCTAGTGATAAGTTTAGCTCATGACATAATATCCAGGTGATATGTTCTGGAAAAGATGGAATTTTCAAGTTACAGTTCCAATGAGTCATATCTTAATTTATATATATATGCACGTACACATAGAGTTGACTGTTGAACAACATGGGACTTAGGGGCGCCCATCCCCTGTACGGTCAAAAATGTACAGTGTAGCTTTTAGTCGGCCCTGTGGAGGGTTCCACATCCTCGTATTCAACCAGCCGTGGATCATGTAGTATGTATTGACCGGGGGAAAAAAAAATCCATGTATAGGTGGACCTGCACAATTCAAACCTTTGTTGTTCAAGGGTCGGTGTGTATGTGCACGTGTATATATATATATGAAAGACCTGAGTAATTTCTAGCTGAATGTGACTATACGTGTTATATGGGTCACTTTTTTTTTTAAGCAAAATATAAGAACATCCAAGTATTGTTCCCTTTATAGCAGTTCCCTTAAAAAGATTAAACACCTATTTCTGTGTTATGGTTCCTTTTTTTGGAACTATATTCCCGCTTCAAGGTGTTTTTAATATTTGGAAACAGTATAAACCATTTGGAATCATGATTGGTGGTTAAGTTGAATTTGGGCTAAAATACTAAGAATACAGCATTCTCGGTGACATGTAAATTCGCTCTCAGTTGGTCCCCAAACGGCTTTTATCAATGATAGCACTCCTGGAACAAACCTTCCAAGGTCCTCTAATGACAATATTTAATTCGGATACTTAAGGTGTGGTTGGTTATTGCTTTCGTTTTATTATAGTCATTACTTTATAGCCACATGTTGTATATATCATGTAGCCAAGTTGTATTCAGACTTGTAAATATAACTATTTCAAGTAGTTAATCTTAAAGTCATATATTTGCATGTTCTTTTTAAGCTTCGTCCATGCTGGTTATTGCACTGAACGATAATATATATGGCATGTTAACAGTATACCAGTAACAGCACTTTATCTCATTTATATGAACACCTCTGAGGTGCTACTTAAGTCCAAACTGATGTATTATTCATTTGTAAAGATAAGGTACAGGAGTGAACCTTGATTTTAAAGGTATTTTTATAAGAAAATGGTGTGCTATTGGAGGATGTTAAAATACTAGTTTGAGAGAGGTGGTGGGAGTGTATTTGTTTTGTATGTTGGGATGTGAAATTTATTTTCTAGAATTGGAGAGAAGGAAGTTCTATATTTACAGAATGTTTTAAAAACGAATAGTTGTAATGAAGTCCCTGTGAGCATCATTATGGTTTTGTACGAATAGGACTCTTCTGGTGTCATTCTCCATTTGTTCCTGAGTGTGTACAGAGTACTTTGTACAGCTTTGTCAGTCTTTTTTAGAGGCGTCTCATGAGTTCTGCTATAACTACTATGGCTTATTTATTGTTTATTGTTTTCTTTAATATTTGTGGAAGTCTTACTCTTTTGTTATGTAGTTTTGTTTCTGCACAACTACTGTACTTTTCCATATGGAATAAAGACAATTAATAGAATTTGTTTTGCATTAAATGAAACAGTGGCTGCGTAGAGAAGATCCTGATGTCAGCTATCTGCCTTGCTTAAATCCGGAGTGATTTTATCCTAAAGAAGTGGAAAGCCTGTTTCTCAGTAATACTACAAATACATATTTAATGTTATTTAATAATTTCAGAACAAGGGTAATGGCTTCCAGAAATCCCAAAACATTCCAGGGTCAAAATTAGTCTTTTTGCCTGAAATGAGAAGAACGCATGAAGAGCATTCTGTACTTCTCTGTTCGGAAATCCTGGAGCACGGTTTTAGTGGCAACAGTGCATCTTCAATATTTAACTCCCACTTTGGCGATACATACACTGAACACTGTGCCAGCGTGAAAGTTTGTTCTTCATATTTCTATTATCTTTGAGTTAAAAGTGTTTGTCTTTATAACCACATATTTCAGTTTCAAAGTAGTATGAATGAGTGTGAACATTAAACTGTTGTATTGTGATAAAATCCTGATGTGGAATCTTAAGCCTAAGCAACTTCAGGTTATTGTGTGGTTACTGCTATTACTAGCAAGGCCAAGTAAAGTATTTTCAGTCACTCTTGAAAGCTATATATTTAAACTAAAGGTAAAAAACAAAAAACTGGGTAGGAGGGGAAAACTCTATTAATAGATCATTCTTATTGGATGACTTCTGTGATGCTGCCAGTGTGACTATTAGAATGTATTATACATTACATTATGATTTTGATAGATTCTTAGTAAAGGTGTTTGGTCCAGTTACCCCAGGAAGTGCAGTCTCCTTGGGATGCTACTGGTCAGTGCTGAGGACCGGGCAGTGGGCAGGTAGGTGACGGCTGCTCCTGCCTAGTCCTGCACGGATGGTGGTCCCCAAGAGTGCAGAGGGGCCGTGTGGTGTCCTTTCCTATGGGTGAGTTTGGGTTTGGTTTATTTAGTTTGTTTGCTTGTGTTTGTGGGAAGGAGTAGTAGCTCCGCTTTGGTTTGTTTGTATATAAAAACAGATGCACTTTCACTTTTGTAAATTGGCATCTTAGTTTTCAGCCATTTAACAAGAAACTATCCTAGTGAAACGTAAAAAAGAAAATCACCTTCTTTAACACATTTAGCAAATAACCAACATTTACTGTTTTCTATCAATGACTTCAGGGATTTTCAGTAATTTTTATGTGAAAACCAGCCAGCCTTCTTTGGAAAATAAGTCTATTTTATCAAAACAAAAGATATCTGGTCCAATGGTGGGCTCTGTCAATCTTACCCAGTCTTTTGTTAGAATTATGTTAGCATACTTCCTCTATAGAATACAATAGAAAAACACCTTCTAGAACATGCTCCCATCTTTTGGTCCTCATGAGTAAGAATGTGAGCGGCATGTGTAGTATGAAAAAAAAAATACTCTTCTAGAATCACGTATTGTGAATCCCAGCTGTGACACAAAGGAAATAAAATTCAGTAATACATTAGGATGACAGAAATTTTACAAAGCAGCGATTACAAAGAACAGGTTTTTGCAGATTCCTGTGGTAGCTTTCCACCCTTCTGTGAACATACAGCATATTAGCTATAAGTTTATAAAACACTAGAAAAGGCTGACGGAATAAATACTTACACTGATTTTTCCCTTTTATTTCTGTGTTTTCAAATTTCAGAACGACGACAGTGAGGATTTCGGGGGTAAGCACAGAGTCTTGGTCCCTGCCTGCCCTTAGAGTTTAGTTCTAACAAGCTTTCCCACTAATGGCTTCCATTCTGGTAAACAACTTGTGAGACAAATGGAGAGTCAACACAACCTCAGCTTTCCGAACTTGAAGTTTTCTTCTGAATGTTTATCAGGGTGTTGTATTAGCTATCGGTCTGTTGTGTAAAAATGTATAGTCACCTTAGCTTAAACTATTATGTGAGAACTTTTAAGAATTCTAAATTGTAAAGGGAGGCTAGTTTGCCACTTTACATGTTTCAGCAAAGTCAGCTTGATGTATCTGTGATAATTTATTCCATCTAACTTGTACCTAGGTTTGGACAATGGGGGAAAAATCATTACTACCTTGCAAACTTAGAATCTAACAAAATTGCTCATTAAACACGTTAAAGTGATTTTCTCAATTTAGTCATAAACAAATCTACAATTGTTTTGCTAAAAATTCTCTTTAGAAGGATTCCAAAGAGTTATCAAATGAACAGTTATTAACTAGGATTTATCTGTTATATTCTAGATTATTCCAATCTTTGGTTATAATGGAATATGATCTATAACAAGAATAAATTTGAGCATGGCAAATTTAAAGTTGTAAAACTTTACTTCTCTACAGGTTAAGCTTTTTTTTCACTAGTATAAAAAGGCTTTTGTAGTAAAAATAGAAAAGATGTTATATGTGTTACTTAGTTCCTATGTTTTTAAGAATGAAAATAGCCAGTAAATAGTTTTTATAGGTAACTAAGTTTAAGAAGTTTACCTTTCTCCTTCTGTTTTGCTTTTAATAATGTCTGATTAGTATCTACCTTTAAATCATTCAAATGAAATCACAGAAAATATAAATAATGCAATATAAAATAGTTTTATTTTTGATGTGTCTCCAGCCATCGATCAATGGCCATTTTCAGAGTCCTATTTGGTATAAGTACCACTGAAGGAAGAACAAGATTTGTCATGGGACTTGTACGTTTCTTTTTGCTGATCCAATTTTCCATTGCTTCCTTTTCGTATGAATAGCCATCTAAAAACAAAACAAAACCACATACACAAATTATTTGCAATGTAGGAAAGGGAAGTTAGGATTACTAAAATGGGTACAAAAACTCCATTGCCAAGGCCTTTACTGTAATTTAAGTGGTAGTCTTGTCTAGCACCACTGCTCCCCAAATATTTCTGCAGCAACATCCTAAATTCTACCATTTAAGATGCATTAAGATTGCACAAATTACCTCGAACAGTGTCAAAAAACTGAAAAAAGGACTGTCAAAAATTCAGATGTAGCACAAAGGAAGAAAGGAAACGAGCCAGGTAGAGGAAAGTGGTAGTGAAGCTACAGTGCCCTGCTAGTGCTGTCAGCTATGTGTCAGATAATGTGGCTAAAGATGGGAGCAAAAAGCTCTGGGGATGACAAGGCAAAACTTTCCAACATGTTGAAAAGTCAGGGAAACAGATACCAAGAGATTATAGAGCTCACCCCACTAAGGACTTGACAGTAAAGGGATTTACTATGCCAAAAAAAAAAAAAAAAATTCATTGGCTAAGGTTTTTCATACCATATTCTTACAAACTTTTTTGCATGTGTTAAGGTTGGAGGTTTTGCTTCACTTTTTTTATACTTGTAGCTCTTTCTCTTAAACTTAAAATCTTAGTTCCTAATTACATTTACACATTAACCTATTTCTTTTAATCTGCAATGCATACAACTGTTTCAAACTAACAACGCCAATACATTACTAATGTAAGACTGTGAAAGATTTTTTTCTGGCTCTTTCTGTCACCAAGATAGATCCACTAGGGTTGTCTAATTGAAATCCTGTGTTTGACAATCACTTGAAAAAAAAATTTCTGATTATGTTACTGGACATATAATGTGGTCCATTTGCTTCCCTTTTTATCCTCCCAATTTTTAGAGACTGGTTTGTTTTTCATGATGTATTTTAACATTTAAATGGTTTCAAAGTAAAAACTATAAAAAGTCACATTAAGAGTTTCTCCAACCCATGTTCTCTCCCTTCCCATATCGGTAACCATGTATGTTAGTTTGTTTACCCTTTCCTTTTGAAAATATAAGCAAATGTATGTGTACAGACACAGTGCATATACATTCTTACATAAAAGTTAGCATGCTCCACACTATTCTGTACCTGGTTGGTTGGTTTTTTACTTAACTATACATTGCTTTTTTATTCCCCCACAGTACTCCCCTGTATGGATGTATTGATGGACATCTGGGTTATTTCCAGTACCTTTTTACAAATAGTGCTGCAGTGAACAGTGAGTGCTATCATTTGGGGGGAGATTCTAGCAGTAGGACTGCTGCATCAGAGAAAATGTATACAATTTTGTTAGAAATGCTAGTACTTCCACAGGAATTCTACCATTTTTTTTCCCACTAGCAATGGCATTTAGAGTACCTGAATCTTCCCCAGAGCCCAACCAAGAGAATGTGCTGTCAAACTGAGTTTTTACCAGTCTCTCATGAGCAATGGTATAGTGGTATAGTTTTATTTTATTATGAGGGAGCTAGAACATTTCTTTGTATGTTTGAGCCATTTGCTTTTCATTTTCCTGTAAACTGACCATATTTTTGGCTCACTGTTCTATTAGACTGTTCTTTTATTTCAGAAGATTTATTTTTGAGATGTAACTGACAAAAGTTTCAGGGGTGCAACATGATTTTTGCTTTTCTTTCTCCAGATTGCTTTGGTTATTTGGAATCTTGTGGTTTCATACAAATCTTAGGATTGTTTTTTTCTGTGAAAAATGCCATTGTGATTTCGATAGAGATTGCATTAAATCTGTAGATTGCTTGGGTAGTGTGGACATTTTAACAATATTCTTATCAATGAGCACAGAATATCTTTCCATTTATTTGTGTCTTCTTCAGTTACCTTAATGTCTTGTAGTTTTCAGTGTACCGATCTCTTACTTCCTGAGTTAAATTCCTAGGTATTTTATTCTTCTTGATGCAATTGCAAATGGGATTGTTTTCTTAATTTCTCTTTCTGCTAGCTTGTTACTAGTATACAGAAACACAACTGATATTTATATATCAATTTTTGTTAACCTGCAACTTTATCGAATTGTTTGATTAGTTATAATAGTTTTTTGGTGGGCTTTATAGGGTTTTCTATATATATTACATCATATGCAATAGAGAGACAAGTTTTACTTCTTTTCCAATTTGGATGCCTTTTCTTTTTCTTGCCAAAATGCTCTGGCTAGGACTTCCAATGCTATGTTGAATCAAAGTGGTGAGAGTCTGCATCCTTGTCTTGTTCCAGATCTTTGGAGGGAGAGATTTCAGCTTTTCACGATCGAGTATGATATGAGCTGTGGGCTTGTCATGTATGGCCTTTATGATGTTGAGGTAATGCTCTCTATGCCTGCTTTATTGAAAGTTTTTTTAATCATACATGGATATTAAATTTTGGCAAATGCTCTTCTGCATCTATTGAGATGGTCATATGATTTTTATCCTTCATTTTGTCAATGTGATATATCACACTGATTTACAGATGCTGAATAATTCTTGCATCCATGGAATAAACCCCACTTGACCATGGTGTACGATCCTTTTAATGTGTTGTTGAGTTTGGTTTGCTGATATTTTGTTGAGGATTTTTGCATCTATGGTTATCAATGATATTGGCCTGTAATCTTTTCTTGTGGTGTCCTCGTCTGGTTTTCTTAAGAGTAATACTGGCTTGTAAAATGAGTTTGTAAGTGTTCCTTCCTCTTCTGTTGTTTGAAAGAGTTTGAGAAGGATTGATACTAATTTTTTTAATGTTTATTTCATCCATGGAATATGAACATTTTTCAATTTTTATACTAACTTCTTTTGGATTTTGAGTCCAGGTTAGGAAGTATCCCTATTTACAGGTTATCAAGGAGTTTATCTACATTTTCTTCTGGGACTTGTAAAGGTTTCATTTTTTATATGTCTAATTCATTTGGAATTAATTTAGATGTGTAGTATGACAGATGAAGCCAGTTTTATCCTTTTCCACATGACTACTTAGTTGTCAGAATACCCCTTTTTTAAATTCCTTATTTTTCCCACTGATTTAAAATTTCATGTTTATCATTCACTAAATTTCCAAATGTACTTGGATCAATTTCTGGATTTTTAAGAATTATTTTCCATTAGTCTGTCTATTCATGTGCCAATCTCACACTGTATACTTTATAGAGACTTTATAACATGTTCTAATATCTGGTAGGGCTCTTTGTTTTTTATAATCTAGGTTATTTGTTGTGTGTTCTTTCCAATGGAACCTAATAATCACCTTCTGTATTTCTAGGAAAAAGCCTAATAGTGACATCTTGCTCACGCTGAGTCTTCCTATCTATCAGTGTGCTATGCTTTGCATTTTTTTTCCAAGTAGGCTTTACAGGGATGTTTTATAGTGTTTTGTTTTTGTTCTTGTAAATTGTCTTCCATCATACCTTTTAACTGCTTTTTGTTTACACACACACGAAGGCTATTGATTCCTCATTGATGTAACTTGCTAAATGCTGATTAGCCCTATTAACCTATGGTGCCTCAGCTCCAAATCCATATGTAATGCTGAGGACTCAGCATGCTGGGAGCCAGGATACTGTAAACCACATTTCTGCTTTGCCAGCTGGCTCCTTGTTAAGTCCTGCAATAGGATTTCTCTAGAAGGAGACAAAAACAAGGTGAAGGCTCCTATCAGTGTTGTGCCTGGTCATGGCCCTTTATCTGGCAGGGGTAACTGGTTATACTCTCCAAATTTTTTTATATTTGCTTCATTGTAGGTACTGCCCAAAGCTCTTACCCTTCCCCCTTTAGAGAAAGAAGCACCAGCTGGGTAGCTTCCCCTTCTTAGAAGCCTGAGTTCTGGTTCTGAGAGACCCACGTGAGGTTCTAATAACCTCAACTCATTCTCTTTGTTCCCTGCGTCCTAGCGAACGTAGATGCTTCTGCAGATACTGTACCACCTTTTGTTTTTGAGATATAAGTCACATACCATAAAAGCCACCCTTTTAAATATACAATTCAGTGGTTCTTAGTATAATTTACAGAGTTGTGCAACCATCGCCACTATCTAATTTCAGAACATTTTCATCATTCCATAAAGAAACTCTGAACCTATTAGCGGTCATTCCTCTCCCCCAGTGACCACTAATCTACTTTGTCTCTACGGAGTTGCCTATTCTGGACATTTCCTATAAACAGACCCATACAACATGTGGCCTTTGTTGTCTGGCTTCTTTCACTTAGCCTAATGTTTCCCTAAGGTTCATCTATGTAGCATGTATAGTATCTGTTCCCTTTTATATCTGATTAATATTCCATTGTGTAGATATACCAGATTTTTTAATTTGTCCATCCAGTGATGGGACATTTGAGTTATTACCACTTTTTGGCTATTATCAATAAGACTGCTATGAACATTCAAGTACAACTTTTTGTATGAACATATTTTCAATTCTCTAGGATAAATATCTAGAAGTACAATTGTGTGGTCACATGGTAACTTTCTGAGGAATTGCCAAACTGTTTTCAACAGCAGCTGCACCATTTTCCATTCCCACTAGCAATATTTCTGCATCTCCTTGCCATCTTCCATCCTTTTGATTCTAGTCATCCTAGTGGGTGTGAAGGTGGTATCTGTTTGTGGTTTTGATTTTCACTTCCCTAATGATGTTGAGCACCTTTTCCAGTGTTTATTGGCCATTTGTATATCGTCTGTGGAGAAAGGTCTATTCAAATCCTTTACCTGTTTTTTCAGTTGGGTTATTTGTCTTACTATTGAGTTGTAAGAATAGTTTCTGTAGGAAAATATACTCAATTTTTATTTATGCAAAGCTGATATATAATGAACCGCAATCTTACATATCACACTGGCCTCTGAAAAATGGTGGGCGTGTGAAATATTGTGAGTTCAGTGACAGCTAATTCATTTGCCACCAAGCTGGATACATATGATAACAGCATGTTTTTAACCCTCCAGGTGAAAGGGGCCCACTTTTGTTATTAATTTCTTAGTTACATTCCACTGTGGTGACCCAATGGTGTTTTTGTTATTTCTGGCGATCTATTCAAAAAGAAGGTGTACTTCCTATTTTGGACTGACAGGTATGATCAAGCCTATTACTGTGCTGTATTTCTCCTTCCATTGCCTTACACTGTCTGTAGCTTCTGCTCTGTGAAAGTCTTTGCTGTGTTTGGGACTGCATAGCTAGTAATGGTTTGTCCTCACTGAGAATCATGGTCTTCAGTATTATATAGTATCCTGTGTCATTTTAACTTTTTTTTGGTCTGAATTCTCTTGCAGGCAAGTATGTAACTCCTTTATTTTTAGTTGCAACTGTCTCATTTTTGTCTATCCTTTTATTTCTAACCTTTCTGAATCTTTAAGTTAGATTGTGCTTTGTCAACTAACCTCAAATCTTTCATCTCTTTAGGGATGAGTTAAGCCAAATTGTTTATTATCAGTACGTTTGGTAATACAGTTCTGTCATTCTTTATATTTTTATAGATTACTTACATAAATTCTTTCACTGTAGAGCTGGTTTCTTCCATTTTGATACTTAGGGAAGTTTGTATTTTTGATCTACTGGTTTACCTTTACACTAATACCTTTAAAAAAGATGAGACCAATAGTATTAGTGTCTATTGGTTCCTTACTATATAAGTAATATTCAAATTAGCTAGTAGTCTTTTTCTGTCCCTCACTGTCTAAATTTCAAATAGGCTTTTTACTCAGTTAATAATCAGTGAGCTTATTCAACTTTTCATACTCTCTACTCTCCATGTTTAATAGTTCTATGATATCTACATTGTTAGAGCCTATTATCATCTTATAGTATTTAATTGAATTCCCTTAAATGAATAATTTTTCCTTCCCTGCCTGTGGGTTGTCAGTTTCTTGAGCGGTAGCAGTGAATAAAATATCAACCCATTCACTCTATGGAGGTACAAGCTTCCTGCTATAAGAAAGTCAGTTACACTGGTCACAGTTTATCCTAAAGTTTAATATAAGCTTTCTATGATATTATAAAGTAGTGAGTCTTTGGAATAATCAACAGTTTTCTACTGGGGTCAAATACATTCCCTGAAACATTTGTTTAACAGAGAAAGTAGGAATTCTGAGTGGATCTAGAGCATTGCTATTTATATGTCAGCTTTCAAACTGTTCTACCAAAGTTCATCCCAAAGCACTAAAAGGTATTATCAGAGCTACAATACAAAGCAAGGACCGCTTCCCCACCCACAGACAGTCTGTCTGTCATGTATAATTAAAAAAGCAATGAAACACTGTAACTAGAAATAACTGCATCTGAAAATTTGGGTTTCTTTTAAAAATTCATGCCTGAAGTTTACTATAACTAGAGTTAGCTTAGCTTATTTGAAATCAAACATGTATCACTAGGAGAAAAAACTGACAATTTTTAAAAGAAAATATATAGTGCACATTACATTCAGTATTAACTAAGTTTGCTTGTTTTCATATTTTTTAAATTGACCTAAGGATTTTAAAGCTTTCAATAATTTTTAAAATTATTTTTGCCCAGACAGTACCATCTGACTCTTGCTATAAACCAAGATACTGAGTTGACAAATCAAGAGCTATACCAGAAAGAAAAAAAAGAGCTATACCAGATAGTTCTCAGAAATAAACAATATTTAATAAGCTCTATTCACAGGATTTTACTTCATAATTATTATCATTATTTTTTGCAGTACGCGGGCCTCTCACTGTTGTGGCCTCTCCCGTTGCAGAGCACAGGCTCCGGACGCACAGGCTCAGCGGCCATGGCTCATGGGCCCAGCCGCTCTGCGGCATGTGGGATCTTCCCGGACCGGGGCACAAACCCGTGTCCCCTGCATCGGCAGGCGGACTCTCAACCACTGCGCCACCAGGGAAGCCCTACTTCATAATTATTGAATATACTCAGATGATTAAGTTGTGATAAGATACCAAAGTAATGACACTTACTTTATTCATTCCATACACTGCTATTTCTAGTAATAAAGATTAAGTAAACCCCCAAATTTCTTACTAGATTATACTTAAAAGGTGCTTCTTTTAGTCACCATTTCTAACATGGATAGCTGACTTACAGGTTCAAATGGCTTTGCTCTAGTGAAAAAAGTTCAAGTGAAAAATATTATTAGCTCACAGGCCTGGGCTCTGAATTTTTAATACATCTGTTGTCCAAGTTCTTAGCCCACCGCTGCCCACCTGTTGTCCTGAGAAACAGACAAAGCAAGCCCAACACTCCTTTGGAGCTATATGCCCTCTTCCTGTACTCAACTTCCACAGGTAACGCTTGACTGAAGACAAGCATGCAGAAACAAAGAGAAGGATTAGATCACACAAACCTCAGAAACTGATAATAGAAACAACCAGTGAGTATTCCTAAAATGGGAATGAATCTAAAACAATGTACTATGAAAAAGAAATATTTAATACTTATACAGCTAATTGTGTATCATTAGGCTGTTCCAGGGCACTGTTACCTGTATTATTTAATCTGTACAACTTTATGAAGAAATTCATGCATGGCCTGAATAACTTCCCAAGATCATACAAGTATGGAAAGACACAGCTGGGATTTAAACCCAAGCAGTCTATGCGCCTTAATCTACATGCTAAATCAGATTTCCAGAAATGACAAATACTGAAATTTTGAAAGAAAAATCTCAATGGTATAGCATTAACACAATGCAGAAGAGATGATGGTAGGCAAGCTGGAGAAGGTGTACAGAATGAGAATAGCAAAGTTTTCCAGAATTGATAAAAGGCACAGAATTCATTCAAGAAGCAGTGTACCCTGAACAAGAGAAATAAAAATACATATCGAACTGAAACAAAAAATCAGAAACTGACATTATACTTGCACTGAAACAACAGACGCTAAAGAATGTGTTCTCTATAAATAATTGAGATAAATCACCTTTGAAACGGAGCAGGACCCTATGGTCCTTGCCCCCCGCCCCCAACCGTGTACTCAGCCTGCCTTTTGTCTGTGGAAAAACTTTAGCCAAAGAATAAGTTTAATCAGTGCAGAAACAAAGGAAAACAGTCAAAGGAGATCAAATAATAATAGTTTAGTCATTAAGCATAGTCAAGGACCTTTAGTTCCTCCTTAAGGGCTACAGATAATATTCTGAGCCATATCCTGTGAGCTGTCTTATAAATACTGAAACCTCCACCAGGTGGAAGAAGTTATCTACATGATGACCAGGCTCTAGTCATAAGCTGCCACAAGAACTGGCCTCAAAGAAATGGGAACCGAACGTGGAACTGAAGATTAACTGTACCTAAAACGATCAAGATGACGCTGGTAAGGCCACCGATGACCAATTTCAAGATGACTGTCAGAGCTGACTGCATTGTTTCTGCATGTAGCCCCCTCCCTCTGTCTATATACACTCTTGCCCCCTAATTGTCGGCAGGGGGAGTCAGGCTTTGGACTGGCATCTGCCCTCCCCGCCAGTTGCCAGCCTCCAAAATAATGCAACCTTTCCTTTCCTACCAACACTTGTCTCTCGAGAATTGGCTTTCGAGCAGCAAGCAGCCAGACCTGGGTTTGGTAACACTGTGAAGGCTTTAGAGAATAACCAGCATGCTCAGATAAGGTTTATTAGGTTTTTACAATTTAGAATGATGAGTTATAAATGTGAACACTTATTTTTCTAAAAATTAACATATTTAAATGTTCAGAAGAGATGGAAAGCTTGACTAGTGAAAGTTGTCATTCCTACTCGCTCCACCCCAAAATTAACATTTCGTTTTTAGATTTTTCTGTAATTCTAATCAAAATGTCAATGAGATTTTCTTTTGTAGCATAACAAAATGATTCTAAAATTTATCTGGAGGTCAAAATGGACAAAAATTGCACATGCTAGTATTTAAAAATAAAGCTGAGCATGATTAAAACAAAAAAATTAAATATGGCAGTGCCTATCAGTATTGAGAATTTATCCAACAACAGAAATAGTTCAACAAGTATACCTGTATATACTATATGACTGTGGATTTTTTCCTGCAGGATTACTTGGCGAAATGTCTTAACAGAGTAAGAGTTAATATATGGAACATCCATACCATAAAATACTGTCCTACAGTTGAGAATGAAGTAGTTCTGAATATACTAACAAGGGAATACTATCTGATATATATTAAATAAAAAATTTTTAATGTATCATCCTATTTGTTATAGAACAAAATTATAAGTGGCTAGAAAAATATCTGGAAGGATATACCAAAGTATGGAAGAGTCTCCACATTTTCAAAATATTTATTTCTGTGTTGCTTAAGTGTTTTTCACCAAGCACATGCTGCAGTCATAATTTAAAAGGATAGATGAAAAAAATACTGTGTAAGAATGCTGAAATATAGGCAGAAAAAAGTCTCAGAAATTTTTTTCTGAGACAGTTAATTCAACAGATGTAAGGTATAGGGCTTCCAAAACACCATGGGGAAGAAAAAAGCCAAAAAGGACATGAAAGATTAAGACTGAATTTTTAAAATTTAATTCAACTGTATGTTTTCCACAGGGAACACTTCTAAAACAAAGTAACACAGGAAGGCTAAAAATAAATGGAGTGACTAGCTGGGAATTACGCTAAATGAAAAAAGCTAATCCCAAAAGGTTATATACTGTATGAGCCCATCTATATAACAATTTTGAAATGACAAAATTTTAGAAACAGAGGACACACTGGGGTGGAGGTGGGAAGAGAGCAGGCAGATGATGGATATAGTTATAAGAAGGCAACAGGAGCGGTCCTTGTGGGTTTTGTCTTCAATAGTGGTTGATACTCAAACTTCCAAAAGGGGCAAAACTGTATACAACTTAATACGCATCTGGGGAAATCTAAATATAAGATTTGTGGATCGCATCAATGTTAATACCCTAGTTGTAATAGTACAGTATCATCTGCAAAATGCTACCAGTGAGGGAACTGGGGAAAGTGCAAGAAATCTCTCATTTCTTACAGAACAGAGTGTGAATCTACAATTGTTTCAATAAAATAAAATTTAAAAATGAACGGGTGGCACCACAAAGGTTTAAATGAAAAACAAAGGCAATACTAAATGTACAGAAGGCTATGGAGCAACTAGAACTCTCACCCGCTGCTGGTGGAAGTATAAACTGATTCAACCACTCCGGATAACTACGTATATCCATTCCTAGGAATACACCCAACAGAAATGCATTGGTACATTCATACACAAAAAATGATTAAAGGTTCATGGCAGCATGTTTACGATAGCCAACAATGACTATCAATAGTAGAATGGATAAATAAACTGTATACTGACACGAGAATGAACAATTACTGCTTTGTGCAACAGCACGAACAAATCACACAAACATGATACTTAAAGAAGCTAGACCCAAAAGAGACACTCTCTGTTTCAATTTAGATAAAAATGTGCTTCTCAGCAAAGGAAACCATAAACAAAAAGACAACCTATGGACTGGGAGAAAATATTTGCAAATGATGCAACCAATATGGGCTTAATTTCCAAAATATACAAAGAGTTCATACAACTCAACAAAAAACAAACAACCCAACTGAAAAATGGGCATTAGACCTAAATAGACATTTCTCCAAATAAGACATAAAGATGGCCAAGAGGCATATGAAAAGCTGCTCAACATCACTAATTATTAGAGAAATGCAAATCAAAACTACAATGAGGTATCACCTCACACCAGTTAGAATGGTCATCAGAAAATCTAAAAACAACAAATGCTGGAGAGGGTGTGGAGAAAAGGGAACCCTCTTGCACTGTTGGTGGGAATGTAAATCGATACAGCCACTATGGAGAACAGTATGGAGGTTCCTTAAAAAACTAAAAATAGAATTACCATATGATCCAGCAATCCCACTACTGGGCATATACCCAGAGAAAACCATAATTCAAAAAGATACATGCACCCCAATGTTCACAGCAGCACCATTTACAATAGTCAAGACATGGAAACAACCTAAATACCCACTGACGGATGAATGAATAAAGAAGATATGGTAAAATGGAATACTACTCACCCATAAAAAAGAATGAAATAATGCCATTTGCAGCAACATGCATGGACCTAGAGATTATCATACTAAGTGAAGTCAGAAAGACAAATACCATATCACTTTTATGTGGAATCTAAAATACGACACAAACATATCTACAAAACAAAAACAGACTTACAGATATAGAGAACAGACTTGTGGTTGCCAAGGGAGAGGGAAGGTTGGGCAGTTTGGGATTAGCAGATGCAAACTATTATATATAGGATGGATAAACAACAAAGTCCTACTGTCTAGCACAGGGAACTATATTCAATATCCTTTGATAAACCGTAATGGAAAAGAACATGAAAAAGTATATATGTGTATAACTGAATCACTTTGCTGCACAGCAGAAATTAACACTGAAAATCAACTGTACTTCAGTAAAATTATATATATACACTTGAAAAATAAAGTGCTTCTGATTAATGTTAAGTCACAATATTGACTACCCTTCTTGACTTGATTATGTGAAAATTCAATATGTATACTTATGTTTATTTTAAAAATACATAAAATGAAAGAAATATACCATGCAGCTATTAAAAAAAACAAGAGAGCCAAGACTGAAATGTATGAGACAAAATTCAAGACAAAATACATTAAATGATACCAACAAGGGTATTTTAAGATGATAAAAAATGCAAACCTCCAACAGAGAACAGTCACAAATTCAATTTTGTGAACTAACCTATTAAAGCTGGATTTGAATTCATAATTGAATTTGTGGTTAAGAACTCTCCTACAAAAACTTCAGGCCTAGATGACGTCACTGGTAAGTTCTAACAAACATTTAAGGAAAAAATAATAGCAATACCGTACAAACTCAGAATATGGAGAGGAAACACTTAGCAATCATTTATGAGGCCAGAATTACTTTCATACCATGTCAGACATTACAAGAAAAGTACAACCAATATCCCCTTATGAACACATATATAAAAATACTGGAAGTATTAGCACATCAAATCCAGCAATATGTAAAGAGGATAATTCAGATTCCACACAAAAAATAAATTCAGCAAAGCTGCAGGATAGAAAATCAACATATAAAAATCACTTGTGTATAGAGGAAACATACCTCAACATAATAAAGTCCATTTATGAAAAACCCACAGCTAACATCATACTAAATGGTGAAAAACTGAAAGCCTTTCCTCTAAAATCAGAAATAAGACAAGGATACCCACTCTTGCCAAATGCCTTTTTTTTTTTTTTTTTTTTGGCGGTATGTGGGCCTCTCACTGTTGTGGCCTCTCCCGTTGCGGAGCACAGGCTCCGGAAGTGCAGACTCAGCGGCCATGGCTCACGGGCCCAGCCACTCTGTGGCATGTGGGATCTTCCCGGACCGGGACACAAACCCATGTCCCCTGCATCGGCAGGCGGACTCTCACCCGCTGCGCCACCAGGGAAGCCCTTGCCACATCTCTTTAACATAGTATTAAAAGTCCTAGCCACATGGGGCTTCCCTGGTGGTGCACTGGTTGAGAATCTGCCTGCCTATGCAGCAGGCACGGGTTCAAGCCCTGGTCTGGGAAGATCCCACATGCTGTGGAGCAACTAGGCCCGTGAGCCACAACTACTGAGCCTGAGCGTCTGGAGCTTGTGCTCCGCAACGAGAGGCCGTGACAGTGAGAGGCCCACGCACCGCAACTAGAGAAAGCCCACGCACAGAAATGAAGACCCAGCACAGCCAAAAAAAAAAAAAAAAGGCCTAGCCACAGCAATCAGATAAGAAAAAGAAAAGGCATCCAAATTGGAAGGGAAGAAGTAAAACTGTCACATTTCCAGATGACATGATACTATATATAGAAAACCCTAAAATCTCCACCAAAATATTAGAATAAATTCAGTAAAGGTGCAGGATACAGGGTTAATATACAGAAATCTGTTGCTTTTCTATACATTAATAACGAGCTATCAGAGAAAGCAAGAAAACAATCCCATTTAAAATTGCATTAAAAATAACTAAATAGCTAGGAAAAAACTTCGCCAAGGAAATGAAAGACCTATACTGTGAAAACTATAAAACACTGATGAAGGAAAATGAAGATGATACAGAGAAATGGAAAGATATCTGGTGCTCTTGGGTTGGAAGAATTAATATTGTTAAAATGTCCATACTACCCAAAGCAATCTATAGATTTACACAAAAGACCCCAAATTCCCAAAGCAATTTTGAGAAAGAACAGAGCTGAGGTATCATGCCCCCTGACTTCAGACTATACTACAAAGCTACAATCATCAATACAGTATGGTAATGGCAGAAAAACAGACACATAGATCAATGCAACAGAATAGAGAGCCCTGAAATAAACCCATACACTCACAGTCAATTAATCTATGACAAAGGAGGCAAGAAAATACAATAAGGAAAGGACAGTCTCTTCAATAAGTAGTGCTGGAAAAACTGGACAGCTACATGTATAAGAATGGAAATAGAACATTTTCTCATGCCATATACAAAAATAAACTCAAAATGGTTTAAAGACCTATATGTAAGACCTGACACCATAAAACTCCTAGAAGAAAACAGGCAGAACATCCTTTGCATAAATTGTAGCAATATTTTTTTGGATCTTTCTCCTAAGGCAAAGAAAACAAAAGCAAAACTAAACAAATGGGACCTAATTAAAAGCTTTTGTACAGCAAAGGAAACCAGCAATAAAACAAAAAGACAACCTACTGAATGGGAGAAAGTATTTGCAAATGATACAACTGATAAGGGGTTAATATCTAAAATATATAAACAGCTCATACATCTCAATATCAACAAAGAACCTGATTTTAAAATGTGCAGGAGACCTGAATAGACATTTTTCCAAAGAAGACATACAGATGGCCAACAGGCACACGAAAAAATTCCCAACATTGCTAATCATCAGAGAAACGCAAATTAAAACTACAATAAGATATAGCCTTACAGCTGTGAGAATGGCTATCATCAAAAAGACAACAAGCAATAAATGTTGTGAGCATGTGGAGAAAGGGAACTCCAGTATACTGTTGGTGCAGCCACTGTGGAAAACAAGATGGAGGTTCCTCAAAAACCTAAAAACAGAACTACATATGATCCAGCGGTTCCACTGTTGGGCATATATCCGAAGAAAATGAAAAGAGTAATTCAAAAAGATACATGCACCCCAATGTTTATAGTAGCATTCTTTACAACAGCCAAGATATGAAAGCAATATAAGTGTCCATCAATGGATGAAGGGATAAAGAAGATGTGGTATGTATAGATAATGGAATACTAGTCTGCTATAAAAAAGAATGAAATTTTGCCATTTACAGCAACATGGATGGACCTGGAGGGTATTATGCTTAATGAAATAAGTCAGAGAAAAATAAATACTGTATATTATCACTTATATGTGGAATCTAAAAAATAAAATGAACTTTTTTTTTACTTTAGAAAGTCAAAGGATCTATTTTAAAAGCTCTTGTTACTAATAAACTAATTAAGAAAGTCAAATAATAAAGTAAATCTACAAAATCCAGTGTGAAATATCAGGCAATTAAGAACTGGAAATCGAAAGTTTGAAAAGTTGTATTTACAAATTTGTTATAAAAAATGAAATACCTAAGGATAATGTTGGCAAAATATGTGCAAAACCTATAGACTGAAACACAAACACTGTTTAGCAAACATTAAGAAGACCTAAATAGAGCTTCCCTGGTGGTGCAGTGGTTAAGAATCCACCTGCCAGTGCAGGGGACACAGGTTTGAGCCCTGGTCCAGGAAGATTCCACATGCTGCGGAACAACTAAGGCTGTGCACCACAACGGCTGAGGCCCGTGCACCTAGACCCATGCTCTGCAACAAGAGAAGCTACTGCAATGAGAAGCCTGCACACCACAATGAAGAGTAGCCCTTGCTCACCGCAAATAGAGAAAGCCTGCACACAGCAATGGAGACCCAATGCAGCCAAAAATAAATAAACTCAGTTTAAATTTTAAAAGAACACCTAAATAAAAGGAGAGCTATATCATACCTGTGAATTGGAGTTGTCAATACCAAAGGGATCTACAGATTAAACACTATCCCAAGCAAAATCCTTGTAAGCTTTTATACTGCAAACTACAAAACATACTGAAAGAAATAAAAGAAGACACAAACAAATGGAAAGACATCCTGTATTCACGGGTTGGAAGAGTTAATGTTAAATACTCCATACTACCCAAAGTGATCTACAGAATCAATGCAATCTCTATCAAAATCCCAACTGCATTTTTTGCAAAAATAGAAAAATCTATCCTAAAATTCATATGGAATCTCAAGGGACCCTGAAGAGTCAAAACAACCTGAGAAAGAACAAAGCTAGAAGCTTCATGCTTTCTTATTTCAAAACATACTACAAAGCTACAATAATCAAAATAGTGTGGTACTGGCATAAAGACAGACATACAGACCAATGGAACAGAATAGAGAGCTCAGAAATGAACACTCACATATATGGTCAAATGATCTTCAACAAGGGTGCCAACATTACACAATGGGGAAAGACTACACATTTTTCCACGTCATGAAGCTTTCCCCATGCTTTCTTCTTGGAGGTTTATAGTTTATAGTTTCAACTCTTTTTTTTTGTGGTACGCGGGCCTCTCACTGTTGTGGCCTCTCCTGTTGCGGAGCACAGGCTCCAGACGCGCAGGCCCAGTGGCCATGGCTCATGGGCCTAGCTGCTCCACGGCATGTGGGATCTTCCCAGACCGGGGCATGAACCCGTGTCCCCTGCATCGGCAGGCGGACTCTCAACCACTGCGCCACCAGGGAAGCCCTATAGTTTCAACTCTTATACTTAGTTCTTTAATCCGTCTGAATTGATTTTTGTATATGGTTAAAGTAAGGATCCAACTTCATTCTTCATTCTTCCATATGTGGATATCTAGTTTTCCCAGCAACACTTGTTGAAGAGAATATTCATTGAGTTTGGCAATGCTTTCTTGGTTAGGACACCAAAGGCACAGGCAACAAAAGCAAAAACAGACAAATGGGACTGAAGTCATCCCTAGTATCCAAAGTGGTTTGGTTAAAGGACCCCCTGTGGATACCAAAATCCACAGGTGCAAAAGTCCCTTACATAAAATGGCATAGTATTTGCATGTAACCTATGCACATACTTTAATACAGCCAGTTCTTAATCTCTGTTTTACACATACTACTGTACATACGTCAATCCCAATCTCCCAATTCATCCCACCACCACTCACTCTGCTTCCCCCCTTGGTGTCCATATGTTTGTTCTCTACATCTGTGTCTTTATTTCTGCCTTGCAAACAGGTTCATCTGTACCATTTTTCTTGATTCCACATATATGCGTTAACATACGATATTTGTTTTTCTCTTTCTTACTTACTTCACTCCGTATTGATAATCTCTAGGTCCATCCACGTCTCTACGAATGACCCAATTTCATTCCTTTTTATGGATGAGTAATATTCCATTCTATACATGTCCCACACCTTCGTTATCCATTTGTCTTGTAGATGGGCATTTAGATTGCTTCCATAACCTGGCTATTGTAAACAGTGCTGCAATGAACATTGGGGTGCATGTGTCTTTTTTTTTTTTTTTGGTGGTACACGGGCCTCTCACTGTTGTGGCGTCTCCCTTTGCAGAGCACAGGCTCTGGATACGCAGGCCCAGCAGCCATGGCTCACGGGCCTAGCCGCTCCGTGGCATGTGGGATCCTCCTGGACTGGGGCACGAACCCGTGTCCCGTGCATCGGCAGGCGGATTCTCAACCACTGCGCCACCAGGGAAGCCCTGCATGTGTCTTTCTGAATTACGGTTTTTTCTGGGTATATGCCCAGTAGTGGGATTGCTGGGTCATATGGTAATTTTAGTTTTTTTAAGGAACCTCCATACTGTTCTCCACAGTGGCTGTATCAATTTACATTCCCACCAACAGTGCAAGGGGGTTCCCTTTTCTCCACACCTTCTCCAGCCTTTGTAGTTTGCAGATTTTCTGATGACGGCCATTCTGGTGTGAGGTGATACCTCATTGTAGTTTTGATTTGCATTTCTCTAATAATTAGTGATGTTGAGCAGCTTTTCATGTGCCTCTTGGCCATCTGTATGTCTTCTTTGGAGAAATGCCTATTTAGGTATTCTGTGCTTTTGATTGGGTTGTTTGTTTTTTTAATATTGAGCTGCATGAGCTGTTTATGTATTTTGGAGATTAATCCTTTGTCCTTTGACTCATTTGCAAATATTTTCTCCCATTCTGAGGGTTGCCTTTTCGTCTTCTTTACAGGTTCCTTTGCCATGCAAAAGCTTTTAAGTTTCATTAGGTTCCATTTATTTTTGTTTTTATTTCCATTAATCTAGGGCTTTCTATCCTGTTCCATTGATCTGTACTTCTGTTTTTCTGCCAGTACCATACTGTCTTGAATACTGTAGCTTTGTAGTATAGTTTGTAGTCAGCAGTGTGATTCCACCAGCTCTGTTTTCTTCCCTCAAGATTGCTTCGGCTATTCGGGGTCTTTTGTGTCTCCATAGAGATTTTAAGATTTTTCGATCTAGTTTTGTAAAAAAATGCCATTGGTAATTTGATAGGGATTGCATTGAATCTGTAGATGTCTCTGGGTAGTATAGTCATTTTCACAATATTGATTCTTCCAATCCAAGAACACAGTATATCACTCCATCTGTTTGTGTCATCTTTGATATATTTCATCAGTGTTTCATAGTTTTCTGAGTGCAGGTCTTTTACCTCCGTAGGTAGGTTTATTCCTAGGTATTTTATTCTTTTTGTTGCAGTGGTGAACAAGACTGTTTAATTTCTCTTTCTGATCTTTCGTTGTTAGTGTATAGGAATGCAAGAGATTACTGTATATTTCTTTTGTATCCTGCAACTTTACCAAATTCATTAATTAGCTCTAGTAGTTTTCTAGTGGCATTGTTACCATTCTCTATGTATAGTATGTCATTGGCAAACTGTGACAGTTTTACTTTTTCTTTTCCAATTTGTATTCATTTCATTCGTTTTCTTCTCTGATTGCCATGGCTAGGACTTCCAAAACTATGTTGAATAATAGTGGCGAGAGTGGACATCCTTGTCTTGTTCCTGATTTTAGAGGAAATGCTTTCAGTTTTTCACCATTGAGAATGATATTTACTGTGGGTTTGTCATATATGGCCTTTATTATGTTGAGGTAGGTTCCCTCTACGGCCACTTTCTGGAGAGTTTTATCATAAATGGTGTTTAATTTTGTCAAAAGCTTTTCCTGCATCTATTGAGATGACCATATGATTTTTACTCCTCAATTTGTTAATATAGTGTATCACACTGATTGATTTGCATATACTGAAAAATCCTTGCATCCCTGGGATAAATCCCACTTGATCATGGTATATGATCCTTTTAATGTGTTATTGAATTTTGTTTCCTAGTATTTTGTTGAGGATTTTTGATTCTATATTCATCAGTAATGTTGGTCTATAATTTTCTTTTTTTGTAGTATCTTTGTCTCGTTTTGATATCAGGGTGATGGTGGCCTCATAGAATGAGTTTTGGAATGTTCCTTCCTCTGCAATTTTTTGGAAAAGTTTGAGAAGGATGGGTGTTAGGTCTTCTCTAAATGTTTGATAGAATACACCTGTGAAGCCATCTGGTGCTGGACTTTTGTTTGTTGGAAGATTTTGTCACAGTTTCAATTTCATTACTTGTGATTGGTCTGTTCATATTTTCTATTTCTTCCTGGTTCAGTCTTGGAAGGTTATACCTTTCTAAGAATTTGTCCATTTCTTCCAGGTTGTCCATTTTATTGGCATAGAGTTGCTTGTAGTAGTCTCTTAGGATGTTTTGTATTTCTGTGGTGTCTAACTTCTCCTTTTTCATTTCTAATTTTATTGAGTCCTCTCTCTCTTTTTCTTGATGAGTCTGGCTAATGCTTTATCAATTTTGTTTATCTTCTCAAAGAACCAACTTTTAGTTTTACTGATCATTGCTATTCTTTGTTTCTACTTCATTTATTTCTGCTCTGATCTTTATGATTTTTTCCTTCTACTATCTTTAGGTTTTGTTTGTTCCTTCTCTAGTTCCTTTCGGTGTAAGGTTAGATAGTTTGAGATTTTTCTTGTTTCTTGAGGTAAGCTTGTATCGCTATACACTTGCTTCTTAGAACTGCTTTTGCTGCATCCCATAGCCTTTGGATCATCGTGTTTCTGTTGTCATTTATCTCTAGGTATTTTCTGATTTCCTCTTTGATTTCTTCAGTGATTTCTTGGTTATTTAGTAACGTATTGTTTAGCCTCCACGTGCTTGTGTTTTTTACGTTTCTTTCCCCTGTAATTGAATTCTAATCTCATAGCGTTGTGGTCAGGAAAGATGCTTGATGAGATTTCAATTTTCTTAAATTTACTGCGGCTTGATTTTTGACCCAAGATGTGATCTATTCTGGAGAATGTTCTTTGTGCACTTGAGAAGAAAGTGTAATCTGCTGTTTTTGGATGGAATGTCCTATATATATCAATTAAATCTATCTGGTCTGTTGCGTCATTTAAATTTAGGGTTCCCTTATTAATTTTATGGCTGGATGATCTGTCCATTGTTGTAAGTGAGGTGTTAAAGTCCCCCACTAGTATTGTGTTACTGTAGATTTCCTCCTTGATAGCTGTTAGCACCTGCCTTATGCACTGAGGTGCTCTTATGTTGGGTGCATATATATTTATAATTGTTATATCTTCTTCTTGGATTGATCCCTTGATCATTATGTAGTGTCCTTCCTTGTCTCTTGTAACATCTTTAAAGCCTATTTTATCTGATACGAGTATTGCTACTCCAGCTTTCTCTTGATTTCCATTTGCATAGAATATATTTTTCCATCCCCTCACTTTCAGTCTATATGTGTCCCTAGGTCTGAAGTGGGTCTCTTGTAGATAGCATATATATGGGTCTTGTTTTTGTATCCATTCAGCAAGCCTGTGTCTTTTGGTTAGAGCATTTAATCCATTCACGTTTAAAGTAATTATCAATACATATGTTCCTATCACCATTTTCTTAACAGTTTTGGGTTTGTTTTCCTAGATTCTTTTCTTCTCTTGTGTTTCCAGAAGTTCCTTTAGCATTTGTTGTAGAGCTGGTTTGGTGGTGCTGAATTCTCTTAGCTTTTCCTTGTCTGTAAAGCTTTTGATTTCTCCATCGAATCTTGGTTGTAGGTTGTTCCCTTTCATCACTTTAAATATATCGTGTCACTCCCTTCTGGCTTGTAGAGTTTCTGCTGAGAAATCAGCTGTTAACCTTAGAGTTCCCTTGCATGTTACTTGTCGTTTTTCCCTTGTTGCTTTTAATAATTTTTATTTTTTGTCAGTTTGATTACTATGTGTCTCAGTGTGTTTCTCCTTGGGTTTATGCTGCCTGGGACTCTCTGTGCTTCCTGGACTTGGGTGGCTATTTCCTTTTCCATGTTAGGAAGGTTTTCAACTATAATCTCTTCAAATCTTTTCTCAGGTCCTTTCTCTCTCTCTTCTCCTTCTGGCACCCCTATAATGCAAATGTTGGTGCGTTTAATATCCCAGAGATCTCTTTGGCTGTGTTGATTTCTTTTCATTCTTTTTTCTTTATTATGTTCCACAGCAGTGAATCCCACCATTCTGTCTTCCAGGTCACTTATCCGTTCTTCTGCCTCAGTTATTCTGCTATTGATTCCTTCTAGTGTATTTTTCGTTTCAGTTATTGTATTGTTCATCTCTGTTTGTTTGTTCTTTAATTTTTCTAGGTGTTTGTTTATTCTTCAATTCTTCTAGGTCTTTGTTAAATATTTCTTACATCTTCTTGATCTTTGCCTCCATTCTTTTTCTGAGGTCCTGGATCTTCACTATCATTATTCTTAATTCTTTTTCTGGAAGGTTGCCTATCTCTACTTCATTTAGTTGTTCTTCTGGGGTTTTATGTTGTTCCTTCATCTGGTACATAGTCCTCTGCCTTTTCATTTTGTCTATCTTTCTGTGAAAGGGGATTTCGTTCCACAGACTGCAGGATTGTTGTAGTTCTTGCTTCTTCTGTCTGCCCTCTGTTGGATGAGGCTATCTAAGAGGCTTGTGTAAGCTTCCTGATGGGATGGACTGGTGGTGGGTATAGTTGGGTGTTGCTCTGGTGGGCAAAGCTCAGTAAAACTTTAATCTGCCTGTCTGCTGATGGGTGGGGCTGAGTTCCCCCCCTGTTGGTTGTTTGGCCTGAGGCAACCCAGCACTGGAGGCTATGGGCTCTTTGGTGGGGCTAATGGAGTACTTCCCAGAACTTCTGCTGCCAGTGTCCTTGTCCCCGCAGTGGGCCACAGCCACCCCCCCAACAACAGCATGCAGGCCTGGCTCAGTCTCCTATGGGGTCACTGCTCCTTCCACCTGGGTCCCGATGTGCACACTACCCTGTGTGTGCCCTTCAAGAGTGAAGTCTCTGTTTCCCCCAGTCCTGTCAAAGTCCTTCAATCAAATCCCGCTAGCCTTCAAAGTCTGATTCTCTGGGAATTCCTCCTCCTGTGCCAGACCCCCGGCTGGGAAGCCTGACATGGGGCTCAGAACCTTCACTCCAGTGGATGGACCTCTGTGGTATAATTGTTCTGCAGTTTTTGAGTCACCTACCCAGCGGTTATGGGATTTGCATTTATTGTGATTGAGCCCCTCCTACCGTCTCATTGCAGCTTCTCCTTTGTCTTTGGATGTGATGTATCTTTTTTGGTGAGTTCCGGTGTCTTCCTGTCGATTACTGTTCAGCAGTTAGTTGTGATTCCAGTGCTATCATAAGAGTGAGTGAGCACACATCCTTCTACTCCACCATCTTGAACCAATCTCCCCTCCCATATACTTTAAATCATCTCTAGATTACTTATAATACCCAGTAGAATGTAAATGCTATTTAAATAGATATCAGCGTGCAGAAAATTCAAGATTTGCTTTTTGAAACTTTCTGGAATTTGGGGGGAAGCTGTGGATACAGAGGGCTGACTGTACATCAAACTTAAAAACTTCTCCGCAGCAAAGGAAACAATCAACAGAGTGGAAAGGCAACCTACAGAGAAATATCTGCAAACCATATATATGGTAAGTTAATACCTAAAACATATAAAGCATTCCTAGGGCTCAACAAAGAAAAATAAACAACCTCATTTTTTAAATGTGCAAAGGTCTTGAATAGACATGTCTCCAAAGAAGATGTACAAATGGCCAACAAGCATATGAAAAGGTGCTCAACATCACAAATCATTAGGAAAATGCAAATCAGAACTACAATGAGAAATCACCTCACACCCATTAGGATAGTCACTATCAAAACAAAACAAAACAAAAACCAGAAAATAACTAGTGTTGGTGAGAATGCAGAAAAATAAGAACCCTCGTGCATTGTTGGCAGTAATGTAAAATGGTGCCGCCACTATAAAAGATAGTATGGAGGCTCGTCAAAAAAATTTAAAATAGAATTACAATGTGATCCAGCAATTCCACTTCTGGGTATATACCCGAAGGAATTGAAAACATAATCTCAAAGAGCTATCTGCACACCCATATTCCCAGCATCATTACTGACAACCGCCAAGAGGGAGAAGCAACCCAAGTGTCCAACAATGGATGAATGGATAAACAAGATAGGGTATACTCATACAATAGAATATTATCCAGCCTTAATAGAAGGGAAATCCTGCCATTTGTAGCAACCTTAATGAACCTTTAAGACATTATGCTGAACGGAATAAGCCAGCCACAAAAAAACAAATACTGTATGATTCCACTTATATGAGGTATGTAAACTATAGAAACAGAAAGTAGACTGTGGTTACCAGGGGCCGGGGAGAGGAGGAACAGGAGAACTGTTCAATAAATAGAGAATTTCAGTTTTGCAAAATGAAAAAGTTCTAGAGATCTGTCACAGAACAATGTGCATACTGTTAAAACTTACCTTCTTAACCATTTTTAAGTGTACAGTAGTGTTATTTATTTTTTAACACACACACACACACACACACACACACACACAGAAAAACATCTGGCACACTATTCCATAAAAACTGAGAAAGTAATTCTAACGTCTATACAGAAATATGCTAAAGACCAAGAATAACTAAAACAGTTTTGAAAAAGAACTAATATGTAAAGGAGGCAAAAATATACAGTGGAGAAAAGACAGCCTCTTCAATAAGTGGTGCTGGGATAAATGGACAGCTACATGTAGAAGAATGAAATTAGAACACTCCCTAACACCATACACAAAAATAAGCTCAAAATGGATTAAAGACCTAAATGTAAGGCCAGACACTATCAAACTCTTAGAAGAAACCATAGGCAGAACACCCTATGACATAAATCACAACAAGATCCTTTCTGACCCACCTCCTAGAGAAATGGATATAAAAATAAACAAATGGAACCTAATGAAACTCAAAAGCTTTTGCACAGCAAAGGAAACCATAAACAAGACCAAAAGACAACCCTCAGAATGGGAGAAAATATTTACAAATGAAGCAACTGACAAAGGATTAATCTCCAAAATATACAAGCGGCTCATGCAGCTTAATATCAAAAAAACAAACAACCCAATCCAAAAATGGGCAGAAGACCTAAATAGACATTTATCCAAAGAAGATATACAGATGGCCAACAAACACATGAAAGGATGCTCAACATTACTAATCGTTAAGAGAAATGCAAATCAAGACCACAATGAGGTATCACCTCACACTGGTCAGAATGGCCATCATCAAAAAGTCTACAAACAATAAATGCTGGAGAGGGTGTGGAGAAAAGGGAACCCTCTTGCACTGCTGGTAGGACTGTAAATTGATACAGCCACTATGGAGAACAGTATGGAGGTTCCTGAAAAAACTAAAAATAGAACTACCATACTACCCAGCAATCCCACTACTGGGCATATACCCAAGAAAACTGTAATTCAAAAAGAGTCACGTACCACAATGTTCACTGCAGCTCTATTTACAACAGCCAGGACATGGAAGCAACCTAAGTGTCCACTGACAGATGAATGGATAAAGAAGGTGTGGCATATATATACAATGGGATATTACTGAGTCATAAAAAGAAATGAAATTGAGTTATTTGTAGTGAGGTGGATGGACCTAGAGACTATCACACAGAGTGAAGTAAGTCAGAAAGAGAAAAACAAACACAATATGCTAACACATATATATGGAATCTAAAAAACAAAAAAATGGTTCTGAAGAACCTACAGGCAGGACAGGAATAAAGATGCAGATGTAGAGAATGGACTTGAGGACATGGTGGGGGGAGGTTAAGCTGTGACAAAGTGAGAGAGTGGCATGGACATATATACACTACCGAATGTAAAATAGATAGCTAGTGGGAAGCAGCTGCATAGCACAGGGAGATCAGCTCGGTGCTTTGTGTCCAACTGGAGGGGTGCGATAGGGAGGGTGGGAGGGAGATGCAAGAGGGAGGAGATATGGGAATATATGTATACATATAGCTGATTCACTTTGTTATACAGCAGACACTAACACACCATTGTAAAGCAATTATACTCCAATAAAGATGCTAAAAAAAAGAACTAATATGACTTATACTACCTGATTTCAACACTTATTTCAAGGGCCTCCCTGGTGGCACAGTGGTTAAGAATATGGGTTCAAGCCCTGGTCCAGGAAGAGCCCACATGCCGCAGAGCAATTAAGCCCATGCGCCACAACTACTAACCCTGAGCTCTAGAGCCCACGAGCCACAACTACTGAGCCTGTGTGCCGCAACTACTGAAGCCCGTGTGCCTAGAGCCCATGCTCCGCAACAAGAAAAGCCACCACAATGAGAAGTCCGTGCACTGCAACAAAGAGTAGCCTCTGCTCGCCACAGCTAAAGAAAGCCTGCACGCAGCAACAAAGAACCAATACAGCCAAAAATTAATTAATTAAGAAAAGAAAAAGAAGACCTACTTCAAGATAAAGCTACAGTAATCAAGGCACTGATGTAACCGGCACAAGGACAGACATAAAGATCAACAGGTCACAGAAAATCTATAAACAGACCAGTAATACAGTCAAGTGATTTTCAACAAAGTTGCTAAAATAATTCAAAGGGAAAAGATTTCTCAATTAATGCTGTTGGAACAATTGAATTCCCATTTAGGAAAAGAAGAAAAGCTTACTCTTATCTTGCAAACATTAACTTGAAATAAATCATAGACCTAAACATAAAATATACAACTATAAAACATCTAGAAGAAAACAGGATAAAATCTCAACAACACTAATAATCAGAAAAATGCAAATTACAGGTACAATGAGATACCACTTCACACCCACCAGAATGGCAAAAATTAAAAGACTAACAATACCAAATGTTGGCAAGTATGTGGAGAAATTGGAATTTTCAGTTGGGAACTTAAATGGTGCAACTGCTTTGAGAAACAGTTTGGCAGTCTCTCTCGAAAGTTAAACATTCACTTACTATACAACACAGAAATTTCACTCCTAACTAACCAAGAGAAAGGAACCATGTCCAGACAAAGACATGTACATGTACATGAATGTTACAGTAGCTTCATTCATAATAGCCATAAACTGGAGAAGCCCAGAAGTTCATTAACAGTTAATGGATAAATATACTATGGTATATCCATGTAATGGAACACTACTCAACAATTCAAAGCAATGAATTACTGATATGTGCAATAATATAAATGAATCCTAAGCATTCTGCTGAGTGAAAAAAGCCAGATACCAAAAGTATATACTGAAGGATTCCATTTATATCAAATTCTAGACAGGCAAATATGATCTAGAGTGCCAAAAAGTAGATCAGTGGTTACATAAGGCCAGGGGTGGAAAAATATTGACTGTAAAGGGGATAAAATAACTTTCTGGGATGATGATAACATTTATACCTTGATCATGATGGTGGATGCACAGGTATACACGTTTCAAAAACTCATCACACTGTATACTTAAAATGAAGAGATATTATTATTTAAATTATACCTCAATAAATTTTATCCAAAAAAATAGATTATGGAGCTGTACTGTCCAATACAGTAGCCACAAGTGGCTATTTGAATTTAAATCAATCACAATTAAGTAAAATATTCATATCCCCAGTAACAGTAGCCACATTTCAAGTGCTCAGTAACCACATGTGCCTGATGTTACTACAATGGTCAGTACAAAGAACACTTCCATCATCACAAAAAGTTCTACTGGATAGCAATGATACAGAGGATCTGAATTAGACAATTATCAATTTGATATCTATATCTATCTATATATTGATATACTGTAATATATCAATAATGTTGCAAAAAATAATTTTGGAACCAAAGAGAAGAAATACTTTTCCTTCAAATATCCATCGAAACTTTATAAAAAATTAACCATATAAATTTTATAACAAACATACAAGGAAAATCTCTAACTCCCCAAAGAAATACAGTTTCACATTTGATTCCATGCAACAAAACTAGACACCCCTTTCCCAAAACACAACCTCAAAACTAATCAAACAATTTGCAAAGTTTAAAACAGTTTTTCTACCAACCTTTGGGTAAAAGTAGAAATGTAAGCTGAAAGTATATATTACTTAGAAATTGAAGATATGGAAAATATGGCAAAATCTAGGTAGTGAATATTTATTATTTGGTCAGTACCCCTTTTCTGGAAACTGTCCCTTCCACCACTATCCTCCTTATGATGTTGCTCCATTTATATATAATTCTACTCTCCACGGTCAGACAAATCTCAGCGCTGCACCTCATGCCTGCAGAGACTAGCACTGGGGTAGGCTCCTGGATCAGGTTGGGAGCCTCTGGGATTTTTGGAGTTGGCACTAGAGAGAAATGTCAGAATGGTCCCTTTCTGGTGGGTGAAACTGTAAAATGTAAAATTTGGGACCTACAGGTGTTCATGTTTTTCTAACACATAGAAGAGGCACACTGAGTATCACAGAAGGTGGCTATTCAGAAGCCTTGGAGCAGATAAGAAACAGTCCCCCAACAACACTCACGTCTCTGGTGCCAGTTTTTCCTGAGACTCACTTACAGTAACTATTAATAATTACCATTTAAGCTTAACCTAATTCAAGTTGAGTTACTTTCAGTTGCAAATAAGGGTCCTGATATAACATACCAAAGCCAAAAATATACAGCCATTACCATGCTCAGAGAAAATTTCATAGCCTGAAATTAAACGAGTTTACTGCCATTGAGTGGTGCTCTTTTAAGTACCTAACATGCATTAACTCATTTGATTCTTATAAGAATCCCATGAGGTTAAGTACTAGTATCCCATTTTGTACATAAGGAAAATGAGACACAGCAAGATTATATAACCTCCCACAAGGTAACTCAGCTAATAAGTAATGAAACAGATTTAGACCCAGGCAGTCTGGTTCTTCAGTGCATATGCTCAACAACTAGATCATAGTGGCTCCCATTAAGTATGTTTCTTACTAAATAATAACTAAAAATAATGAAATTAAATTTGAATTAAATGCTGATGAATAAGAGAGTCACATAAGGAATTATAAGTGGTTAAAAACATTTAAAAGCGCTCAAACTCAATATTATACAAAAAAATGCAAAGTGAGATTACTTCTCACTTATTAGAATGAGAAAGATTAAGATTGCTAACACCCAGTAGAGGCAAGGATATGGGAAATAGGGACCCCATATAATGTTGAGAGGACAATTTGTCAGTATCCTTCACTAACTGCAGCTTTAGGTAATTTATTCTACAGAAACATTCACATTAAGACTGCAAGACAGGGCGGAGTCAAGATGGCAGACTAGGGGGACACAGAATTTGCATCTCTGCACAACTAGAGCACCTACCAGGGACCAGTGGGGGACCATGGACACCTAAGGGGATGAGAGGAACCCCCAGTGACTGGGTAGGACGTGAGGTGTGTGTGAGGGGCAGTGATGGGGGAGGAGAAGTGGAGGCGGGATGGGACCAGCACCCCTGAGGGGCAGCTGGGGGAGGGGAAGGGATCCCACACCCAGAAGGGGGAAGGGGGGGACAATTAGGAGGGCAGAGGATCAAAAGGGAGCATGTCCAGGGTTTCCCCTGCCCAACTGGGCCCCTGGGAGCCTGCAGAGATCCCGGTCCTGATCCTCTGTCCACCTAGGCCCCCTCTAGCCATGCAGGTCCTGAGAGAGTGGGAGGGAGGGAAGGGGGAGCAAAAGTAAAGGCCAGACCTCTGGGACCAGCACCCCTGAGGGGCGGCTGGGGGAGGGGAAGAGTTCCTACACCCAGCGGGACCCACCCATGGTTGGGGTCCAGCAGTGATGGGGGAGACTGTTGGGGGCGGAAGAATGGAAAGGAATGCGGCCAGCGCTTTGCCTGCCCATTTGGGCACCGGGGAGCCTGCTGCCCTTGTGGGCATAATCCTCTGCCCTCAGACCCTCCCTTCTGCTGCGCAGAGCCCAAGCCCCAGCCCTACATCCTCACCTAGGGCCCTACATCTACACTCAGAGACACCGCCTGAGACCCCCTCCAATGAGCTGGGCCTAAACCCCACCCACGCACCCTCACATAGGGCCCTACCTCCAAACTCTGGAACTCCACACTCCGGAGGCCCTCTGGATGTGCTGCCTCTCCCCTTCTGCGTAGGTCCTAAGCCTAGGCCTCGCCCCCAAGGCCTCTGACAGCTGGGCGGGTCTTGAGCCTAAGCCCCGCCCCATGCTTAAACATAACCACCCCCCCACAGGTCTCACCACAGCCTAAGCCCTGCCCCTACCTAAGTTCCACCCCTGCATAAGCTCCGCGCCCAATAGCCAAGGCTTTTTTTTTTCTTCTTTTAGGTTGGCATTCACTTTTACCTTGTTGTTGACTCCTTTATATTTTTATTTTTTCTAATCTTTTATTTTTCCAATTTTATTTTATTCTTTATACTTTGTTATTGTTTGTTCCTTTTGGCTTGTTCCCCCTACCCTTTTTTTCTCTTTTTTCTGTTGTGGTTTTCTTTTACCTTGTTGCAGTTGTTTCAATTATATTTTTATTTTCCTAATGCATTTTTTATCTTTCTAGATTTATTTTATTATTTATTCTTTGTTATTGTACTACTCCTTTTTTTCTTATTTTTTGCTGAACCGCACAGCTTGCGGGATCTTGGTTCCCAGCCGGAGGTTGGGCCTGAGCTCCTGTGGTGGGAGCACTGAGTCCAAATCACTGGACTAACAGAGAACTTCAGGGAATATTAATCAGAGTGAGGCCTCCCAGAGGTGCTCATCTCACCACCAAGATCAGCTCCACCCAACCACCTGCAAACTCCAGTGCTGGACGCCTCAGGCCAAACAACCAGTAAAACAGGAACACAATCCCACTCATCAAAAAAAAAAAAAACAAACAACAAAACAATGTTACAGACAAAGGAGCAAAGTAAAAACCTACAACACCAAATAAATGAAGATGAAATAGTCAACTTACTTGAAAAAGAATTAAGAGTAAGGACAGTAAAGATGATCCAAAATCTCGGAAACAGAATGGAGAAAATACAAGAAACGTTTAACAAGGACCTAGAGGAACTAAAGAGCAAACAGTGAGGAACAACACAATAACTGAAATTAAAAATACTCCAGAAGGAATCAATAGCAGAATAACTGAGGCAGAAGAAAGGATAAGTGAGCTGGAAGATAAAATGGTAGAAATAACTGCCATGGAGCAGAATAAAAAAAAAGAATGAGAAGAAGTAAGGACAGTCTCAGAGACGTCTGGGACAACATTAAACACACCAACATTTGAATAATAGGGGTCCCAGAAGTAAAAGGGAAACAGAAAGGGTCTGAGAAAATATTTGAAGACATCATAGTTGAAAACTTCCCTAACACCAGAAGGGAAATAACCACTTAAGTCCAGAAAGCGCAGAGAGTCCCACACAGGATAAAGCCAAGGAGAAAAACTCCAAGACATGTTAATCAAACTAGCAAAAATTAAATTAAAAAAATATTAAAACTAGCAAGGGAAAAGCAAAAAATAACACACAAGGGAATCCCATAAGGACATCAGCTGATTTCTCAGCAGAAACTTTAAAGACCAGAAGGGAGTGGCAGGATATATTTTAAATGATGAAAGGGAAAAACCTACAACCAAGATTACTCTACCCAGCAAGGATATCATTCAGATTCGACGGAAAAATCAAAAGCTTTACAGACAAGCAAAAGCTATGAGAATTCAGGACCACCAAACCTGCCTTACAACAAATGCTAAAGGAACTTCTCTAAGTGGGAAACACAAGAGAAGAAAAAGACCCACAAAAACAAACCCAAGTCAATTAAGAAAATGGTAATAGGAACATACATATCGATAATCACCTTGAATGTAAATGGATTAAATGCTTCAACCAAAAGACAGACTGGCTGAATGGATACAAAAACAAGACCCATATATAGGCCGTCTACAAGAAACACACTTCAGAAATATGGGAACATATGTGTATGTATAACTGATTCACTTTGTTATAAAGCAGAAAGTAACACACCATTGTAAAGCAATTATACTCCACTAAAGATGTTAAAAAAAAAAAGAAACGCACTTCAGACCTAGGAACACATACAGACTGAAAGTGAGGGGGTGGAAAAAGATATCCCATGCAAATGGAAATCGAAAGAAAGCTGGAGTAGCAATACTCATATTAGATAAAATAGACTTTAAAATAAAGACTATTACAAGAAGTAAGGAAGAACACTATATAATGATCAAGGGATCAATCCAAGAAAACATAACAATTATAAATATTTATGCACCCAACGTAGGAGCACCTCAATACATAAGGCAAATACCAACAGCCTTAAAAGGAGAAATTCGCCGTAACACAATAATAGTGGGGGACTTTAACACCCTACTTACACCAACAGACAGATCAACCAGGCAGAAAATAAATAAGGAAACACAAGCTTTAAATGACACAACAGACCAGGTAGACGTAATTAATATTTTCAGGACATACCACCCAAAAGCATAGAGTACACTTTCTTCTCAAGTGCACATGAAAAGTTCCCCAGAATAGATCACATCTTGGGTCACAAATCATATCAAGTATCTTTTCCAACCACAACACTATGAGATTAGAAATCAATTACACACACAAAAAAAAAAACTGTAAAAAAACATAAATACAAGGAGGCTAAATAGTGTGCTGCTAAATAACCCTAGATTACTGAAGAAATAAAAAAATACCTACAGGGCTTCCCTGGTGGCGCAGTGGTTGGGAGTCTGCCTCCCGATGCAGGGGACGCGGATTCGTGCCCCAGTCCAGGAGGATCCCACATGCTGCGGAGCGGCTGGGCCCGTGAGCCGTGGCTGCTGAGCCTGCGTGTTCGGAGCCTGTGCTCCGCAACGGGAGAGGCCACAGCAGTGAGAGGCCCACGTACCGCCAAAAAAAAAAAAAAAACTACAAACAAATGACAAAGAAAACATGATGATACAAAACCTATGGGATGCAGCAAAAGCACTTCTAAGATGGAAGTTTGTAGCAATACAATCCTACCTCAAAAAACAAGAAAAATCTCAAACAATCTAACCGTACATCTAAAGGAACTAGAGAAAGAAGAACAAACAAAACCCAAAGTTAGTAGAAGAAATAAAGATCAAAGCAGAAATAAATGAAACAGAAACAAAGAAAACAATAACAAAGATCAATAAAACTGTAAGTTGTTTGAGAAGATAAACAAAATTGATAAACCTTTAGCCAGACTCAGCAAGAAAAAGAGAGAGGACGCAAATCAATAAAATTAGAACTGAAAAAGGAGAGATTACAACTGACACCACAGAAATACAAAAGATCATAAGAGACTACTATAAGCAGCTATATGCCAATAAAATGGACAACCTGGAAGAAATGGACTAATTCTTGGAAAAGTACAACCTTCCAATATTGAACCAGGAAGAATGAGAAGATATAAACAGACCAATCACAGGTAATGAAATTGAAACCATAATGAAAAATCTTCCAACAAACAAAAGTCCAGGACCAGATGGCTTCACAGGGGAATTCTATGAAATATTTAGAGAAGAGGTAACACCCGCCCTTCTCAAACTCTTCCAAAAAACTGCAGAGGATGGAACACTCCCAAACTCATTCTAGGAGGCCACCATCAGCCTGATATCAAAACCAGACAAAGATAGTACAAAAAAAGAAAATTACAGACCAACATCACTGATGAATATAGATGTAAAAATCCTCAACAAAACACTAGCAAACAGAATCCAACAGCACATTAAAAAGACTGTACAGCATGATCAAGTGCAATTTATCCCAGGGATGCAAGGATTCTTCAATATATGCAAAACAATCAATGTGATACACCATATTAACAAATGAAAGAATAAAAACCATATGATCATCTCAATAGATGCAGAAACAGCTTTTGAAAAAATTCAACATCCATTTATGATAAAAACTCTCCAGAAAGTGGGCATAGAGGGAACCTACCTCAACATAATAAAGACCATATATGACAAACCAGCAGCCACATCATTCTCGATGTGAAAAACTGAAAGCATTTCCTCTAAGATCAGGAACAAGACAAGGAGGTCCACTCTCGTCACTATTATTCAACATAGTATTGTAAGTCCTAGCCACAGCATTCAAAGAAAAAGAAATAAAAGGAATACAAATTGGAAAAGAAGAAGTAAAACTGTCATTGTTTTCAATGACATGATACTATACAAAGAAAATCTGAACGATGCCACCAGAAAACTACTAGAACTAATGCATTTGGTAAGGTTGCAGGATACAAAATAATGCACAGTATCTCTTGAATTCCTATACACTAACAGCGAAAGATCAGAAAGAGAAATTAAGGAAACAATCCCATTTACCATCACAACAAAAAGAATAAAATACTTAGGAATAAACCTACCTAAGGAGACAAAAGACCTGTACTCAGAAAACTATAAAACACCGATGAAAGAAATCAAAGATAACATAAACAGATGGAGGGATATACCATGCTGCTGGATTGGAAGAATCAATATTGTGAAAATGACTATACTACCCAAAGCAGGGTAGTTCAATGCAATCTCTATGAAATTACCTATGGCATTTTTCACAGAACTAGAACAAGAAATTTTACAATTTATATGGAAACATAAAAGACCCAAATAGCCATAGCAATCTCGAGAAAGAAAAATGGAGCTGGAGGAATCAGGCTCCCTGACTTCAGACTATACTACAAAGCTACAGTAATTAAGACAGTATGGTACTGACACAAAAGCAGAAATATAGATCAATGGAACAGGATAGAAAGCCCAGAGATAAACCCACACACATATGGTCACCTTATCTTAGACAAAGGAGGCAAGGATATACAATGGAGAAAAGACAGTCTCTTCAATAAGTGGTGCTGGGTAAAATGGACAGCTACATGTAAAAGAATGAAATTGGAACACACCCTAACACCATACACAAAAATAAACTCAAAATGGATTAAAAACCTAAATGTAGTTCCAGACACTATAAAACCCTTAGAAGAAAACGTACGTAGAACACTCTTGACATAAATCCCAGCAAGATCCTTTTTGACCCATCTCCTAAAGGGAAATAAAAATAAATGGGACCTAATGAAACTTAAAAGCATTTGCACAGCAAAGGAAACCATAAACAAGATGAAAAGGCAACCCTCAGAATGGAGAAAATATTTGCAAATGAAGCAACTGACAAAGGATTAATCTCCAAAATATACAAGCAGCTCATGCAGCTCAATATCACAAAAACAAACAACCCAGTCCAAAAATGGGCGGAAGACTTAAATAGACATTTTTCCAAAGAAGACATACAGATGGCCAACAAATGCATGAAAAGATGCTCAACATCACTAATCATTAGAGAAATGCAAATCAAGACCACAACGAGGTATCACCTCACACCAGTCAGAATGGCCATCATCAAAAAATCTAGAAACAGTAAATGCTGGAGAGGGTGTGGAGAAAAGGGAACCCTCCTGCATTGTTGGTGGGAATGTAAATTGATACAGCCACTATGGAGAACAGTATGGAGGTTCCTTAAAAAACTAAAAATAGAACTACCGTATGAGCCAGCAATCCCACTACTGGGGATATACCCTTGAAAACCGTAATTCAAAAAGAGACATGTACCACAATGTTCACTGCAGCACTATTTACAATACCCAGGACATGGAAGTAACCTAAATGTCCATCAACAGATGATTGGATAAAGAAGATGTGGCACATATATACAATGGAATATTACTCACCCATAAAAGGAACAAAACTGAGTTATTTGTAGTGAGGTGGATGGACCTAGAATCTGTCATACAGAGTGAAGACTGTCAGAAAGAGAAAAACAAATACCGTATGCTAACGCATATATATGGAATTTAAAAAAGCAGTACTGATGAACCTAGTGGCAGGGCAGGAATAAAGACGCAGACGTAGAGAACAGACTTGAGGGAAGACTTGAGGGCACGGGGTGGGGAAGGGAAAGCTGGGATGAAGTGAGAGTACCACTGACATATATACACTACCAAATGTAAAACGGATGGCTAGTGGGAAGCTGCTGCTTAGCACAGGGAGATCAGCTCGGTGCTTTGTGACGACCTAGAGGGATGGGATAGGGAAGGTGGGAGGGAGGCTCAAGTGGGAGGGTATATGGGGATATATGTATACATATAGCTGATTCACTTTGTTGTGCGGCACGCAAACACCATGGAGCATTTATACACCAATAAAGATGTGAAAAATAAAGAAAAAAGAAAAAAAAAGAATTACCATATAACCTAGCAATTCGACTTCTGGGCATTTACCCAAAGGAAGTGAAAGCAGCAACTCAAAGAGATATTTGTATATCCCTGTTCAAAGCAGCATTATTCATAATAGCCAAAAGCTGGAAGGAAACCAAACATCCACTGATGGATGAATGGATAAACAAGATGTGTACACATACAATGGTGTATTATTCAGCTTTAAAAAGGAACGAAATTCTGACACAGGCTACAATGTGGATGAACCTCGAGGACATTATGCTAAATGAAATAAGCCAGACACAAGAAGACAAACACTGTATGGTTCCACTGATATGAGATATGTAGAATAGTCAAATTCATAGAAACAAGAAGGTATATAGTTTCAGTTTTGCAAGAAGAAAATATTCTGGAGCTTGGTTACACAATAGTGTAATACACTTAAAAATGGTTAAGACAGTAAATTTTATGTGTATTTTACTACAATTAAGAAAAGATGTATTTAAATAATTAATGCCTGCATCTAATTACAAATTTCCCCAAATCTGGTATACCTGTCTCTCTGATGAGCTGGGTAAGTTTAGGACATAAGTCCCAGTTTATTATCACCCCCATCAACCATCAACTCACTCTCAGACTACACTCCACTACACCTCCACTGTAGTGGAATTTTGCCTTCACTATAACTGATCCAGACCAGAAATGAGGCAGTCTAAAGATTTCTGAGAAATAAAAACAAATAGAAAGGGGCCCACATGTGCACACTTTCTTAAAGACTTTTAAGATTTTTGCTTACTGTTTAACAATAATTTAGTTTAACTGTAAAAGTACACTACTGGCATAAGAAACAAAATCAGAGTAAATAAATGTAAGTTCAGCAAAAAAAAAAATTAATTTTAAAAAAAAGGAATACAGTTTCAAACAAGTATTAAACTTGCAAAAATAAATGAGTTCTAAAATTCAATGATCACAAAACTGGAAAAACAGGTACACTTACATACATTTCTGGTAGCATTCTAAACTATTTTTTCCTAGAAAACAATCTAATAAAAGTCTAACAAGAACTATCAAAACTCTTCTTTTTAACATTCATAAAATATCCTGGGGGCTTCCCTGGTGGCACAGTGGTTGAGAGTCTGCCTGCCGATGCAGGGGACACGGGTTCGTGCCCCGGTCCAGGAAGATCCCACATGCCGCGGGGTGGCTGGGCCTGAGCCATGGCTGCTAAGCCTGCGCGTCCGGAGCCTGTGCTCCACAACGGGAGAGTCCACAGCAGTGAGAGGCCCGTGTACCGCCCCAAAAAAAAAAAAAAAATATATATATATATATATATTTTCTGATTAGTTAATTCTGCTTTGGGGAACACATGTCATGAAAATACCCCTAAGTAATGGTAACAACACAATGAAAGGAGTACCAAGATATCAGCACAATGCTATTAACAATATAAAGCTTTTCAAACATATACATACACCAAATAGTAGAAGAGTCAAGTTGTAGCATAGAGCTCCAGTGGAATAAAGTTATTAACACTGAAAATTATGTAGACTAAGTCAATATTCAGAAATGTATATAATAGTCTTCAAAATAAAAAGCACCATATGGATTCACTGATTACAACTATGTAAAGTATGTATGTCTGTGTTCATTTACAAAGATTAGAAATTAATGTGAAATGATGTAACTTTATATCCTTTAAATTCTTATTTCTGTAAGGTTGTTTAAATTCATGATAGACAAAATAAAAATAATAGATCTCAACAGTCTATCTTAAAAAACAGTATTTTAACTATACATTCTAGTAACTAAATACATATTTCACAAGTTTAAGTAAGGCTTGTCAAGATTATTTCTTTTGTCTCTAATCTTATCCAAACCTGCTCCATCCAATTTTATTCATTAAGAAACATACAATGTTCAGTAGTTCACCTCAGATCTAAGGAATTTTTAAAAAGAAAAAAAAAAAGAACTTATGAGAAATAAATTTTGAAAAAGTTTCACATTTAAACACAAACTTCTGTGAACAGTCTACATTATTTATTCATTTAGTACATAATATGCCCTGAAACTTAGAATAGCATCACATACCTGATGCGATGACAGGATCTTTCATAAGCTCCCTAGTTATTGGACATATAAATTCATCAGGAATTTCAGAGGAAAGCGTTTTCATCTTTGTCCTGAGCTCTTCAATTTTCCGCAGAACTTTACTACGCAGCCCTAGAGATTCTGAAAAGAAATTATTCTGTTAGGGCTGGAGAACTATTACTTCTAACCTTTATGCAAGTCTTCAGCAAAGAGAAATTTCATCTACTACAACCAAAAATCTTCAGACATCCAGTTTTACCACATGGAACCTTTTCTTTATAAATTCTTTAATCAATATTTGTAGTATAGAATACTGTGTGATTAAAATAACTCAGCAAGTTTATTCTAAATAACTTTTGATTCTCAAAGTTCCTCAAGAATTTCACATTGCCCAAATACTAATATACCACACAAAATCAGAAAAGGCTCATTATTATAGGTTAATTTATTTAGACAACAAAAAATTTCCTAAAAATCATTTCTAAAGATGTTCAATTTGATAATATAAAAATTCCATCTATTTTTAAACATTATGAAATTGGGTATATTATTTGCTGATTCTCATATGAAACACAATCTCAAATAAAGTTCATATGTTTGTCCAAGACTCTACACGTATGTTTCATTCATTTGTATTACTTTTATCTTAAGTTTTTAAAATTATCTTAGTTTTTAATTTCGGGAAGATTAATACAATGAAGTTTAGGAAGTTTAGTGTGATTATCTGTTTACATTTTTAGATAATCTAGCTGACAGTTCTATTTTAGGTGGAGGTGTTTGGAGGGTGTAGGGTGGGTAGGAAAAAAGAACATCATTTCAGAACACCTCAGAGTTCCCATAAAAAGCCAAATCAGCTTTCTTTCTGATTGGAAGGTAATTCTCCATGTGTTTATACAC
The DNA here is from genome assembly GCF_011762595.2 of Tursiops truncatus. NCBI lineage: Eukaryota > Metazoa > Chordata > Mammalia > Artiodactyla > Delphinidae > Tursiops > Tursiops truncatus. The sequence continues at coordinate 71,971,232 of NC_047040.1, read as the reverse complement.
ACCTTATGACACCTTTTGTCTAGCAATCTTTTCAAGGATGTCTGCAAACTTACTTGGAAGCTAGAGATAGTGTTTCCCTCCCAGTCTGAGGGCAGATTTGTTTCCTGACAAGAACAAAGATAATGTCTTCCTCTTGGACTAGTTTGCTAGCAGTCCCTTTATAAGCTTGGGGGGGGTTCATAAACTCAGGGTTCCACAGCTATGACACCAACACAAATTGCCCCCACAAGACTAGGTGGAAAGGGCAACCAATTTAAATATGAAGCTCATGCTGCCTGCTGTGCCATGAGTAATAAACTGTTCAAATCTATTTGGACTCATTGACTATATCTATGCAAGTATGGTAAGTCAACCTAGCAGCTGCCTACATCTTAGGAACTGCTTTACTGCTTTCCTATGACTTACCTCCTATGTAATTCATTGAAACAAAATTGAGAATTTTTAATACAATTTTTTAAAAGCACCATGTTATAAACACTTTTATAATTAGACACATTAATAATTACGTAACTACTAGCATAATTAAGTCATATCACTTAAGGGGAAAATTATACAACATGTAATAAGGATCTAGAGGTATTTAATATTCTGAAAACAATATATATATTACCCTGTCGAATATACATGTGTGCCAATATTTAGAATGTTTATTAATAAAGAATATAGAAACCCTATTTCAAAATGTACTGGATAAGGTTAAATTGTGTGTTACCCTTTTCTAATTTTAATGTCATTTAAGAATGCCCTCAGGCAAGCAGTTACCAAATCATATCCACAGAACTTGGCCAGAAGAAGACATCTCCTTTTGTGATTGGGGTTTGGCAGTGAGTGTTATTAAACTTAATTGCTCAGAAAGAAAAGACCCTTACCAGCTGAGGGCTAGTAAACCCTGAGTATGGGCAATGGGCAATATTTAGCTATATTTACTATAACTCTGAAAAGGCATCTGGCTATTAATAAGATGACAAATTAAATAGGCTATCACCTCCTGTACCCTCTTCCCCATCCCTGGAAATGCTACATAATTGAGAATTGATGGAGTGTGGACACAAATAACCATCAAAAATACAAAACAAAATTCAGAAAACCCTCAAGGAAACAGAACTAACTAGGTTCCAGAGTAGGGGATGGGAAACAGCTTAAAGCAGAGATTTGTGTACACAAATGGAAGAAATACCTTTCTACTTGTAGCCTTCACTCTCCCCAACTTTGTCCTGTAAATATCATTGCTAAGGCAGCAACACCAGCATGAGCTGGAGGCAGGGTAACAAGAAAGCGCTATGGCCTGGACTAACAATTACAGCCCATTGGGCTGGTCACTGAATCACCTCTGCAATGCCCTAAGACAGAACAACAGAATCAAAAGCTGGTTTCTTGGAGAAAAAAACTTAAAAACTTTTTATTTTTTAAAAATAAAATTTATTAACAAACTTCTGACTTGAAAGATCAAGAGAAAACAAGACATAAAACTGTATTAGGAAAGAAAAGGGACACAAAACTATAGGTACAGTAGGGATTTTTTAAAGGATTTAGAGAAGATGGTGATAGAAGCAATATAATTTTTAAACTTCTCTGAATCCCCACATAAAAACAAAGCAACGAGATAGCAAAATCAAATCCCACCGACACTTCCAAAAAACAAGGTAGCAGGGTATCCTCATGAATCCCGCTATATAAGTGGAAGAGAATAAACCACCAACATCCATAAGACCTGTGATTGATATCAATGCGGAAGCAACAGGACATCTGATAGGCCTGAGGAATGGAGACCCCGAAATGCCCTACTCTCAGGAAAGTGGGGTAGGCCAATTTAAGAGCAGCAGCTGAACTGGAAGGGTTATGCCCACTCTAACAGCAGGTCAGTGCACAGGCCTATACATGTGAAAGGACTATTTCACTTCAATTGTGTGTAAAGAAAAAAATGGTAAATGTTCTTATTACTTAACGGTATATGCAGTTAGGCAACAAGTGAAAGTCTACATAAGGAAGTATTACTAGAATTTGAAACATGAAACTTCCAAAATCTGAAGATGTTAAGACAGCTGGTGCATAAAGTTTTAAAAAGCATTTGATATAATAATTTGATATTATAATTTTTAAAGCAGAAAATGATAAAAATGTCTCAAGTGCTTTCATGGTTTCTTGGAAAGACAAGAGCAAAAAGAAGAGGGAACGCTTTGAAGAAACCTCATTCCCAATTAAGAATCTACGACTGATAAATCTATGACTGATAATCAGTTGAATATAAGGGTAAGGACTGACACAATATACAATAGTTCCTTGTCATTTGTCATTCCATGGTTCTACCATTATATCGTCTACAGCAATTCCAAACTCCAAGATAGGTAGCAGTTTGCAATATTCCTGAGTCCTGGATATAAACTGAAGCCAAACTGCAGATGAAAATCACGTGGCTAGTTAGTGGACTTACTGCTTGCCTAGGATCACATCTCAAAGAGACTTCCTTGCTCTTTATCTTCATACTTTATGCCTTTTGGCTGCAATATTAAAGGCTATCGTAGAGTTCACAAATTCATGGATACACATATGTCTTAAGACATACCTCTCTTAATATCAAGGATCTCTTGTACCTCTTCTATAGATCTCAAATCTATAGAAGGTTCCTTTATTGTATATTTACAAAGCCTCACTGAAAAAAGATTTGATAGACTGCTTGACTCCTTAAAAATAATTTTTAAGTGTCAAACGTTATAGATATACTACTTCGTTCCCTAACACTCCAATACACTTCACTGAAAATTAATTAACTTCCTTCATATGATGCATGTTAAATTCATATTTATTCACATTGACATAGGAACCATTTTAACAGCTGTACCACAAAAGCAAATGCAAGTAAAATAGTTATCCATCACAAGAGTAAAATTCATTATCACATACTCATCAGTTTGCCTCTTAACACATTTTTTTCTAGACCCAATTTCACTTCTCTATTACTCCAATTTACTGTTTTGAGGAAGAGCCTACTTTTCTTAAAACTCAAGACTAACAGAAATCCACTGTAGCTTAAAGTAGCAGTTGCAGATTAACGTTAGCCTGCTGACCCTTTATAATTGTGCAAAAACTTTAAAATATTGATACTATAGAATGATGTAGAAAAAAATTATTTAAAAACTTATTTATTTAAAAATTTACTTACTAATTTATTCTGTATTTAATTTGTTGTATTTGCTAACTTTCCAAATCTTAAGCACAAACACAAAGCAAATTCCTTACTTACTAGAGAGTATGCAATGTTCTTGTCTCCGTTTATAATGATCTTCCTAATTCAGCTTTTAGACCACAGCAGACTTATTTAAATTATATTTCAATTTTGGCTTGAGCCTGGTAGTGCCAAAACTTATTTCACTGAACGTCAAAATGATCATAACTACTAAACCCGAGACTCACCTTCAAAAACTATTTCAGGCCACTAATTGAATCCTGTAAGAATTTCTTATACTTTATTTATCGGGCTATTGGGACAGAATTCTATTCCTATTGTTTTTACTATGCTCTCTTATGTTTTGAAACATCCTTTGTTGAAATCTGAAATTATTATTTTATATTGTCATGTGCTTCTGTGTGATAAGGTATTGTTAAAACTTATTGTGAGAGAGTAATGAGAAATCAGCTAATGAACATGCTAAATTCACCAGAACTTTAAAAAAAAAACAAAAACAAAAAAATCCCTGTACTCTATTACCTACTTTCAGGAAGAAAGAGTAAACTATAAAGGAAATAAGTTACTAGAGATACAAAAATAGCTTTCACAGTACGGCCTGAGTACAAAACCATCTGATTCTAATTATTTTCACAAAATCATCATTCTATTAACTTCTTAAAAGGCCATAAGCTTCCAAGACACTTAAATAGGTTCACATACTATATTTACTATGTAATGAAAGTATACTACTATAGATGATTTTCTATAACAAACACTTTTTTGCTCTTTGACTCCTCATTAACAGTAAATTCACTATGGACATCCTATTTCCTAAGCTTTCTGGTTAATTAAGATTTTACTAGAGCACACTGATAAGTGTCTGAGTATTATGTTCATTAGAGCACAACACTAAGACTTCAAACTGTTTTTGATAAGGATGTACTGATAATAACCAGAACACATAAGACAATTCTTACAATTCAACAATAAAAAGACAAACCAATTTTAACCAAAGAAGATACACAAACAGCCAATAAACACTCCAAAATATGCTCCATATCATTAGGTAAATGCAAATCAAAAACCACAATGAAATACCACTTCACATCTATTGAATGGCTATAATCAATAAGATAGGTAATAACCAGTGCTGACAAAGAGGTGAAGAAATTGGAAAGCTCACACACTGCTGGTGGGAATGTAAAATAGTACAGCTGCTTTGGAAAACAGTCTGCCAGTTCCTCAAAATGGTATATGTAGTTATTCTACTTTTAATCATATATCCAAGGGAAATGAAAATATACTCACACAAAAACTCATACATATATATTCACAGCAGCATTATTGATAACAGACAAAAAGTAGAAACAACTCAAATGACCATCAGCTGATGAGTGGATAAACAAAATGTGGTATAGCCATACAATGGAATATTTTTCAGCCATAAAAAGGAAGGAAGTACTTACACATACAAAAACATGGATGAACCTTGAAAGGTTAAAATAAAAAAGCCAGATACAAAAGGCCACATATTGTATGGTTCCACTTAAAAGAAATGTCCAAAATAGGTAGATCCTATTTCTACAGAAGATAGATCAGTGGTTGCCAAGAGGCTAGAAAGAGGAAAGAATGGGATTCTTTTGGGGGGATAAAAATGTTCTGCAATTAGGGCTTCCCTAGTGGCGCAGTGGTTGAGAGTCCGCCTGCCGATGCAGGGGACACGGGTTCGTGCCCTGGTCCGGGAAGATCCCACATGCCGCGGAGCGGCGAGGCCCATGAGCCATGGCCGCTGAGCCTGCGCTCCACAACGGGAGAGGCCACAACAGTGAGAGGCCTGCGTACCGCAAAAAAAAAAAAAAAAAAAAAGTTCTGCAATTAGATAGTGGTGACGGTTGTACAACTCTGTGAGTACACTAAAAACCAGTGGATTGTACACTTAAGAAAAAATGACTTGTGCATTGAAAATTACAAAGCATTGTTGAAAAAGAAATTAAGAAGACCTGAATAAACATAAAAATATCCTGTACTCGGCTTCCCTGGTGACGCAGTGGTTGAGTCCGCCTGCCAGTGCAGGGGACATGGGTTCGTGCCCCAGTCCGGGAAGATCCCACATGCCGCGGAGCGGCTGGGCCCGTGAGCCATGGCCGCTGAGCCTGCGCTTCCGGAGCCTGTGCTCCGCAACGGGAGAGGCCACAACAGTGAGAGGCCCGCGTACCGCAAAAAAAAAAAAAAAAAAAAAAAAAAATCCTGTGTTTATGGATTAGAAGAATTAATATTGTTAAAATGACAATAATCCCCAAACTGATGTAGAAATCCAGTATAATCCCCATCAAAGTCAGGTGGCTTTTTTGCAGAATTTGACAAGTTGATCCTAAAATTCCTATGGAAATGCCAAGGGACCCAAAGGAGCAAAACCAATCCTGGAGAGAAAAAAAATCCAGAGATGGAGGACACACAATTTTCAATTTCAACACTTACTACAAAGCTACTACAAAGTAATTAAGACACTGGCACTAGCATATGGACAGACAAATAGATCAGTGAAATAGAATTGAGAGTCCAGAAATAAACCCTCACATTTACGGTCAACTCATATTTAACAAGGGTGCTAAGATAATTTAAAGGGGAAAGAATAGTCTTTTCAACAAATGGTGCTGGGACAACTGGATATATACATCTGAAAGAATATAGCTAAACCCTTACCTCACATTATATACAAAAATTAAGTCAAAACTGATCACACAGCTAAATGTAAGAGCTAGAACTATAAAAGTCATAGAAGAAACACAGGTGTAAATCTTCAAGATTCAGGATTAGGTTTGGGTTTCTTAAATACGACACCTACAGCACAAGCAATGACAGAAAAAAAACAGATAAACTGGACTTCACCAAAATTTATAACTTTTGTGCATCAAAGGACACTTTCAAGAAAGCGTAATGATAAACCACAGAATGGGAGAAAATATTTATAAATCATATATCTGATTAAGGGTCTAGTATCTAAATTTATATAAACAACTCAACAATAAAAAGACAAATAACCCAGTTTTTAAAATGGGCAAAGAATCTGAACAGACATTTTTCCAAAGAAGATATACAAATGGCCACTAAGCATATGGAAAGTTGTTCAACATCACTAGTCATCAGGAAAATGCATATCAAAACCACAATGAGAAACCACTAGGATGGCTATAATTGAAAAACTAAACAATTGTTGATGAGGATGCAGAGAAATTGGAATCCTCATACACTGCTGGTGAGAATATAAAAAAGCACAGTTGCTTTGGAAAATAGCCTGGCAGTTCTTCAAATGCAAGCACAGAGTTACCATATGATCTACCAATTCCACTCGACAGTTTTCAGAATTCTGTTTTGTATATTTGATGGTTATTTGTGTCTAGACTCATCAGTCTTCAATTATGTAGCATTTCCAGGGATGGGGAAGGGGTGGGGAAGAGGGTACAGGAGCTGATGGCCTATTTAATTTGTCATCTTATTAAGAGCCAGATGCCTTTTCAGAGTTATATTAAATATAGCCAAATGTTGCTCATTGCCCATACTGAGGAGCTACTAGCCCTCAAGCTGGTAAAGGGTCTTTTCTTCCTGAGCAATTAAGTTTAATAACACACATTCCCAACTCCCAATCACAAAAGGAGACATCTTCTTCTGGCCAAGTTCTGTCAATATGATTTGGTAACGCCCTAGAAAACTGAAAACAGATGCCCACACGAAACGTGTATATGAATGTTTATAGAAGCAATTTTCATAAAATCTAAAAACTGGGAACAATCTAAATCCAATCAACCAGTGAATGGATGAACAGAAAGTGATAAATTCATACAATGGAATATTATTCAGCCATAAAAAAGTGAAGTACTAATATATACTACAACATGTATGAACTTTGAGAACACGCTACGCAAAAGAGGCCAGACACAAAAGGCCATACATTTTATGAAATGCAGAACAGGCAAATCCTTAGAGATGGAAAGTAGATTAGTGGTTGCCAGGAGCTAGAGAGACAAGGAATAGGAGTGACTGCTAATGGGAATGGAGTTTCTTTCTGAAGTGATGAACATGTTCTGGAATCAGATAGTGGTGATGGTTATACAACTTGAATAGTCACTGCACTGTACACTTATAAAAGGGTGAATTATATCACAATTTAAAAAATATATACATTTTAAAAATTACAGTTACATGATAGCTTTAATTACCTAAAGAAACAGTATGTAACATTTCTCTTCCATAATCTAATAAAAATATACTATACTTCTACACACAGACATATACCAGAACTACTACTGTGCTAGAATATTAAGAGGAAACCATTAATGCAATTAAAACCACTCTCAGAGTAAATTATTAAAAGTTGTTTTTAAGACTGCCTAACTTTCACTAGGTCTTACCAATTTTCAAATCATCAGCTAGACTTTCTTTTGTAAGATTCAACAGTTCTCGTCCATCAATGTTATTCATTTTGAAAATACCAACAAGGTCTTTTAAATCTTGTGCACAAAGCCAGTTTGAGACATCGTCCTCTGACCAATCTTCAGTAAATTGCTTTGGTTGATCTTCCGCGATCCTTGCTTAAAAACAAACAAACCAAAAAAACCCCACAAACAAAAAGTAAGTGAAAAAACAAGAAAAAGTATATCCTTTATAAACACGCTCACTTTGTACTAAAAAGTAAATGAAATTTTCTTAAGTCTGTGTTTTCTACTTTAAAATCCTTTAAGAAATTTTTAAAAATCAAATAGTACTACGTATAAAGTATTATTTAATGCTACATTAAATGCTACTCTTTTGGAGCATTTTACACTCCAGAAAAAGTTTACCTTTATTATATAAAATTCATATCAGCAGAAGTATTATATGTGATCTGTCATCTGCATATCAGCACCACTAATTGGTTAATTCTGACAGTGATAAAAATAAAACTCCTAAATTAGGTGTCAATGTTGCTTGAGAAAACCAAAAATAAAAGCAACAAGATAAAACTATCATTTCTATTTTGTTCTAGGCTATATTTATCTGAAAAAGTAGTATGGAGTATAAATAAAGAGCTTACAAAACTATGGGAGGTATGATATACATGAATGTGCATCCAAAAGCATTTACCAACAGTTTTAATGGAGATGTCTGGGTTAACTTTAACACTGGGTTCTCTAAAATTATTTTTAAATTATATTAAATTTGTATGTATGCTTTATATTGAGAAAAGCAACATGAATAATTTGTCAAAAAATTACTGAATTTCTCCTTTTAATGGTGAATGGTGCTGAACTGGGTTACACATGATATCCTTACTAACCTTGGCAAGGTGTTTCCAGGTCAAACTGCCAGATATTCACTGTTTTGTCCATTGAACCAGTAGCAAGTAAAAGGATATTGGGTGCAAAGGCACAAGTCGTGACATACCTAGTTAATAAAAACAACTATTATATATCCTCAGACCAAGTTTTTAATTATATTAATACAAAGTGAGGTTAAGTTCAGACCTGGTGTGCTGAGTCAAGGTGTGAAGTATATCCTCAGTATTCTGAAAAACAACACAAACAGCTTTATATTTACTCAGGCAAGAGTAAAGCTACTGATAAAGACTTGTTTGACCTGAATGGTTTATATACTCTATGTATTCTAATATTATGAGTCACTAATATAAACCAAAACTTTACCCAATGAATAGAGAATAGCATTTATAACTAATAACATTATCAAGTACTTATTTCACTCTTTCTCAATTATCAGCACTGCTGTCTGCTGAAATTTTTAGTATAATATAGTCCTGGCTGATTTGTCTCAACTTACTAATAGTAACCATGAAATTATTTGTATTTTTGCTATGGCATTTGACTGTACCCACTGCAGACCAGTGAGTAGAAATTAGTCATTTCAATATTGAGTACACTTAGCGGGCCATCCAACAACTAGATCTATTTAACTAAGACTCATATACATATTTTATGGAGAAAATTTAACATTATAGCTATTTCTGTGAATGTAAAATCTCGTGAAAATTTCCTGAGAAATATTGAGGATCTATTTCACCTCGTTTGAGTACTCTTGCCCACTTCCTGCCAGAACTCAATAATTTTAACTGCTGTGTGGAGGACTAGCTTAGCTTCCTTGCTTGACCCACTACACTTTGATAATTCACATCTCTATTTCTTTGCTGGCACAGCTACAACCTAAGCTCAACCACTGTAAGGTCCCACTCAACACCGATTTCTCTTGGAGAATATTTTCGTCAATCATACTTTCACTATATATTAAATGTTCATTTTTCTTCATACTTACGCAACCTGGTCTTTATTCACATGCATCTACCAAAAAGCCCTATTTTTCCAAATCCTTTATAACCTACTCTTCTTATACTAGTCTCTAAATCCAGGTGGGACTCTATAAAGTGACAGAGCCGCTTTCAGCTATACCTTCCCAAAACCCTCGGGTAAACACTCCTTTGTTGTTATGGAAACCTGGTGTAAGAGTTTAAGAAAAATTGACTTAAAGTGATTTTTTAACATTGATGCTCTTTAAATCTGTATTTTCTTTGATCAGACTAAACATCTGTCTATCTTAAAACCATTATTGAAATATTTAAGGGCTTGTTCCAGAAGCAATACCTTACCTGCATAACTATTTTAGCATTTCTGAAAATGTATATATTATATTCTTGGGCATCCTAAACGGAAAAAATATGTACATTTTTCTCATCTTGCCTAGCTAAACTTGAAGTTCAGTAGCCTAATAAGCAAACATAATTTATACAGATCATACAAGATTTTGAAATACTTACAGTATCATACACTATGACAGACTTATCCACTGATCTTTAAAAGAAAAAAAAAAGATTATGGGTGAAAGTTCTATAAAAACAAAGTACAGTATTTATGTAATTAGTATTTTTAATCATTTTAATAACTTTTTAAGGCTGACATATTGATATGCACACATTCAGAATGCAGTCTATTTTGTTCATATGTATAAACTTTTATTTAAAAAAACTACATGCCATATACCAAATACCAAATTTATCAGAAAATTATAAACTCTATTAAACGCTAGCACATGCTATTTATACTATATAGCCATAAACAGAATGAGCATTTGTAATGTATAAATAAGACGCAATCTCATATCAAGTTAGTAACTCGAAGGGAAAAACTACTACAAGGAAAAAGCTAGTACATTCTACTTGATTCTTGTTCCAAATAGCATTGCTATTATTGATATGGCCGTGCCTTAATTACTAATCAATATGTATATATGTCTTGATTGTGACTCATTTTTGAAAATTATGATTCTAAACTTGATATGGACTCTACATTGTTTCTTTCAATGCTATAAAAATTAAAACAACCAGGGCTTCCCTGGTGGCGCAGTGGTTGAGAGTCTGCCTGCTGATGCAGGGGACACGGGTTCGTGCCCCGGTCCGGGAAGATCCCACATGCTGTGGAGCGGCTGGGCCCATGAGCCATGGCCGCTGAGCCTGTGCGTCTGGAGCCTGTGCTCCGCAGCGGGAGAGGCCACGACAGTGAGAGGCCCGCGTACCACAAAAAAAAAAAAAAAAAAAAAATTAAAACAACCATCTGGGTTTATTCTAGTGGTGAAAAAGAAAACCATCATACAAAGAAAAATGCAATAACATAACAAACTACTTAATTGAGAACAACAGATAAATATGTTTCTACATGATATTTTCCCCCTGATATAGCTGTTATGCCATGATATATGTTGCAAAGCAAGAAAACATATCAACAATACGAGTGTTACTGCTCTCTGCACAACTTTAATAGTATTTGTACTTATTATTATTAAAAGGTAGCTGATTACAGTCTGACCACAGGAGTCACACCTATTAGAAGGCTTAAAATTCTTTTAAGGACTTCCCTGGCAATCCAGTGGTTAAGACCCAGAGCTTCCAATGCAGGGGGCTCAGGTTCGATCCCTGGTTGGGGAACTAGGATCCCACATGCCACCAAAATTCCTTTGAATAAGACTTAAAATTTCATATTTAGTAGTCTCTCCAGTGTTGGTGATGGATTTTGACTACAGAATCTTTGCCATCATTTCAAAATAGAACTTACACGTTGTTCAATGTAAAATAAAATACAAGCAAATAAGAAGCATATAAATGCATTCTGGCATCAAAAACCAGAATTACAGCATTAAACATTAAATTCCAGCCAAAAAACACTGAGAAATTATATTAGCAGCTAATATGTATATGCTAGACATGATTTATAGACACTCTTATTTTGTCCTAAATTCCTCAAAGTACAAAGTATTATTTCTGGAATATCTAAAATTCTTAGGGAAAACTTCATTACTTCTTAGCATCCTTAAAACAAACTAAAAGGAATTTCCACTTTGAGACTACCACTAGTGCAATTAAAACTAACTCATCCTAATGATGTATCACTTGAGAAGCTGAATCATCATTAGATAGTCTTGTAGGCAACAGATAGCCAGCCATGATGGCAACGAAATAGGTTCACTTGCTGATGAGGTATAAAAATGAATTTGAGAAGCAAAAGGCCAAACATGAAGAACTCTTTAAGGGTCTACTGAATCTAGGCAAGAAGACTAGAGATTATGGGCAGAGACCTGTGGCCATTTAGAGATTAAAAGGATTTTAAACTCGCCTCCTATAGTCCCTAATTTGACTAATGGGAATTCAAAGGAAGATGTAATGGGATTTGATAACTGATTAGATTTGGGGGGAAGGAAGTTAGGATTAGGGAAAAATAATAGTTTTCAATATTCAAGATTTGGGTTTCAAAGGCAGAAAATAATTATAACCACTGTAAACAGACATAAAATACCTTGAAACTATTAAAACAATATAAAACCTCAAAATATTCCCTAAATAGAACGTGAGCCAACAGCAAACAAAAATTCTGATTGTTTGGTGCCGCTGGTTATACATTTCTTGCCTGCTATATATAACTCTTCCCCCTGCTATATATAATTCTTTCAGTACCCACAATCTGCCCTGTCACCTTAACCTCACTTTCCCTTATAAAGGATGCATTAATTGTTAAGTCTTTTTGGTACTCCATTCCTACCATTTTGTGGCACTCTAAAACCTTAACTCTACTCACTCAAGAATACAAGAGAGGGCTTCCCTGGTGGCACAGTGGTTAAGAATCTGCCGGCCAATGCAAGGGACACGGGTTCAAGCCCTGGTCCGGGAAGATCCCACATGCCGCTGAGCAACTAAGCCCGTGCGCCACAACTACTGAGCCTGCGCTCTAGAGCCCGCAAGCCACAACTACTGAGCCCACGTGCCACAACTACTGAAGCCTGCGCACCTAGAGCCCGTGCTCCGCAACAAGAGAAGCCATGACAATGAGAAGCCCGCGCACCGCAATGAAGAGTAGCCCTCACTCACCACAACTAGAGAAAGCCTACACACAGCAACGAAGACCCAATACAGCCAAAAATAAATAAATAAATAAATTTGTTAAAAAAAAAAGAATACAAGAGAAACACGCCAATTTTATCTGCACAGCTGCTAGGCAAGAGCAACAACACATAGTTATGTGCTTGATATGGAAGAGCATATAATCACAAGCTCAAGGGAGATGAGTGACACTGTAGTGACGTCGTACAGCCACCCAGGTCACAAATCACCTAAAGCATTTTAATTCAAACCAGTTTTATACAATGACCAAAAAACTAATCAAATGAAATTACCCACAACTATTTCATTAGGTCAAGTATGTTCCTAAGGTTTAAAGATTTATTTTACACTCACACATTTTTATTTTAAATATATATCTATGTTTCTTCTCATTCGGAAAGTATGTGTAGTCTCTTACAAAGACGTAGAAAAAAGAAGATAAAAATTATGTGAAGAAACTGGGGACGAAGAGAACATAAAGATGAGGTGGGGGAAAGAGGTGAAGATTAAGATTAGTATTTAAAATATATGTCACAACATAGAGTCCACTTCGTTAACAGAGGGCTGCAGGTTTGTTGCCGAGCTTCTTCAATAGCAATTTAAAAAAGGAAACACGCTCTGTCATACAATTTAAGATAGAAACACAAACCCAATGTATGGGAAAGGGACATCAATTCTTTAGACTGAGACCTGTAGGAACTATTTTCCCCAAAGTCTTCACAGAGATGATGCTATGAAACATAGTTCCCAACAACTCTTCCTGAATGAAGATGGTAAGTTTCAAACAGCTGTTTTATAATGCCCCTCAGTATAGATCAATGGCTAAAACTTAACCCAGAAAAAGCAGAAATCAGAAAATGAGGGAGTAAAATAATATGTTATATGTTATATAATTGCCTAATGTTCTGGATTACAAAAATAATACATAAAAATAATATTCTTGTAATATACATAATATTTAATGAACCTATACTGAGCAATTATTGTGCCCCAAACCTAATAAATGCTTTGCCTGCATTTTCTTATTTAAGCTTCATAACACTCTTATGAGGAAAGTGTTCTGACTTTCCCCATTTTATAATTCAGAAAAATGAAGCCGAGAGAAGATATGGAACTAGAACTTGTCTGAGGTTGCATAGCTAGTGCATGGCAGGGCTGGGATTAAAACTCAGTAATCTGTGTTTCTGGATTTTACACTTCCTAGAACATCATCCCCCATGAATGTATTATAATTAAACTTGATTCATAATGGGCACACACCCTGACAGTTTTAGCCTAAAAATTTACAAAACAGATCGCATGACTATTCAAATTTCACTAGAGTTTTCACAAGACATCTATTTTTTCAAGCCGTGTAATATCTAATAACCCTCATGATAAGCAAACTGCAACATGGACTCTGTCTAAAGAACTGACTTGTTCAATAGTTCTGTTAACAATGTTGTAGAGAGTACGGGGAAATAAATGATGATCTGAGTTTTGGAAAGGTGACCTTAAGCCTTCTTATGCTAGTCATTACTGAGTGAGAGAGGGTGGCTGTTGAGCCATCACTAATTCATGACAGTAAAACTCTGTTGTCCACATTTATAAAAGATAAAACATAAACAAGCATCTTGTTGAGAAGAGGGGGGATAATTACTTCCAGTTCTTTCTGGAATAAGATCCCTGGCCTCTTTTCTCCCTCTCTTGCTTAGCAGGAAAGGAATGACAGATGACTGGAAAGTCTGGGGAAGATGCTGGGCCATGTGGTTCAGCCCCTTCTGGATTTTCTTTTTTCTGATCTGCCCTTTCAGGGGAAGTCTGCAGTGGTCCATGCCACCCAAGAGCGGGTGAACAAGTCAGCTGCAGATCTACAGTCCTGCTATCTAGTAGTTATCTGTCCAGTATTTCTCTCTTACTGGTTTTCAACTCAAGAAGAAGAAAAAAAGGTGTTATTTTTGAACTCTTAAAACTCTAACAATGATAGCCATTCTTAAACTGGTTTCCAAAGAATCATAACTACTAGAACTGAGAATTTATGGAAAAAGGCAACCTCTATTTGAATTACAAAGATTGACTCTTCCTGTTTGAATAGCAGCTAATTCATATAATGTTAACTTTATCTGGTTGGATCAAGAGAAGTAAGGATGAAACAAAACACAAATTCGGCTAAGGGGCTAGAGGAAACTTATTAGAGGAGAGATGTGGAGAAAGATGTAGAGAAAAAGTTCCTACACATTTTGCTGTATGACATGTGATGCCATCATAGCCCTGAGAGCTAATGAAGTGTGTGAAGCAGATATGAGAATCTATGTATCTTCTGCTAACCCAGATACTGAAGAGATTTTCATAAATGTAAAACAATGCCACGTTTCTCACTATTTCTGGTTTTATTTCTCCTAAAGAAAAATGTTATGTTAATATACGAGTTTATTATTGTTTAAACAAACTTAAAATATTTTAGTCTTCTTAGTTTTATTTCCTATAAATAGCAATATATGGAACCCTTATAAGCAAAAGCTCTTTGGAGTCCTCAATAACTTTTAAGAGTGCCAAAGAATCCTAAGACTAAAAAGCAATGAGGGGGGTGGAGTCAAGATGGCGTACTAGGAGGACACGGAATTCCCATCTCCTCACAACTAGGGCACCTACCAGGCACCGGTGGGGGGCCACGGACACCTAAGGGGACGGGAGGAACAGCCAACTACCAGGTAGGACGTGGGGCGTGGGGGGAGTGAAGGGGGAGGAGAAGTGGACGTGGGACAGGACTGGCGCTGCTGAGGGGCAGCTGGGGGAGGGGAAGGGATCCCACGCCTGAAGAGGGAACTTGGGGAACCACTGGGAGGGCAGAGAATCAAAAGGGGGCGTGGCCAGGTTTCTCCTGCCCACTCGGACCCCCAGGAATCTGTTGAGATCCGGGGCCTGATCCTCTGCCCAGCTAGGCTCCCTCCAGCTGTGCAGGTCCTGAGGGAGTGGGAGGGTGGGAAGGGGGAGCAAAAGTAAAGGCCGGACCTCCGGGACCCCTGAGGGGAAGCTGGGGGAGGGGAGGAGTTCCTACACCCAGTGGGACCCACCCACGGTTAGGGGTCCAGCAGCGACGGGGGAGACACTGGGGGAGACGGTACGGCAGGGCGTAAAGGAACAGAAGGGAAAGGGGCCAGTGCTTTCCCTGTCCACTCAGGCATGGGGAAGCCTGTTGGGCTCCCGGGCCTAATCCTCTGCCCTCGGAGCCTCCCTTCTGCTGTGCAGAGCCCAAGCCCCGCCCCTACACCCCCACCCAGGGCCCCACCTCTACACTTGGAGACCCCCTCCAACGAGCTGGGCCTACACCCCACCCACACACCCTCACTCAGGGCCCTATCTGCAAACTCCAGAACTCCACACTCCAGAGGGCCCCCTCAGGTCTTGATGCCTCTCCCATTCCGGGCAGGTCCTAAGTAGAGGCCCGACCCCACACTTGAATGTCCCTCCCCCACCCTGTCCCCCCCCAGGCCCCGCCCCAGGCTCAAACGTCACACCCCCACCTGCCTAGGTCTCACCCCACCCTAAACCCCACCCCTGCCTAAGTTCCACCACTGCCAAAACTCCACCCCCATAGTCAAGGTTTTTTTTTTGCCTTTTTTAGATTGGAGTTCTGTTTTACCTTGTGGATTCATTGTTGTTGATTCTTCTACATTTTTATTTTTCCTAATAAACCTTTTATTTTTCTAATTCTACTTTATTCTTTACACTTTGTTATTGCTCTCTCCTTTTGGCTTGTTCTCCCACACACACTTTTTTCTTTTGTGGTTTTATTTTACCTTGCTGCAGTTGTTTCAATTATAGTTTTAATTTTCCTAATACATTTTTCATCTTTCTAATTTTATTTTATTATTCTTTGATATTTTACTGCTCCTTTCTTCTTTTTTTCTTTCTTCCCCCCACTTTTTTTTTTTTTTAACCATGCCATGAAGCTTGTGGGATTTTGGTTCCCAGGCCGGAGGTCAGGCCCAAGCTCCTGTGCTGGGAGTTCCGAGTCCAAACTGATGGACTAACAGAGAACCTCAGACCCCAGGGAATATCAATCAGAGTGAGGCCTCCCAGAAGTCCTCATCTCAGCACCAAGACCCAGCTCTATCCAACTGCCTGCAACCTCCAATGCTGGACGTCTCAGGCCAAACAACCAGTAAGACAGGAATATAGCACCATCCATCAAAAAAAAAAAAAAAAAAAAAAAGAAACTAGAAAAAAATATGTTACAGACAAAGGAGCAAGGTAAAAACCTACACCACCAAATAAGTGAAGACAAAATAGGGAACCTACCTGAAAAAGAATTAAGAGTAATGACAGTAAAGATGATCGAAAATCTCAGAAACAGAATGGAGAAAATACAAGAAACATTTAACAGGATCTAGAAGAACTAAAGAGCAAACAAACAGTGATGAGCAACACAATTACTGAAATTAAACATACTCTAGAAGGAATCAATAACAGAATAACTGAGGCAGAAGAACGAATAAGTGAGCTGGAAGATAAAATGGTGGAAATAACTGCCAGGGAGCAGAATAAAGAAAAAGGAATGAAAAGAACTGAGGACAGTCTCAGAGACCTCTGGGACAACATTAAACGCACCAACATTCGAATTACAGGGGTCCCAGAAGAAGAAGACAATAAGAAAGGTCTGAGAAAATATCTGAAGACGTTATACTTGAAAACTTTCCTAACATGGGAAAGGAAATAGTCGATCAAGTCCAGGAAGCACAGAGAGTCCCATACAGGATAAACCCAAGGAGAAACACACCGAGACACATATTATCAAACTATCAAAAATTAAATACAAAGAAAAAATATTAAAAGCAGCAAGGGAAAAGCAACAAATAACATAAAAGGGACTCCCCATAAGGTTAACAGCTGATATTTCAGCAGACACTCTGCAAGCCAAAACAGAGCGGCAGGACATATTTAGTGATGAAACGGAAAAACCTTCAACCAAGATTGCCCAGCAAGGATCTCATTCATACTTGATGGGGAAATTAAAACCTTTACAGACAAGCAAAAGCTATGAGAATTGAGCACTACAAACCAGCTTTACAACAAATGCTAAAGGAACTTCCCTAGGCAGGAAACACAAGAGAAGGAAAAGACCTACAATAACAAACCCAAAACAATTAAGAAAATGGTAATAAGAACATACATACCGATAATTACCTTAAATGTAAATGGATTAAATGCTCCAACCAAAAGACACAGACTGGTTGAACGGATACAAAAACAAGACCTGTACATATGCTGTCTACAAGTGACCCACTTCAGACCTAGGGACACACAGAGACTGAAAGTGAGGGGATGGAAAAGATAGTCCATGAAAATAGAAATGGAAATTAAAAGAAAGCTGGAGTAGCAATTCCCATATCAGACAAAACAGACTTTAAAAGAAAGACTACTGCAAGAGACAAAGAAGGACACTACATGATGATCAAGAGTTCAATGCAAGAAGAAGATATAATAATTGTAAAAATTTATGCACCCAACAGAGGAACACCTCAATACATAAGGCAAATGCTAACAGCCATAAAAGGGGAAATCGACAGTAACACAATCACAGTAGGGGACTTTAACACCCCACTTTCAACAGTGGACAGATCAACCAAAATGAAAATAAATAAGGAAACACAAGCTTTAAATGACACATTAAACAAGATGGACATAATTGATATTTACAGGACATTCCATCCAAAAACAACACAATACACTTTCTTCTTAAGTGCTCATGGAACATTCTCAGGACAGATCATATCTTGGGTCACAAATCAAGCCTTGGTAAATTTAAGAAATTGAAATTGTATAAAGTGTCTTTTCCTACCACAACTCTATGAGACTAGATAGCAACTACAGGGGAAAAGCTGTAAAAATTACAAACATATGGAGGCTAAACAATACACTACTAAATAACCAAGAAGTCACTAAAGAAATCAAAGAGGAAATCAAAAAATACCTAGCAACAAATGACAATGAAAACACGACAACCCAAAACCTATGGGATGCAGCAAGGGCAGTTCTAACAGGGAAGTTTATAGCAATACAATCCTGCATCAAGAAATAAGAAACATCTCAAATAAACACCCTAACCTTACACCTAAAGCAATTAGAGAAAGAAGAACAAAAAAACCCCAAAATTTAGCAGAAGGAAAGAAATCACAAAGATCAGATCAGAAAGAAATGAAGGAAACACTAGCAAAGATCAATAAAACTAGAAGCTGGTTCTTTGAGAAGATAAACAAAATTGATAAACCATTAGCCAGACGCATCAAGAAAAAAAGGGAGAGGACTCAAATCAACAGAATTAGAAATGAAAAAGGGGAAGTAACAACTGACCCTGCAGAAATACCAAGGATCATGATAGATTAATAGATTACTACAAGCAACTATGCGACAATGAAATGGACAACCTGGAAGAAATGGACAAATTCTTAGGAAAGCACAACCTTCCCAGACTGAGCCAGGAAGAAACTGAAAATATAAACAGACCCATCACAAGCACTGAAATTGAAACTGTGATTAAAAATCTTCCAACAAACAAAAGCCCAGTAGTAGATGGCTTCACAGGTGAATTCTATCAAACATTTAGAGAAGAGCTAACACATATCCTTCTCAAACTCCTCCAAAATATAGCAGAGGGAGGAACACTCCCAAACTCATTCTACCATGAGAATGAGAGGCCACCATCACCCTGATACCAAAACCAGACAAAAATACTACAAAAACAGAAAACTACAGACCAGTATCACTGATGAATATAGATGCAAAAATCTTCAACAAAATACTAGCAAACAGAATCCAACAGCACATTAAAAGGATCATACACCATGATCAAGTGGGGTTTATCCCAGGAATGCAAGGATTCCTCAATATAAGCAAATCAATCAATGTGATACACCATATTAACAAATTGAAGAATAAAAACCATATGATCATCTCCATAGATGCAGGAAAAGCTTTTGACAAAATTCAATACCCATTTATGATAAAAACTCTCCAGAAAGTGGGCATAGAGGGAACTTACTTCAATATAATAAAAGCCATATATGACAAACCCACAGCAAACATCATTCTCAATGGTGAAAAACTGAAAGCATTTCCTCTAAGATCAGGAACAAGACAAGGATATCCACTCTCACCACTATTATTCAACATAGTTTTGGAAGTCCTAGCCACAGAGATCAGAGAAGAAAAAGAAATAAAAGGAATACAAATTGGAAAAGAAGAAGTAAAACTGTCACTGATTGCAGATGACATGATACTACATATACAGAGTCCTAAAGATGCCACCAGAAAACTACTAGAGCTAATCAATGAATTTGGTAAAGTTGCAGGATACAAAATTAATGCACAGAAATCTCTTGCATTCCTATACACTAATGATGAAAAATTTGAAAGAGAAATTAAGGAAACACTCCCATTTACCACTGCAACAAAAAGAATAAAATACCTAGGAATAAACCGACCAAGGGAGACAAAAGAACTGTATGCAGAGAACTGTAAGCCACCGATGAAAGAAATTAAAGGTGTTACCAACAAATGGAGAGATATACCATGTTCTTGGATTGGAAGAACCAATATTGTGAAAATGACTATACTACACAAAGCAATCTACAGATGCAACGCAATCCCTATCAAATTACCAATGGCATTTTTTTACAGAACTAGAACAAAAAATCTTAAAATTTGTATGGAGACACAAAAGACCCCGAATAGCCAAAGCAGTCTTGAGGAAAAAAAACGGAGCTGGAGGAATCAGACTCCCTGACTTCAGACTATACTACAAAGTTACAGTAATGAAGACTATGGTACTGGCACAAAAACAGAAATATAGATCAATGGAACAGGATAGAAAGCCCAGAGATAAACCCATGCACATATGGTCAACTAATCTATGACAAAGGAGGCAAGGAAAAATAACGGAGAAAAGACAGTCTCTTCAACAAGTGGTGCTGGTAAAACTGGACAGCTACATGTAAAAGAATGAAATTAGAACACTCCCTAACACCATTCACAAAAATAAACTCAAAATGGATTTGAGACCTAAATGTAAGACCGGACACTATAAAACTCTTAGAGGAAAACATAGGAAGAACACTCTTTGACATAAATCACAGCAAGATCTTTTTTGACCCACCTCCTAGAGTAATGGAAATAAAAACAAAAATAAATGAATGGGACCTAATGAAACTTAAAAGCCTCTGCAAAGCAAAGGAAACGACAAACGAGATGAAAAGACAACCCTCAGAATGGGAGAAAATATTTGTAAATTAATCAATGGACAAAGGATTAATCTGCAAAATATATGAACAGCTCATGCAGCTCAATATCAAAAAAAAACAAACAACCCAATCCAAAAATGGGCAGAAGACCTAAATAGACATTTCTCCAAAGAAGACATACAGATGGCCAAGAAGCACATGAAAAGCTGCTCAACATCACTAATTATTAGAGAAATGCAAATCAAAACTACAATGAGGTATCACCTTACACCAGTCAGAATGGCCATCATCAAAAAGTCTACAAACAAGAAATGCTAAAGAGGGTGTGGAGAAAAGGGAACCCTCTTGCACTGTTGCAGGGGAATGTAAATTGATACAGCCACTGTGGAGAACAGTATGGAGGTTCCTTAAAAAACTAAAAACAGAACTATCATATGACCCAGCAATCCCACTACTGGGCATATACCCTGAGAAAACCATAATTCAAAAGGACACATGTACCCCAATGTTCACTGCAGCACTATTTACAACAGCCAGGACACAAAAACAACCTAAATGTCCAAAGACAGATGAATGGGTAAAGAAGATGTGGTACATGTATACAATGGAATATTATTCAGCCATAAAAAGGAACGAAATTTGTCATTTGTAGAGATGTGGATGGATCTAGAGACTGTCATACAGAGTGAAGTAAGCCAGAAAGAGAAAAACAAATATCGTATATTAACGCATATATGTGGAATCTAGAAAAATGGTACAGATGAACCTATTTGTAGGGCAGCAATAGAGATGTAGGTACAGAGAACGGACATGTGGACGCAGAGGGGGAACAGGAGGGTTGGATGAACTGGGAGATTAGGTTTGACATAAATACACTACCAGGTGTTAAACAGATAGCTAGTGGGAACCTGCTGTATAGCACAGGGAGCTCAGCTTGGTGCTTTGTGATGACCTAGGTGGATGGGATAGGGGGTGGGGAGGGGGAGGTCCAAGAGGGAAGAGATATATGTATACATATAGCTGACTCACTTCACTGTATAGCAGAAACTAACAGAATATTGTAAAGCAATTATACTCCAATTAAAAAACAAAAAGAATCACTAATTATTAGAGAAATGTAAATCAAAACTACAAAGAGGTTATCACCTCACACCAGTTAGAATGGGCATCATCAGAAAATCTACGAACACCAAATGCTTAAGAGGGTGTGGAGAAAAGGGAACCCTCTTGCACTGTTGGTGGGAATGTAAATTGATAACAGCCACTGCGGAGAAGAGTATGGAGGTTCCTTAAAAAACTAAAAATAGAACTACTATATGACCCAGCAATCCCACTACTGGGCATATACCCAGAGAAAACCATAATTCAAAAAGACACGTGCACCCCAATGTTCATTGCAGCACTGTTTACAATAGCCAGGTCATGGAAGCAACTTAAATGCCCATCAACAGACGAATTAAAGAAAAGGTAGTACATATATACCATGGAATATTACTCGGCCATAAAAAGGAATGAAACTGGGTTATTTGTAGAGATGTAAATGGAGACAGTGGCTCTGGAGACAGTCATACAGGGTGAAGTAAGTCAGAAAGAGAAAAACAAATATAGTATATTAACGCATATATGTGGAACCTAGAAAAATGGTACAGATGAACTGGTTTGCAGGGCAGAAATTGAGACACAGATGTAGACAACAAACGTATGAACACCAAGGGGGGAAAGTGGTAGAGGGCGGGTGGTGGTGGGATGAATTGGGAGATTGGGATTGACATGTATACGCTAATATGTATAAAATAGATAATAAGAACCTGCTGTATAAGAAAATAAATAAAATTCAAAATTTCAAAATAAAATACAAAAGAGAGAATAAGTCATAAAGTTTACAGTAAGAAGGTATTATGTGCATTTAATTGGAATCCCCGAATTAGAGAAAGAAAAGGACAGAGGCAATATTGGAAGAGATAATAAATGAGAATTTCCCCCCAAACTGATGAAATTTCATTCTACATCTTTAAGAAGTTCAGTAAATTCCAAGCAAACCAAATAATAAGAAACCCAATACTAGATACATCAAAGTAAATGTGCAGAAAACTCAAAATGTGTGAGAAGCCAGTGAAAAAAATATAAATTATATCCAAAAAAAGCAACAGTCATAATAAAACTGACTTCTCTGTAGCAATACACAAAAATAATATGGCCTAAGTTGTATTTATTCCAACAAAAGATCAGTTAACATGTGTAAAGCAGATTTATAAAAATCAGTATAATTTATGACAGTTATAGAATAAAAAAGAAAAAGCATATGCTCATTTCAAAAGATGCATGAAAAATCATTTGATAAACTATAACACCTATTCATGAAAAAAATTCTTACAAACTATATAGAAGGAACAGAAGAGTTAATAAAGCTTATCTCCCAAAATCTACAGTGATCACACTTAAAAATGAAAGCGTTCCCTTTGCAGTTAGGTCAGACAAGGTTGGCTATTTTCACTATTTCCATTATCCTGGTAGCCAGTTAGCCAGTTCAGTAAGGCACAGGAGATACCAAAGGTATAAGGATTAGAAAGGAAGAGACAAAAGCCATAATTAACATATGATATGATTTTATACATAAAAAATCCAAAATTAGAATCTTAACAGATAAATCCAGTCTTTCCATATATATTTCCCTATATTAGCCACATCTTTTATAATAACAAAATAATTAAGTGCCTAGAATAAATCTAATAAAAGATGAGGAGGACCTCCACAAGGATGACAAATAAACTGTATTCTATTGAGAGACATTATATTGAGAGAAATCAAAAGACAAATAAATGGAAACATACACCATATTCATGGGTTGGAGACTCAACATCATAAAGATGTCAATTCTCCCCAAATTTATCAGACTCAATACAATCCCAGTCAAAATCTAAACAGGTTTGTGTGGGTAGAGGGAGGAACTGGAGACAATCTGACAAGCTAACTCTAAAATTTACATGGAAGTGTCAAAAGCCAGGAACAGCCAAGTTATAAAGGCTCAGAAAGATATCAGAGCAAGGATAAACAGAAAAACAGAACAGAGTAACAGGCTGAGAAGACCCACACATATATGATCAGTGATTTCTGACAAGGTGGCATATGAAAATGGTGAAGAAAAGATTATCTTTTCACCTTACAGTACTGAGACAACTGGATATCCATGTGGAAAGAAATGAAACTGGATTCCTATCACATATTATATACATCAGATTTGTTCAACCACTAGGAAAACAAACGTAATGTTGAGTAAAGGAAGCCAGACACAAAATAATTCATAATGTATGATTTCTTTTAAATCAATTTAAAAGGAAAAAGCAATGTTGCATATGACCTGAGGTACTGTCACCAGAAAGGGGCACTTGGAAGGGGAGGACTTCTAGAGGAAAACCAGCAATGGTCTATTTCCTGACCTGAGCAGCGGTTACAAGTTTGCATCACAATGATTTATCAACCTATTCTCTTATGTTTTATGTACTTTTCTGTAAGTCTACTCTATTTCATACCAAAATGGTTTAAGGAAATTAAACTAAGTAACTTACCCTGAAACTAACATCTGCCCATCGTGAGAAAAAGCACAAGTCAGAACAGGAGCACAGTGCCCACTCAGTATACTTTTATATTTTAATTCAAAACCTGCAAACAACAAGGTGAGAAAAATTAGCAAGCTGACTGTGCTTAGAATTTATTTTTAAGTAAAAACTATTTCATTTATTTGTTCAATACAATCTTTGAGTGCCTAAAAGACACAAAAATGAAAAAAAAATTGTCATGCAACTCAAGTGAGTAAGTGGTTTCAAAAGTTCAGCAATGGGTAAAGAAAATGGTGGGGTTAGCAAAGGCTAGATGGGGGGTTATAATCATCAAATTATTTTTAAATTAAAAAATTCTAAACTATTAAATATATAAAATTTTCAACTAATTGAAATTTTAAACTATACTTCAATCTTGTTATCTTAAAAAATACACACACACCACACACCAACTGCCCAAATGCCTAAAAGAATCAAATACCTGTAGTTTTAAATATCTGATATTAAGAAAATATTTTCTGATTCCATAAATTAAAAATAATAGTAATGTAACATCTTATAATTCCAATATATCCTATAAAACTCCTACAAGTATGGTAACACTAAAATTCTTTTTATGCTTTCTATAATTACTGAAAAGGAATATCATAACTCTTTTAAAGGTAAGCTGAGGGAATTCAATGTATTTTAGTGACAACATATAAAAACAATCACTAAGAAGTTGGCCTGGCAAGACAAGGAAATAAGTGAAATCTGTAATTTTCTCGCACCTAATAAGAACTTTTTCGAAGTGTTAATGGCTCTTAAGATATAAAGCATTTAACTAAACAAAAAGGTCATTAGAGCAGGTAAAAGTTTCAACAAATAAAAAATATATATTTATTTCCCTTTATTATTAAGTATTTTATTTCTATCCAAAATAGAAAAAATATGTTTTTATATGGGACAGCAGATATAGGCATTCAAGGCACTGATCAATACTTAGGCATATACAGATCAATAAGTAGGCACAATCAATCAAACAAAGCAAAAATGTTAAGATGCAAACTAAATGAAGATTTAATAAACCTGCAACAGGATCCTAAGAATCTATTACATTCTCAAGTATAAGATCCATTTGTCTATCTATTCCTCTCTACAAATAAGCATTAAAATTAGGTGCAGGGGCTCCCCTGGTGGCGCAGTGGTTGAGAGTCCGCCTGCCGATGCAGGGGACACGGTTTCGTGCCCCGGTCCGGGAAGATCCCACATGCCGCGGAGCGGCTGGACCCGTGAGCCATGGCCACTGAGCCTGCGCGTCCGGAGCCTGTGCTCCGCAGCGGGAGAGGCCACGGCAGTGAGAGGTCCGCCAAAAGGTGCAAATAATGCTAAACGCTTTATTGAAAGGCTTTAACTGCACATGTTTATATACTGTTATATATGTTTTTTAAAGAGCCAGTGTAAAAACACATTTTCCAGACAACGTATGAAAAGCTTTGCTTTCGAATTATTAAAGATATGTTGTATTTAGAACATCCACATACATGACTATATTTATGGTTTCTTATAAGAATTTCACCTTGATAACAGAAGGAAGAGGTAGGATAGACCAGAGAAGTAATAGAACTCTTATCTTTACCAGCATGTCACCGAATACATTAAAAAATTACTGAATGTAACCTAACAGACAATAAAGTAACTAAATTTCCTCAAAAAAAAATGTATTTATTACTTTGTAATAGCAGACCCTTCTCTATACACTAGCATAATGACAAAGATTCTCTCCCTGACCGAACTCTACCCAGGCTCTTCTGAGATGCCTCCTGGACTAGGCCTTGACCTTGGCCTACAAAGACTTTAACACAGTTTCTAAGAGTTCAAGGTTGCATCCCTAGGATGACCCTACCCCCCTTACAAAGTGCCTGCCTGGGAAAACTCAGGGCTGCCAAAAGAATTTACGTTTATTCCAGCCAACACCTGGAGATAGAGCTCCTGTCTCCCCGGCTCTGTGAGAGGGGAGGAGCCTAACTTCCATAAGTGCCAGTTACAAACTCACACGCGTTTCACATGGACAAATTCCTCACTTCTTGCTTTTTGTAATTTTTTCACTTCCTGGATGCTACGGAGCCCCCATTTACCCCTGCTTTATTCCCTCATTCTCCCTTTAAAATACACAGTCACCTCTGTATAAACTGAAGTTGAGCTCAGTTCATGCTGGACGCTTGCAATAGTATATTACTGATTAAAATCTATTGCAATAGTATATTAAAATCCTTCCTTACCGCTTTAACTAGTGTTCAGCTTTGTTTATCTCTGGCAATAATTTTATAAACAATGAAATATAACTCATGATTTAGCTAAAGCTTATTAGGTAACAAATAATAAAATAAGAATATTTTGGGGCATCTGAAGCAAGATGGCCAACTGACCATATAATTTCAGAGTTCCCATTAAAATGATAATGAAGGAATTAATAAAGATATAAATTCACATCAATGAAGAGAAGGGGAAAGGGGGCATCAGGAAATGAGAAACTGAAACCAATTTTGGAAAGGCAGATGCAAATTAATTGACGAGATTATATATAGAGAACAGCTTGGGGTGTAAAATGAGGGGGCTACAGCAAAGAAGTAAGCTAATCTTCCCTAGAAAACCCCAAAAGACTTAGGACTATTAACAGAAAACCCCAAAAGACAACTATTAAAAGCCAAGGAAAAAGAAAGTCAGAGATACAGACCTGAAAACAGAAAAATTAACTTTAAGTCTGTTTATAAAACGATATCTACCTCTCATCCCTCCCTGACCCCACCCATAGTATGCTGCATGAAAGCTAGATGCTCCTCCCCAGGATGAAGGAAAACAATGACTGCCTGGGGAGCTCGATGGCAGCTCCAGGGCAACACAGACACCCACATTCTCTAAATCTCCAACCCTTCCGCAATAAGGGCCAATAGTCCACCTTCTTATCCTAAAGAGAAGCCAGCAAATACAAACCACCACCATGTGCACAGAGCTTTTAAACTTCTTGTTGTTTAATTCTTGAAAGTAAATGGAATACTAAGGATCATCAGGCATTTGAAGACGGTAATCATATGAAAGAGAAAGATCAGGGTAAACAAAAAAGGGCCCAAGAGCAAACAAAGTTCATTAGGAAACAGAAGGGAACTTAAAGCCAAAACAAAAAGCCTCTAATTGGTATCCTGAGAGTTTAGAGAGGATCTTGCATTAAATGGAGGACACTAGGAAAAAGAAACAAAAAAGATAAGCATTTGGAAATTGAAAATATTATTGATGGGATTAAAAAATTCAAAAAAGGTTAAAAGATAGAGCTAAGGAATTTTTTCCTAAGATAGAAAAATGATAAAGAGATAAATGTGGGGGAAAAATAGACACAGGGAATCAAGTCAGGAGGTCCAACACTCAACTAATGGGAGTTATAAAAAGAGAAGTAGAGAAGAATTAGAATAAATGAATACTGTATACCAAAAATGAAAGACATAAGTTTCCTGACTGACGAGTCACCTGAAAGAATAGTACAATGCATGGGGGAAAGACCCACACATGCTCAAAAAACAATAACTACAATGAACAAATTTAAAATGTGGTGGTACATTTCTCCCAAGAAGATATACAGATTGCCAACAAATACATGAAAGGATGCTCACCATCTCAACATCACTAATCATTAGAGAAATGCAAATCAAAACTACAATGAGGTATCACCTCACACCGGCCAGAATGGCCATCATCAAAAAATCTACAAACAATAAATGCTAAAGAGGGTGTGGAGAAAAGGGAACCCTCTTGCCCTGCTGGAGGGAATGTAAATTGATACAGCCACTATGGAGAACAGTAGGGAGGTTCCTTAAAAAATTAAAAATAGAACTACCACACGACCCAGAAATCCCACTACTGGGCACATACCCTGAGAAAACCATAATTCAAAAAGAGTCATGTACCACAATGTTCACTGCAGCGCTATTTACAATAGGCAGGACATGGAAGCAACCTAAGTGTCCATCGACAGATGAATGGGTAAAGAAGATGTGGCACATGTATATAATGGAATATTACTCACCCATAAAGAAACGAAATTGAGTTATTTGTAGTGAGGTGGATGGACCTGGAGTCTGTCATACAGAGTGAAGTAAGTCAGAAAGAGAAAAACAAATACCGTATGCTAACGCATATATATGGAATCTAAAAAAAACAAAAAAATGATTCTGAAGAACCTGGGGGCAGGACAGGAATAAAGACACAGACATAGAAAATGGACTTGAGGACACGGGGAGGGGGGAGGGCAACCTGAGATGAAGCGAGAGAGTGGCATTGACATATATACACTACCAAATGTAAAACAGATAGCTAGTGGGAAGCAGTCGCATAGCACAGGGAGATCAGCTCGGTGTTTTGTGACCACATAGAGGGGTGGGATAGGAAAGGTGGGAGGGAGATGCAAGAGGGAGGGGTTATGGGGATATATGTATACATATAGCTGATTCACTTTGTTATACAGCAGCAACTAACACAACAGTGTAAAGCAATGATACCTCAATAAAGATGTTAAAAAATAAGTAAATAAAAAATAAAATGTGGTGGTATAAACAGGATTTAGAGAAACTCTGAAAACCATCAAAAAAATTGAAAACAGAAAAAGGAGGACTGTGTGAGCAGGAATGTGTGTAGTGGTAGTGGTGAGGTCATAATCAGTAGTGTGCATATAATTTCTAAATCATGTATATGTATCACTTTGACTAAAAGTTCTTAAAATATATTTTTATAATCACTTTTAGATATCCAGAGTTCTTTAGTGAAAAAGATTAAGTAAAATATAAATTTTACCTGAATCACAAAAAATCATTTTAGAGAACTACTAGTTGAATACATACCTAAGGTATGGGTAAAGGAAATAACCCAAATTTTGATCTGGCAATCCTGACCACATGATGCCAGTCGAAAGAATTGAAGACCTTGTTCTCCACCTAAAAATATAAATTTGTTACAAATAAATACACAAGAATTGTTAAAACATTTAAACCAAACAATTTTCAATTTCTTAACTCAGATCTGTTAATTCTATTCATTTAACCCACATTCACAGGCAATATTAATTATATTAATTAATTTATACCATATAACGAAATGTCGGTTAAAGAATTTCTTTTAAGCAAGGTACTTCAAAGGATTATGACTTTAGCCCCTGAAGTTGCGACAACAAAATACCTTTTTATTTCCCTTCCACTAAGGATATAATTCAATGTTGCAAGGGCCAATATTGAGCCACGAAGCCTAGGGCACCCTCCAACCCAATTTTAGAGTCTATGAGGTTAGCATTGATGGGAAAAATTAGGAAGAAAAGTCAGTTATGAGATGAGTGTTAAATGCTTAATTGCTCCCAACTTAACTTTTTTAGGATATGTTCACTTAAAAACTTAGTCTTAATTCACATGGAATGAGACTGTTTCCCCATTTGATTTAATCAAGACAAAGACTAGAATTACATAAATCCAAAACAACATCAATTCAGTCCAACAGATTTGGTGGAAAATATTACACAAATCAGGGAAAGTAATCAGTTAAATTTGGTGTTACAAAAAAACCGCTAGTTATGCTTACTTAGATACTTTCAGTGTATCATTATCTACCCACTAGATAAGTTCCTAAATATTGTGGGTAATGTAAATATTGGTATCACCAACTCAATTTTATATGAATTCCACCTAATATCACAGGTCAAAGGAAATTTCAGCACTCATATGCAGTAAGACACAATTAAGAAACCTACTACCCATCTTAAGATTGCACTCCTGGACTTCCCTGGTGGCACAGTGGTTAGGAATCCGCCTGCTAATGCAGGGGACACGGGTTCGAGCCCTGGTCTAGGAAAATCCCACATGCCGCGGAGCAACTAAGCCCGTGAGCCACAACTACTGAGCCTGCATGCCACAACTACTGAAGCCTGCGTGCCTAGAGCCCGTGCTCAGCAACAAGAGAAGCTAACACAGTAAGAAGCCCGTGCACTGCAACAAAGAGTAGCCCCCGCTCACCGCAACTAGAGAAAGCTTGTGTGCAGCAACAAAGGCCCAACGTGGCCAAAATAAATAAATTAAAAAAAAAAAAAAAGATTGCATTCCTTCCTGTTTTGTAAATATTTAGTATATGGTATTTAATTTATACACCTGGGTATGTAAAATAAATGCTTCCTATGGACTCCCTCTGTTTTGTTGAAAGCACATATACTTTATTAACATAAAACAAATTAAAATTTCTTTTTCACTGAAAGTTTTTCTAACTGCATGGGACTTCCACATTTCAACAGCATTTTTGTTTTTGTAGCACAGGTTCAGCCAAACAGCATCCTTTCTCAGAGATCTTGATGGATGTAAGCAATTCCTAATAATCATTAAATCTTTTTAAGGCAAAACAGTTTACCCAAAAATGGCTGAGAGTAAAACATTTAAGTACTAGACTCAGTTAAGAGAACTTTTTTTCCTATTGTTTCTAGACTAAATAAGATCCTTAAGTTAATTCAGAAGTTTCTTTCAGTAGTAAGAACTCATCTAGGACAATGTAAAATTATAAAGCTTAAAATATGCCTATCCTTGAGATCCAAATATTTAAAAATAAACTTTTCTTCAGGAAAAATATTTAAATTGTAATAATAATCTAATCCAAACTGTCTTTTCACTTAAAAACTGGAGAGAATTGAACATTCATCCTCCAGCACAAACAGTATTATTTTTCCTTATTTGAGCAAAATGTCACAAAGACAGAAGATTCAATGTCATAAGTATTTACAGATATTAACAAATACCAAATTAAACAATAACAAGTTAAAAATTACATACTTTGTCTTTTAAGAAAATACATAGTTACCACAAATTCCTATAATAATCATTTATTGGTTTATATGCTTTAAAGCATATATTGATCTGTTTCAGGGAATTTACACATAAGGTTAATATCTATTTTAACAGAAATTGAACTAAAGAAAGTACAGAAGGGACATATTAGAAGTATATTGAGAAATATACTCTACAGGCAGGGTAGGGATGTGAGTATTAAACTTATTTTAGAATCTCACCAAATTTTCTGCCTAGTTTAGTGAACCTTTCCAGGACCCATGAGCTGCAACCCCTCTAAAGATAGAACAAGGATGTCCTTAGTTTTACTCTAATATCACTATAAAAATGGTATTTTAATTGAAAATCTTTTTTTCAGGTAACTTAGAATCAAAAAGGAAACCTAAATCTCCCTATGTTTATATAACTCATTAAAGATTCACTGAGTGCCTGTAAGATTTTGGAGAAGGTCTCACAGAATGGAAGAAATGGTTCTTGTCTGTTACAAGCTGGTCTTCTTAGAATAAAACAGCATAAAACAATATATTAAAAGAATAAATTATCTTAAGTAAATTAGGTAGGGAGTTTAATATAAAAATGGGTTCATGAAAAGAAAATCTGTTTATCTGCTATATGATACTAAAAGGCTAAGAAAACAAAAACAAGAAATTTCAGCAAATCAATCTTATTCATCAGTCTGCATTTCAAGGCCTATTATATTCCAAGCACTGTAAATAAAACAGACCCAGGCCCTGCCCTATGGAGCTTACAATCTAACAGGAAAAACACCATTAAACACAATCCATATAAATAACTATATAATTAAAGCCTGTGATACTTCACTAAGTCCTATTTTAAAAGAAAAATAAAGTGTGCAAATAAAGACTGGGAAACTCACCTGAGGTGATTTTTTTTTTTTTTTACCTGAAAGCTAAAGGATGACTAATAGTGAACCAGGTGAAGGGTCCACATGTAAAACCCTTGGAAAAATCTTAAGAGACATTCAAGGAATGAAAGGAGGCCAGTGTGGCAAGAGAATGCATGAAGCCAAGTGTGATTTGGGATGAGGCAGGGAAACAGAATATGAAGGTACTTACAGGTTTTGTGTTTGGGATTTGGTATTTTATCTTACCTTAATCATATTTTAATATGCCATTGATGGTTTTGAAATAGGGGAGTGCCAAAGCCATCCTGCTACTGGACCTGAGCTGTCCAGTAAGGTAGTAACTCGCCACACATGGCTACTGAACAGTTGAAGTGTGACTACTACAAATTGAGATGTGACACAATACGCACACTAGATTTCAAAGACTTCACACCAAAATATAGTAAAATATCTCACTGATATTTTACTATCAATTACTGAAATAATATTTTAGATATATAGGGTAAAATATGTTAAAATTAATTTCACCTACTACTAGAAAATTTTAAATTTGCATACGTAGCTCACATTATATTGCTATGGGCCAGCACTGGTCTGGCAATAAGACTGGAGCAGCCAAAAGCAGAGCTTCATCCTAACACAGAAGATGAAAATAAAAGAAGACAACTTCCCAATTCACTGTATTTATTTAAAACCAAGAGTCTATATTCAGGAGTTTTTGTTTCTTCTTTTTCTGAAAACTAATTGTATTGTCAAATGCTTTATAAATTTATGTTTTGAAAGATTAAATTAGTAAACGGAAAATGAAACCTGTTTCCAATTTTTACACTTCACATTTCTACTTGAATATCAATATACAATATTTCAAAAATCACAGTAAAACCAACAGGGTTAACGCCTCTACATTACCATACTCAAGGAATCCAGATCTACTGCACCAAGTTGAGTCAGCCCCCACATATTTTCCCAAAGATCCTGATTTTCCCTAAAAAATATTTGTGATTTCATTTTGATCAAAAAAGATAAAGGAGAAGGATGATTCCTTGAAAGGAATGAATTAAAAGGGCTTGTTGTTTTACTAATGATGAAGTGAAAATAAGTAAAAGAATGAAAAGTCACATACAAACTGCAAATGGGAATTACTAGTGCTTACAAGAGTAAAATAACTAACCAGAAACTGGCTGTGAAGAAAAATCGCAGCAGGTCATTCCAAGATCATGTGCTTTTTCACTATGCAGACACCTCATTTTATCATCCCACACTGTTAAATCTCCACACGAGGAGCCAGTGACAAAGAAGTTTCCATTAGGAGAAAATGCACAGGCCACCAAGGAGCCATCCTTAACACTAGCACATCTGAAATAAAAGCAAAAGAAAAGGGAATTTTCATTTCAGAGAATCTTTTACTTTACATTACAATCTCTAACAGCAGCTTGATATACTAAAAAGAGGATATCACAGAACTAGAGATAAAAGGCAGTAGATGCCTAGAGAAATAAAATATCATTTATGTGCTTGCTAAAAGTAAGAGGATCTAAACATTATCTTAACGAAACCAAAGTCGACAATATCTTCATACTTTTCCATATGGCAAGTCAGTAGGAACATGTTAAAATCTACAAAGCTTAACAAAAAAAGCAATAACAACCAACAATATCAACTACAGTCACATTTTTTTTTTAAAGATATAACTTTTTGATTGAAAAACATGTTACTGGGGTCAAAAGTACTTTCAACTTTTGTATTAAAATCACCTAGAGGGCTTCCCTGGTGGCGCAGTGGTTGAGAGTCCGCCTGCCGATGCAGGGGACGCGGGTTCGTGCCCTGGTCCGGGAAGATCCCACGTGCCGCGAAGAGGCTGGGCCTGTGAGCCACGGCCGCTGGGCCTGCACGTCCAGAGCCAGTGCTCCGCAACGGGAGAGGCTGCAACAGTGAGAGGCCCGCGTACCGCAAAAAATAAATAAAAAATAAAAACAAAAAATCACCTAGAAACAACAAACAGCAAAATCACCCAGGAACTTTCATCCCATCTTCAAATACCAATTCTTTATGTAAAGAAAATGCTGTGAACAAGTTAAAATTATCTAGGGAAGATTAGGAAGCACTGGCCTAACAATATTATTTTCTCTATTAGGAAAAACTGGTAAAAACCCAACAATTAGTGCAGTGTCCTAGCCAGTGCTTAAATCTACTGCAGTGTACCATTTTTATATCATTAATTACATACATTAGAGAAATAATGCTAGGGAGGCAGAATTTATCACCCAATAAGTGAAAAAGATTCGTTAGCTGACAGCTGTATTTCATTCACACAAAATAACTTAAAGGCATTTCATTCTTGTGCTTTCTCTTTAAACTGTTTATTAACACCACTTAAATCACATCACTTTCTTCAATCCAAAGACCGAAATCTAAATGAGTAACAGTTGTTTACCAGCTACCATTTGTGCTGAGTGATGCTGGGGGGTAGGGAGAAAGGAAGGGACATTAAGCTATTTTAATTGGTAACATTTGAAAGTTTACAGTTTTTAATGTACTTAATGTCACGTTAAAATGGTTAAAATGTTTGATATTATATATATTTCACCACACTATAAATACATACAAGTGCATGGTTTTAATGTTGGTGAGTTGCAACACAACATTACCAGTGTAAATTAATTGATGTATTTTTATCCAAAAGGAGTTTTTTAAGTGATTTTTTTTAAAAAAGAAATGATAACACAACACCATGCTGATCACAAGGTTCCTTCTTCTGGGCTTGGTCAGCAAGAATCCTAGTCAGGAAAGAGCTGTGTAGGTGAGATTTACCTACATTACTTTATTATTGAGAACACCTGAGCCACGAGTGACAAAAATAAAGCCTAAAATTACTAAATTTTATTCAAAAGACTATTGTGGGGTTTTTTTTTGGCCGAACTCTTACCCAAAAAATCCATGAAAGTCTAACAAGATTAATCTTATTTTACAAAAGAGAGACTGGAAATTTAAAACACTCAGAGCCAAGCAAATCTACTTCAAGAATCATATGTTTTTATGACCTTCAGAAGATAGGTCAAAATACTTTTCCTTGTGATGTCTAAAAATTATCTGCTTCTTAACGTCATCAAAATATTCTGCTTTTTTCTTCTTTTTTTTGTGGACCTGTTAATAGGATTAAAAACGGAAAGCCGTTTAAATATTCCTACCTATATAACTTGTATGACTGTGCATTCCACAAAACAACAGTTCCATCAGCTGCCCCTGATACCAAACAAGTGGAGTCTGGGGAAAACCGGCAAACCCTCACGGGGCTACCACTGGGCTGTTCCAACACTGCCAAAGTCTGTCCGTTTTGAGTATCCCATAACACAGTGGTACCATCTGTTGAACATGAAGCCAAAATATGCCCTGAAGCGGAGAAACAGCAGCAGTGGACAGCGTAGGTGTGAAACTTCAATGGAGAATGTGGCAATTCACTGAAGTCACTCAGGGAGTACAGGCGAATTGTTTTGTCCAAGGAGCAAGTGGCCAAGAGGGAAGAGGACAAGGCACAGCAGTTGACATCATCATCATGATCCGCTAACGTGTGAATTAGTTTCACCATGTTCTTTACTTGAAGTAAAATATCCCGCAATTTTTAGAC
This sequence comes from Tursiops truncatus, assembly GCF_011762595.2. Taxonomy (NCBI): domain Eukaryota; kingdom Metazoa; phylum Chordata; class Mammalia; order Artiodactyla; family Delphinidae; genus Tursiops; species Tursiops truncatus. Next base: position 71,935,549 of record NC_047040.1, on the reverse strand, counting down.
AGATAAAGGTTACTTCATCCTAGGAATCAAATAAACGCAACTCAAATCAATATAAAAGAGCCAAAATCAATTAACTTGCTCGATGAAAGCTCCTACATTCACATTTTTTAAAGACAATATATTATACCGGGGGTTAGAATAATTTGGAGAGAAATAAAACATTTTAAGACTATAACCTCTGATGACTATCACAATCACCAGTGCTATACCAATACAATTCCGTAACTCCTGAAAAGGAACCTAGTCAAATAACTTCAAACTGATTTGACACTGAACATCCAGAACCTTGGGTATTTATTTCACCTTTGAAGACTTTCCCTTAACTAACTGCTACTCAACATTGCCTCATTCCACATCAGCTAATCTCAGCTTAAAAAGATTTTTCACTACTTAACAAACTCTGCTGCTCCTTCCACAGGACGGAGCCAAGGCTATTGCTCTGCCTTTAAGATGCAGAATTATATAGTTCACTCATAAAAAAGGACCAAAAGGTTTCATTCACAATTTAAGTGGCAGTGTTGAAAGCTATCATGTCATGGTTTGTCATCTTTTCCGACAAAGAATAAAAAGATATAAAAGATTTGAGATGAAGAATCAATGTAATAAATCAAGGAAACCAAAAAGAAAGAGTGGCAAAAAATGGACTTAGCTGGTCTGCACCTAAGAACAAATTTACAAATTTAGAATAAAATCCAAACTCCTCACCAAGACTTACAAAACCCTACATGGTCTGTCTCTTGCTTGCCTACTTCTCAGACCTCAACTCCTTCCACTTTCCCTCACCCTCCCTCTTTCCAGCCTCCCTGGTCAAAAGGATTACACCTAAGATCTTCACAAAGTGGTTTTCTTATGCGTATCCCCTGCTTTTGGGATCTAATTTTACATTTCGATTTCAATTTCAGTGTCCTTCCTCAGAGAGAGTTTCCCAGTCTAAAGTAGCCCCTCTACAGGCTAGCACATCACCCTATTTTAATCCTCAGTGTAGCAATTACCACCCTCTGACATATTTATTACTTGTCTCCCCTCACTAGAAGGTAAGCACAAACCAACAAAGATCGGGTCTGTTTCGCTCATTTCTGTATCCACAACATGTAAAACGTAAAACAGTATCGGCACCTAATGTGGTCAAATAAATATTTGCTGAATTAACATTTTCCCCCAAATCCAGTTCTAGGCTTTAAACATTATATGTGAATATAATACAAAATGATTGGATAACTAAAAATAAAGCTACTAATACTAAAAAAAAAAAAAAAAAAAAAAAAAAAAAAAAAAAAATCCGACAGTGGAAAAATGGTGTAGAACGAGGCACTAATCAGCCCTGAAGGGACAGGCGTAACTTTGAATTGTAAAATTCATAATACCTTGTTCTAGTATTATTTACAGAAATCTTTCCAAATAAATGGAGCGAGCCTTTTCCAACATTTATCTTATCCCAAAAGTTCAGCCTCTTTTTTCAAACAAACTTCAATGAAGTCTAAAAAACCAACCAACAAACCACCAAAAACCCTGGTAGATTACCGCCTAAGGTATTGCACTGGAAACAAACGCCATCAGGAGGTGCTTTCTGGGGAACTCCCAAATCCCAACTGTGCAAGTGCACACGGGTAATTTTCCAAACAAACTTCCTCACCCTTGTGGCGCTCGGCTCCCTTTGCAGTTCGAGGCCCTCGAGTCGCAAGGACAGAGACGCAATCAGCTGAACTCTTTGTTTTGAAACGCGCTCTCAAGTCTACCCCTACCTGGTGTGGTAGTCCACTTAAACCTCAGCCTTCATGCCAAACACTCAATTTCCGGTCATATCCCGAATCAACTCGCCAGTGTGAACACACGCATACCCATCTAATGCAAGGCAAACCCGAAATGTGCCAAGAATCCTCCAACATAAAGCTCGAGACCTACTCCCACCGCGCCCATGCGGGGACCAAGGATTTGCCCAACTGTGAGATCCAACCAGGCCCCAGCGGACCCGCGGCAGGAGCGCGGCCGGCGGGGAGCAGGGCCTTCCGGGGCGCGGGGACCGGCGCTCGGGTTGTGGGGGAGGGATGGAAGCCAGCTGGGGCTTTCACGCCCCGCCGGGAGGCGCCGCCCGGCTCCCAGACCGAGGCCGCAAAACCGTGCATCGCTCTGGTCAAGGTCTCAGCAGGTCCCTGTCGCGCGCTTAGAACCTGACGCCGAGAAACAGAGGGTTTAGACACCTCGAGCGGGGAAGTTCGGCGGGCTGACCCCAGTCAAGGTCCCCCACCTGCCTCCGCCGCTGTTAAACTGGCCCATGGGCACTGCCCCTTTCACCTCGAAGACCCACGACGGCGGGGATCATTGCTCAGACGCCGGCGAGTGGCGGGCACGTAACGCGCAGGTGAGGCGGGCGGAGCCGACGCCGGCGGACGTCCTAAAGCGAAAGGAAAGCCCCGCCCCCCCGGGAGGCGGCCTGCGCCGCGGCGCATGCGCGCCCTTTCGCTTTCCAATGAAGAGGTTACTAAAACCTGGCTCTAGGATAAAAATGAGTCGGGATTTCCTTTAGTTGAAATTTTTTTCTGGTTGCTGAAGCTGAGGTCTCAAGGTCTAGCGAGTGCCTGAAATGTGATTTTATGCCCCCTTTAACTCTCCAGTTACGACAGCTGGAAGTTTTTGAGCCTCCTTCCTCTGCTGTATTTCTTTATCCTGCTCTGTCTATTCTGTGACCTCCCTGATTGGTCTTTTCTGTTTCGGCCAGCTCTGACCTCAGTGGTTCATGACTTATGCCATCGCCTTTGTGCTCAGGTTACCCAAATCTGTCTTTCCAGGGCAGGCTGCTGGAAAGGATATACTGCTATCACCTGAACCCGATGTGCATTTCTTATAGCGTTTCCGAGCGCCTCCTAAACTCACGTGGAGCTTACACCGTGGTTTCCACGTGTAATTGATTACGAACTGGTTTTGCCAGTCCCTTTTGAGATTAAAAAATTGACCAGAAAAAAGTTCCTCGGCGTGCTAACACATACGAACTAAGTGCACGTCACAGTATTGAACCATGTTCAGATTAACATCAAAGGTACAAAGAGTTTTCTTCAGCGAGGAAACATTTAAAAATTACAAACCTGAGGAAACCAAAGTCACATATTTGAAGAGTAATAACCTAAAATACTCAAATTTAAACATGAAATTGAGATTCGCTGAAGATTTGTAATGAAAAAGACAAAGGGGAAAGAGGAGATCAAAATTCATGATTTTGAGATGTTCCTATGATTTTTAAATTGATTAACGAGTGCATTATGACTGACACTTTGAAACCTGATTACAGGCCAAAGTACTGCCAAAACAGTATTTTTCTAAAAGTAACTTTTTGATTGTATAAATAATAGCGCTCTCTCTAGGAAATATAGAAACTATAAATAAGAAAAACAACTAATAATCACACCACTCAAAAATAAGCCACTCAGATACATTTACTTTCAGTCTTTCATGAATAATAATATCAATAATTTTACAAAAGGACCTGCTAACTACCTTTTTCAACTTAAACTTGTATCCTGAGCATTTTCCACGTCTAAAATTTCTCAGTAGTGTAATTACTGTTTCCGCCTAATGGTCCACAGCCCCAGAAACATACCATAATTTACTTAACATTTTCCCAGTTGTTTCTATATTTTTGTGCTTATTATAGATAATACTGGATTCAATGACATTGTACATAAATATTTACTTTAATGAAATTTGCTAAGGAAATTGTTAGAAATGGAATTACTGGGCATAAGGGTGTAAATAGTCTTAATAAATATTGCCATATTGCTTTTCAGAGAGGCTGTATGGTTTCACCTCTCAGCAACATATGGTGGTGCCTGTCTCTCCACATTCTTGACAGACTTGAGTAATTTTTTTAAAATTTTCACTAATTTGATGGGTAAGATTTGTTATAATATTCTTCAAGTAGAATATGTAAAAGAAACCCCTGACTACACAGGCCAGTAATTTAGCATGGAGATCTCAAGCCCAGTATGGTCAGTTTTGCAGGACAGGCAGTTTCAAAGTGGGAAGCTTTATTGTAGCTGGTCTCTGGTCTGTGAATTTGCAATTTGGGAGATGTTAATTAAAATATCTTGGCAATATATTAGAGAAACATTTTAAGAATTTATAGAGATCTTTGATCACATGAGTGAACTGGTTATCCTACTACATAGGACAGAGTGTCAAATAATTGGAACTTTGACTTGGAACGTTAAAGATTTGAACACTTTATATATTTTTTGCTCTAATTATGTAACTGTGGTCAATAATCCTGTTTTATCATTAATTTCTAGTTTTGTTCCTTGTAATAATGCTTCTTGGGGAATATAGAAAACAATTTTAAGTGGTATATTTAAAGGAAAACTAACTTTTCAGTTAAATAATAAGCAATACATGCTCTCCAAATACAATCCAGTGGGAACAGAATAGGTGTGAATCAGTTAGTGAGTCAATGATTATTCCAATGTTTAGTTGAGAGTAACCAAGAGCTCAAAGGAGAGAGAGATGATAGGCACTGAAGTAATTAGAAAAGGTGGGTGTAGGGATGAGCTTGGGAAATACCCAGTTTCACAGTAAATACTCAGGAATGCATTTGGGTTGTTCTGCTTTGCAGGCAAATAAGGCCAGAGTTTCCAGAACCATCAGGCAAGGTAGAGTACAAGATGTAAAAAACTCCCTGGAGGTGTTCAGTTTGCAAAAAATGTATCAAGCTCAATATATATAATACATGCATTTGTGTGTAGTGTATATTAAACTTCAAAAAAAGTTTCTAAAAATATCCATGAGAAAGGCCCAGGGATTCTCTCATACTGATGCAATCATTCACTTTCCACACCTGGTATTATCTGCAGCGCTACCTCCCAGCAGAGAAGAAGCTGTAACTGGGTGCAGGCTGTGTTATCTTCTGCATTATGGAATAGTCTCCGAATTCCCCTTATCCTTTGCCATTAAATAAACTTTACACCCTCTAACTGGCCATGTTTCCATTAATCCACCCATAGTCCTGGATGCCAGCCAAGTAATAAGAGTTCGATAGAGTTCTTTAAGTTGGTGTTTCATACAGATAGAAGAAAGACCCAGGGGCTGCCAAATGAGGATGAGGAAGGCTCACACTGGGCACAGTGAGAGCTGCCTGATAGAAAACATACATGTAGCTAAAAATAAGCAGACAAGAAAGAAATGTGATGGCATTTGGTATCTGTACATGCTAAAGAAATTTTGCAGTTCCAACTATGCCTTTTCTTCCTCTTTGGTACAAGAAACATTCTTCTTGTTTATGGATTTTTATGGACTTTTATTTCCTATAATTAAAATTTTTCTTTTCTTATTTCTTCTGTCTCATCTTCTCAAATTCTTTATTTTCCAGTATCTTGTTACTAATGCTCCACAAGAGAATTCAAGATTTAAAATACAGTTTTGAAAAAGAAACCCACAGTTTTACTTTCAGATTCCTTGTTTTTTATAAGAACATAATAGACATTGTATAATCAAATTCACTTGATAATAGCCCAACTTACAGAATTATTATTAATTCAATCTCTTTGTCATAGGTCTATTTAGATATTCTCTTTCTTCTTGAGTCACTTGCAGTACTTTGTATCTTATAGGAATTTGTCATTATCATCCAAGTTATCTACTTGGTCCATAGTATTCACTTAAAGTCCGTTTTTGTTTCTACAATGTCCCCTCTTTCATTCCTGACTTTAGTAATTAGTCTTCCCTCTTTTTTCTCAGTTGGTTCAGCTAAAGCTTTGTCAATTTTGTTGATCTTTTCAAAGAACCAATTTTTGGTTTAATTAATTTTTTCTATTCTTTTTATTAATTTCTGCTCTAATTATTATTTCCTTCCTCCTGCTTGTTAATGCTTCGTTTGGTCTTCTTTTTCTATTGGAAGGTTAGCTTACTGATTTATGATTTTTTTTCCATATAGGATTTACAACTATAAATATCCCTCTAACCACTGCGTTGGCTGAAGCCCTGTAATTCTTTGTATTAATAAAATCTACCGATCTTTTTTAGGTCGATCACAATTTGGGTCTCAATAATAGCATAAAGCATTGTCCACACAAATCCATATCAGCCCAAAGTTTCACTGGGTCAAAATGCACTCCAGCCCCTCCACTTTCTTATTGGTTGTGTGTTTTTCATCATGAGGTTTCTCAAAAGCAGTGTCTCCCCTTTGAACCTAAGGTAAAATATATTAGCAGTCTTTCCTGACCATGACACATTACTACAGTTCAATCTACTTACTTTGCCAAGACCCTCTTCAATTGTGCATTTTAGTTCTTTTCCAGGACCATTTCATAAGTGATGGGATACAGAGAGGTAAGATATTATGCCCTACAGGGCCTATTTTTTTCCTTCTAATCCAATGGTTTAATAGCCAGTCTGCATCAGGATAGCCTAGGATATGAGGCAATTACAATGAACCCTAATATCTTAGTGACTTAAAATAAGGTTTATTTCTTGTTTATGCTATGTGTCCATTGGGAATTATGTTCAACATAGTTAATCAGAGACCTGGGCTAACAGAACATGAGTCATTTTGAGCATTAATAGTAGCTGTGCCAGAGGGAGAGGAGAGAAAGTAAATACTTGGCCAATAAGATGCACATGATAATTATATTCACATCTCTTTGGCCAGAACTAGCTTGTCAAATGGCCTCACTCAACCACAAGGAGTATAGGAAATACAATTCCATCATGTGCCCAGGAAGATAAGTCTTTGATTTTATGGTATTAATGACTATACCAGATGATAGGTACTCTCCTCTTAGAAAGGAAATGAGATCAAAGTTAGAGACCAGAGGAAAGCAATCTGGAGACTTACAAAGAAGTTTTACTTTGTACCAGATAATCCCTTCTTTTTGACCTATTTAGTTCACCTGGGACGTCTTAGGTCTTTTATTACAGACATGAGCCTCTTTAACACGTCCCAGGAAGCAGCTGTATGCTATCAGAACATTACTAGGCTTCAAGATATGATTATAAAGTAATATGACCTCATATTTCATGAAATATAATCCAACATATACGTGCAATAGGAGCTATCCTTTTCAAGGCAATCATTTGGAAAATTCAAACATTTATTCCAGCATAGCTGCTACCTAAAAGATATTTAGAACCTGGATTTTGGCATTGCTTTCAGAGAGTATAGCTCATTCTTTTGAGTAACTTCCTTGATGGGAAGGCTTTATTGACAAAGTTTTACTGAGTGCCATTAATATGTCAGACATTATACTAGATACTGGGTGTTTAAAAAATGTGTAAGACACAATCTCTTGAGAAGCTGTGTCAGGTGAGAGTGGGAGATACACAGCCCATAACAGCAATACCCTTAGTTATGGGAGAATATGAATTCTAGCTGCTCACAGGAAATTTGAGTGGAGGACTAAGAAAGCCAGTTAAATCCATATATAATGGACAGTTATCTCTTGTCATAAAATAAGAGCATGTCGATAAACACATGACTCATGAAATGTGCAGAATTCCAATCAGATAGCTAGAAATAATTTTAAATAGGCAGAACTGGAAAATGTGATAATCAAGGAAGCTGAGATATTTCATTTTCTCAGGAACAAAAAATGGGGATAAGCATCATGGAACAGAGAAAAAGGGGAGTTTGAGGGGTAAAATATGCTGTTTTGTATGTATTGTCCAGGAAAGAACCCCAGAAGTTGTCAGATAGAGACTGCATTTTGGTTTGCTGTGTTGTGGAGAAGGGCTGATTCGCCTGCCCTTACCATGCCTGGATAAAACACTCCCAAGCATATCTCATTCTCATTGTGTTGAGTCTATATGCTCACCTAGTATATTTCAGATAATTCAGTCTCTTTCTTAGATATCACGATACTGGAAACCTGGACATGGTACTTTAGCTAGTTGAATGGAATCTTTCCCATCATAATTTAGTTGATGTGATAATGGCTCTGATAGTAATAAAATTCTATAGGAGTAAAAAGTAACTGCCACCTGGGGGTGGAGGGTGGGAAGGAGAATAGAGGAAGGCACAAATAATAGCATTTAGCAGGTGGTGGGTGGGTATACATTGTGTTCTGGAGTTATTTTGTGGGATGAGTAGCTAATGCAGGGAAGAGAGGATGGGGTTATGATAGGACAAAAGACTAAGATTAGGCCGAGGCTAAGTCTGAAGAGCCTTTAATGCTACACAAATACCTTTTTAGCAAGGGACTAACAGAATCAGATCTGGGTTCAAGATGGCAGAGTGGTGGACAAAAGGAGGATGACTAGACTGATTTCAAAACTTATTACAACAATGGAAAAAAACATTGGGAAAGACGAGAGAGCCTAGAAATAAATCCTCGCAAATATGGTCAAATGATTTTCAGCAAGGGTGTTGAGACCACGAAATGGAGAAAGGAGTTTTTTCAACAAATGGTATGGCAAAAACTGGATATCCACAAGCAAAATAATGAAGCTGGACATTTACTTTATACCATGTACAAAAATTAAGTCAAAATGGATCGAAAACCTAACTGTAAGAGCTAAAACTATTAGAAGAAAACATAGGGGGAATGATTTATGACTTGGATTTGAAATGATTTCTTGCATAGGACACCAAAACCATAGACAAAAGAAAAAAACAGACAAATTGGACTACATCAAAATTAAAAATTTCTGTGCATCAAAGGATATAATCAATCAACAAAGTGAAAAGGCACCCCATGGAATGGAAGAAACTGTTTGTAAATCATATATCTGATAAGGGTTGTTAATATTTAGAATATATTAAAAAAAACTCCTGTAACTCAACAACAACAAACAGCTTGATTTTAAAATGGGCAAAGGACTTGAACAGACACTTCTCCAAAGAAGATGTGCAAAAGAGCAACAAGCAAGTGAAAAGATACTTATCACTAACCATCAGGGAAATGCAAATCAAAACCACAGTGAGATACCACATCACACCTGTTAGGATGGCTACTATCAAAAAATAAACAACAAAACAAGTGTTGACAAAGACGTGGAGAAATTGGAAACTTGTGTACTGTTGGAGGGAATGTAAAATGGTACAGCTGCTGTGGAAATCATTATGGTAGTTCCTTAAAAACTAAAACATAGAATTACCATCTGATCCAGCAATTCCATTTCTGGGTATAAACCCAAAAGAATTGAAAGCAGAGTCTTGAAGAGATATTTGTACACCCATGTTCATAGCAGCATTATTCACAATAGCTATAGAATGGAAGCAACCCAAATGTCCATCAACAGATGAATACATAAACAAAATGTGGTCTATACATATACGATGATATTATTATTCAGCCTTAAAAAGAAAGGAAATTCTGATACATGGTACAACATGGATGAATCTTGAAGACATGTTAAGTGAAATAAGTCAGATACAAAAAGACAAAAAGTAGAATGGTGGTTGCCAGGGGCTGGGGGAAGGAGGAGTTACTGTGTAATGGATATAGAGTCTCAGTTCTGGAATGGATAGTGGTGATAGATGTGCAAAAATATGGATCTACTGAACACCACTGAACTGTACACTTAAAAATGATTAAGATGGCAAATTTTATGTCATGTATATTTAACCACAATTTTTTTAAAAAGGGAGGATGGCTAGAGAGAGAGAGGCATGGACATATATACACTACAAAACATAAGGTAGATAGCTAGTGGGAAGCAGCCGCACAGCACAGGGAGATCAGCTCAGTGCTTTGTGACCGCCTGGAGGGATGGGATAGGGAGGGTGGGAGGGAGGGAGACGCAAGAGGGAAGAGATATGGGAACATATGTATATGTATAACTGATTCACTTTGTTATAAAGCAGAAACTAACACACCATTGTAAAGCAATTATACCCCAATAAAGATGTTAAAAAAAAATAAAATAAAAAAGGGAGGATGGCTAGAAAAAATGAGATACTGGTACTTAGTAAATGATGAGGCCTAAACTAGTATAGTGGCAGAGGGAATGGAAAATTGGAGATAAATGTACACCATAGGAATTTTAGAGGAAGATTCTTCAGGATGTCATGGAGGGATGGGTAAAGTGAGAAGTCCAAAGGAATTCTGAGGTTTCCTACCATGGGTGGCTAGATGTATGTTGATTCTGTTAACCGTGGTATGGAATACAGGGGAAAGAGCAAGTGTGAAAAGTAGGAAGACAATGAGATCATTTTTAGATTGTTGAGGTTGTGTTATCTGTGTCATGTCCTAAGATAGAGTTTGAGGTCAGAAGAAGAATATAGTGTGTATTTATTGATACAGGAATCATCAATGATAAGTAAGCCTGAGGTTTTCCAACTTCTAGGCAGACTCTGAATGTTATAACTAGGGGTTTTATGCTATTTTTAATGACCCAAATAGTCTCAAATGAATGGCACGTGTGCCTGTAATTATGGTGTACAAGGTATTATTTTTTTTAAATGCCACTGCTTTGTAAATAAAACTCTTCAAGCATTGTGACATGGAAAGAAAAACAACAATAACAGTTGTACATAATAGTGAAAAGATTGGCAACCACTACAGAGGTAATACTTGAATCTATATGAAGATGAGTAAGGAATATAACTTTTATTCCAAGTTTACTTAAGACATCAATCTGTTATATTCAAACCTGGGTTACCCCACATTATAAAATCAAGTTCCTTTCCACTTGTCTTTCATATAATATGACTCTTAACTTACCTTAAGGATTTAGACATATTTTATGCCATCATAGCACCAGTCCCATAATGAAAAACATCAACACCAAAGGATGAACTGCAATGAAAATCCTCTACCTGTGGAGGATACTGCATCGCATGCTGTAAAGTGCTGAGTTAATCAAAATAATGGGTAAGATAATAAAATTAAGACTGGAGCACCTCCAGATACTAAATCTTTAGCCAGGGTAATTGTAAGGCCAGCTTCATTTCTTACTCTTATTTCAGGAATTAGTCTTGTGTTGTAGTCTAATGTCTAAAAACATTTGTTTTATATACTTTGTTCAGTTGCCTGATTGCTTACAGCAGGAGGCTAAAGATAATTCCAGTTCCTTCCTCATGTACAGAAGTGAACTTAGTGTTCAATATTCTTTTCAGATTTTGATTCCATAGCAGTGTAACTATTTCTAAATAAACTAGAATACATTCATCTCTTAAAAATTACCATCTTGTTATTATTCCATAACACTACCAATGCTCAAATTAGTTGTGGAATATTTTGGTGAGAAAATGCATTCAAATAATGTTCAAAGTAATCAAGAAAATCAGTCTTATGTTCTGAGGAATTTTATTTGAAGGCCAAAGACCTTACCAACTGAAGCTTACTAAGTTTGCTGCCAATGCGTAAATTACTCGACCTTTTTGGTATTGGTTTTGTCATCTGTAAAATGGGCTACATACTGGCCTATATGAATGGGGCCCTCTGGAATTGTACAGCATGTAGCCTGAATTGCTGCAAAGCAGTAGCCCAGGCTATAGTAAGATGCTTTCATCTGAAACAAAATATTCAAATCAAAATTGCTTATGCAATAAATTATCTCATCTAGCAAAATGTTCAGAGGTAGTGTGGCTCTAAGATTAATTTGATGGCTCATGTCATCAAGAACCCAAGTCCTTTCCATCTCCCTCACTTCCCCCATTTTCAGCATTACTGTTGTCATCTCTCAGGTTTGTCTCTGCATAGCTGAATGATGGTTGCAGTAGCTCCAAGCATCATGGCCTCCTATAACCATCTCCAAAGACCAAAAGGGACAGAAATTCTCCTCTGAACAATTCCCCAGAAGACTTCTCACAATGTCACTGCCCAGGATTATATCACATGCTCATTCTTTAAGCAATCACTTTCAACAGGAATGGAATTACCATGATTGGCTTACTAATTAAAAGATTTATCCTCCTGGGGCTAAAAAAGTGCCCACTTTCCCATGATGTTTACAGCCAACCAACATCTACAGAGTGGATGGAAGGAAGAAGACAAGACAGCCAGCTACTGAATAGGCAATTAAAGTGTCTTCCACATGAAAAATACCTATACAATAAAAAGCTATTTAACTTAAGTGAAATAATAGATGTGAAAGTAATCCACAACTCAATTATTATGTAAATGTTATGCCTTAACCTTTAAATGGCATCATTCAGTATATTCCCCAGTTATATTTACCAGCTAAATTTACCATACTTGGTTTGTGACTTTTTAAATGTTAAAAAAAGCACACTTTTTTGCAGAGATATTATGATCTATAGATAAGGAAGATGACAAAGATGTTAGTCTTCCCAAATTCTACCAACCAGAGAAAAAAAGCACTGTTAATGTTTTATACATCCCTGCAGGAAAAAAGCACTAACATTTTAGTATATGCATCCCAGCAAAGTTTGCCCCATGCTAAGTGCATTAAATATATTTTAACAGAATTACTATACATACTATACTATAACCAGCCATTTCACTTAATTTACCAATATTAATATAGATTTTCATGATAATTTTTAATGGCTGAATAGAATCAGCCTTTGTTTTTAAACAGTCACTTCTATATTCAAAAGAATTGAGATTTGCTATAATGAGGATATTCAGAAAAGCAATTTTGAAGAAGAGCTGTAAACGTAATTGAAGAATTGGAGGAATCACAGATGAGACCATACCTTTCAAGGCCTTCCACTCTCTCCATACAAACCTGCCATGTAAATGTCTTGTTAGCCTTTGGTGATGTAATGACCTTGCTGAGCATTCCTTTCATCTCAGCACAAGGTTTATTCTCAACTGGCTATAAGCCTTAGGTCTCTTTCATTCACTACTGAATCCCTCTTCAAGATTCAACCACATTCTTTGGTAACCATTACCATGATTATTAGGGCTATTTTAAAATTTTTATTTATTTATTTAACAAACTTATTTTTGGCTGTGTTGGGTCTTCGTTGCTGCATGGGGGCTTTCTCTGGTTGTGGCGAGTGGGGGCTACTCTTCACTGGGGCGCGTGGGCCTCTCACTGTGGTGGCTTCTCTTGTTGCGGAGCATGGGCTCTGGGCATGCTAGCTTCAGTAGTTGTGGCACACGGGCTCAGTAGTTGTGGCTCGCGGGCTCTAGAGAGCAGGCATAGTAGTTGTGGTGCACGGGTCCAGTTGTTCCGCGGCATGTGGGATCCTCCCAGAGCAGGGCTTGAACCCATGTCCCTTGCATGGGCAGGCGGATTCTCAACCACTGCACCAGCCGGGAAGTCCCAGGGCTATTTTTTATTAAAGGACATGGTAAGGAGTTTGTTCAGGGAGAATAAGGGCACTCTTAGAAGTCCAGCTTGATACTTAAATTTTTTTTTTTAATTTCAAGAATGAACTACATACAACTTATAGCATACCTCACAATGCTTTTATTTAGTCATCCAAGTGAGAACAACCCAAATGATCTTCATGTGTTTGGTCAGGGTAGAGATAGAACAAATAAATCTCAGATATTAATTTTGCTACGGTGCAAAATTCTCTTCCAGTGAAGGTCCAGAAGATCCAAATTATCTTTTCCTTTAACCCTGCCTTTAGCCAACTTGTTACCCATCACACTTCCAAGCACTGCTTTTGCTACAGTAACTCATAAGTCTATATAAGCTCCAACAATACCCAAGAACTCTCAATATTTTCTACTCACCTCCATTTACCTGAGCTTTTGCCTGCTCATCTCCTGAATATCATTGGCTGAATATAAAATTTGGGGCAGTTTTATAGTCCCTAAAAAGCAGATAGGGTTAGATATGATGTCTACATAAAACAAAAACTATAAAAAGAATCAAAGTTGAAGCTGCTAAAAAGATTGGAGAAATTGCTCGATATGCCTCAAAACATGGTATTCGAATTCAAAATCTGTAATAAATTGTTAGTGAAAATTAATCCAAACAAATATTGAATACTGGTTGAGAAGTAGGGGGAAGAATCCTCTTCCACTGCTAGTAGGAGTGTAAACTGGTGTAGTCATCTGGAGGGTAGTATGGCAATAGCGTGGAAAGTTAGTGTGCACATACCTAACAACTTGGGGATTCTCCCCTACATATAGATCCTAGAGAAACTCTTACCACAGTCTGTTAGTTATCTATTGCTATGTAACAAATTACTCAAAACTGAGTGGCTTAAAACAACGATAAACATTTATTATTCCACAGTTTCTATGGGTCAAGAATTCAGGAGTGTCTCTTGTAAAGTTGCAGTCCAGATGTTGGCCGGGGCTCCTGTCATCTGTTTAACTTCAGCTGAAGGATCCACTTCTAAGATGCTGCTGTCACATGACGTGCACGTTGGTGCTAGCTGTTGGCTGTCCCATGGGGCTGCTACAGTGTCCTCAACAACACTGTTGGCTTTACCAGGAGCCAGTGATCCAAGAGAACAAGGTGGAAATAGCAATGTATTTATTACCTAGTCTGGGAATTCACACATCACTGCCACATTATGTTGGTCACACAGGCGAAACCCGATACAATGTGGGAAGGGATTACACAGGGGCATGAATCATGTGGGACCATCTAGGAAACAGGCTTGCATACGCAGGTCCATAGAAGACATGTATGACAACATTCACTGCAGTATTATTTGCAGTGACAAGGAGTTGCAGGCAACTTAGGTTTTCATTCTGAGAGAAGTTTGAAAGTAAAATGTGGTATACGCCTGTGATGGAATACCTTGTAGCAATCAAAAGTAATGAACCAGATTTATGTATTCCTTTTTCAACTCAAAAGAAACAAAAATAGACATGTATAGCATAATGCAACTGATACAAGTTTGAAAAACACTGTATATATATATATATTTTTTTTCCCACACCATATATTTTTAAAGATGTATGTGTTGCTAAATATATATATAAAAGGTTGACTGGAAAGACATATGTGGTTGTATGTGGGGGGGAAAGGGCATTGAAGAGGAGCTGAAGGAAGAAGTAAGAAAATGAAAGAAAAGGGGCTTTGCAACAACAATGTGAAGAGTGTGTCATGAATTGAGGAGAGGAATTATCTTAATTCTGTGTAGTTGAGGTTTAAAAAAAATTTTTTTTTTTTAGGCAGAGTTGTAATGTGGTCCAAGCAGGCCTCCTAAGAGATCTAACTGAGGCAAAATTCCTAGTAGATAAGGTTCTACTAGTTTCTCTGTGTTGTATTTTTTATGAGTCATATTCCTGTGGAAGGAAAATTTCAATTGTCTTAGAATACCTCTCTTATCTCCTTGTTGGAATGAAATTCTTTTAACAGAACACAAACTTCTTTTGTTTCTCAAATGCAAATAATCTTGAGAGAGGTAGCCCACAAATACAATTTATAAAAAGGAGTAAATCATTGATATCAGATCTCCTTGTTAAGGATGTGTTTCATAGGAGCCTAAATGAACAGGATTTTAAATTTCTTGAACGGGTATGGGGGTAGAGGGGATAGAAAAGAGAAGGAGCACAGAGGGGGTGCAGTAAGGTACCAAAGACAGATCAGCTCCCTCATGATTTTGATTAAAACTAGTGTTTTTAACAAATTTCATTTTGGGGTTGAAATAAGAAAAAGAGATTACCTTGCATTTATGGTAATTTAGTTCTTTTGAGTTCAAGGTATACCCACAGATAAATTTTCATTTGTTTAATTTTAACCATGGTTAACAACTAAATAAATATATTAATTTACTCTCTAGATGTTGTTTCAAACTGATGACTATTTTTGGGGTTCGGTAGTAGTGGATTGATTGGTTTATCCTCAGGATAAATCAAAACCTATACTTGAGGTCAGGCCAATTTTTTACAATTCACAGAGCAACCAGGACTAAAATGGAGAAGGTTCAGGTTAAAACCTAATTTATCTTAGAAAAAGTATGTTGTGCCTACTTGTAATTGTATGATAGCAGAGGGTTAGGAAAATGTTTTTATATTTGAGGAGAATAATAATACTGGTTTTACTGAAGATAGGCCCAACCTATGGCACCGTGAATGCAAGAGTCATTCACATAACAAATGATCCACATGTGTATTGTAACAATTGTTCTGGAGACTAATTGTGGCCCTTTGGGGATCATGGCCAGTACTTCTTGAACAGCTACTCCTGCTGAGTAACAACAATGAAGACAGCAGTCCAAAGTAGCCAATAGTCACCTTTCTTTTTTTCAGGGATATTTAATTTATTTTTAAAAGAAAATTAATCATTGAAAAACTGTTCTTCGTGTGTGTTTAAGTATTTTATTTCTCATTCGCCCCTCGGACACCAGACATGTTAATATCAAGCTCTTATATGCCAGCTAATATAAAGTAATGTAACCACATATGCTCCCTAAGGCAAAACACCCCAATGAAGACGACTCTCCATGGAGCATCTGGCAGCCAGTTCTACAAACACAAAAACCACACACTTGATTCACAGCACCACCTTGTTCTCTGTTCCACATGGTATTTTTGATTGAGCACCAGCTCCTTAAGGCATCACTGTAATATTTGGTTAACATATGTACATAATAACAGCAGATTTTCATATAAGCCTTCACAAACACTCTAGGAATTTTGGAAAATACTCTGAGGTTATGAAGCATTCTAAAGCTTAATATTTCTTCAAAACTTTTCTATTGTCCCTTCACTACTTATGAAAAGCCCTTTACTAAGGACATTAGCTAAGGATCACGTCTGCACTAGACTGTAAGCTCCATGAAGGTAGGGCCTGTGCCTGTCTTGTTCATTCAATGATTCCTCAGACCCCAGCAAGGCATCAAATCATAGTTCATGAATGCCTGAACTTGTATCTCATGACTTATTAGACAAATTTATATAATAAATTTTTCTTAATGACAACTGGGTTGTATGTCTACAATAGAGACATTTCACCTATTAGAACAAGACCTTAAAAAATATTCTAATATTTTCATATTAGAAATGTGAAATAAACAATAAAAAGTGGTCCAGAGAGGTTCAGAGACTCATGAAAGTCACATCACTTGACTTAAGACCACCTTCCTCCACCCAGCCCAATGCTCTTTGAACCACACTCTGCTGCTCCTCCTTTATGATTCTGTAAAAAGCAAATTTAAATTAACTAGCTTTTTTTGAGAAAAAAAAAATTCCAGGTTCATTAAGAAAAACTAAAAAACTAGTTTGTAAAAGTCTTTTATTGTATCCGTGCCACACATAGTAGTGAAAAATAACACTCCTAAAAAAAAGAATGCTACCTTTTCCACAACATTTTATTTTAAATAAAACTTCAAGTACTCTTACATAGGTACAAAAAAATTCTGATCTACTTGCCTCCAACAGGCCACCACAACACACAGTAGATAAAACACAGTGGTTACAAATGTCTTTTAAATTTATTTCTGAGGCAAGGCAAATGGGAGGGAAATGTTTCTATGAAAAAATACTGTGTGCGTAGGAAATTGTCACAATTTTATTCCACATGGATACAAATGATTATACTTTAATTTAGGCCCTGGTGGCTTAAAATTATATAACAAAATAGAAAAAATGGAAAACTAATATCCCCTACACCCTGTTTCAAAGGCAGGCACTACCAAGATCAAGGAGATGCCACAGTGTTGGTAGAGGATAATTACTGTACAAGCTGTATAGCTATAATTACCTTCAGACTAAAATAAAATGCTACAATCCTTCTAAGGCATAAACAATAATGTCTGCAAACAATATATACACATAATACATATTTAAAACAAGACTTAATATAAACAATAATGAACAGTATATACATGTCAATTTTTCTTCACTGTCTTGAAATACAATTTAACTACACAAGTGATGCAGCAACATATATATATATACACATATATATATGTGTATATATATATATATATATATAAATGTACTTGTAACTCTACAGTAAAGTTTATTTTTGGTGCTTTTATAGCACATCAGTGTAAACAGTTTAACTTGGCTTTGTTTTATATTTTAAAACATTCCTTGTTGTATTTTCAAGATTTAAAGCAATTTTTCTAGTTCTCCCTTTTCACAGAAAACGAAGATTCTGGATGTGGTTTAATCATAAATAATTCATAAAATTAAATACATTCACTAAAAAATAAACTACAAAGTAAAAAAATGAAAAATAGATATTTATTGAGAGGGAAAGGAGAACCATTTCCCACGTTAGAGCTCTGGTGTTGAATATTCAGTGCGATTTGATACATTTTAATTGCTATTGCACTATAACACCCTTTCCTTTGAAAATTCTTTGGGTGTGCTTCCCTGTTCTACCTAAATTAGCTGATAAATCACACAAACCAATAACCAAGGGCCTTGGTTGTTGTAGGAGTGAAGCCTTTAAAAACGGTATCATTCTTCTGATACTTTTTTTTTGTGTGATATTTATTTTAAGGAAAAAAACGTCATTATGTATGTGCCTTGCACATGTATGTAAATACAGTTCACATTGCTGGTTCGTTTGTCCTTGTTTAAAAGGAAAAAAAAAAAGAGATTATTATAACTTCAGCTCACTTTGAAAGTATCTGTCCACTTTTTTTCAAAATACTTCCTCATACTGTGGCCAGCTCTGCCTATATCAGAATCATCTTCATTAAATGTTTCACAGTTGTCAAAAACAAGCCTGACATCTAGAGCAAAAGTTTCAAGGTTTGGATACCTGGAAGAAAACACATGATTACAGGTTGCTTTTGTAGGCTGGTTTTGTTTTGCAAACAAATGAAGAGGTAATAAAAGATAAAATAAAACATAAAATTGAAAGGAAAAAAGAAAAAGATTAGGGTAACTGCATTTAAACTGATATAAAACGTATTATACCCTCTTATAAATAGGACGTTTAAAAGACTGCACGTGTTCTGGACATATAGAATTTAAAGACAGGTTAAATGGAAAACAGATTTCTCTTGAAGATCAAGATATATTTCAACAAACTTGCATTTTTCTTACATCCAATTTCCTGTTCGACCTGTATCACAATTTTGTTACAGGACTCATCCTACTTGATTAGTTTATTAACTCTGACCAACTGTATCACTTGCGGTACCCTATTTTTTACACTCAAAAATATTTAGCTACAGTAGAAATAATATAAATGCTTCCCATGCACTATGTACATGACACTTGCCCTGTAGCTTTTACATACATCCCAGGATAGGTCACTCTGTGTTAAACCTTGCCCCTTTCCCATTTCTCTTCTTCTCTCTTCAGATATGCTCTTTT
Organism: Tursiops truncatus; assembly: GCF_011762595.2. Taxonomy (NCBI): domain Eukaryota; kingdom Metazoa; phylum Chordata; class Mammalia; order Artiodactyla; family Delphinidae; genus Tursiops; species Tursiops truncatus. The sequence continues at coordinate 71,916,467 of NC_047040.1, read as the reverse complement.
GCTCAAACACTGTCATATGATGATCGAAAACAAGCAAAAAAAGCATGTGCTATCTCTTTACTGGAGATAACATTATCAGGAAACTGCCTTTCAATGAGAAGCACTGTGAATTCAGTGCTTTTTTTGGTGGGATAATCCCAGTCCTCTTTCCCTGTAAGAACACAGAGAAGAGAACTGAAAGGTGCACGACTAGACTTATTAGTAAGGAAGGAGTGGTGCATTTCAAGCCAAATCAATACATTTTGAAAAAGGGCTTTTGGAAAGTCAAATTTAAATTAACTCTAACTTATGACAAATTGAATACTAAAATAATTTACCCATTAGAAATACCTATGAAGCGCACACTGAAGCTCTGAGATCTGGTAAAAGTGGAATTATTTCTTTGATGAAATACCTTGTACAGTCTTTTCACTCCTTTCTTCTAATATGTGCAATAATAAAAGAAGAAAATTTCTTTATCTGTAATGAGCTCACAGAATTGTCAGCCCTGTGTAACCTCACCCATTTTCCTTTTCTTCTGAGAATTATTATTTTTTAAATTAAGGTGAAATGCACATAACATCATATTAACCATTTAAGGTAGATAATTAAGGCACTTAGCACACTCACAACATTGCATTACCTAGTTCCAAAACACTGTCATTACCCCAAAAGGAAACTCTATCCATTAAGCATTTACTCTCTATTCCTTCCTATCCCCAGCCCGTGGCAACCATCAACTTGTCTTTTGGTCTCTATACATTTACCTATTCTGGACATTTCATATAAATGCAATCATATAACATGTGTGGGAATAATTTTTATAAAATATTTTAAAGTTGCCTTGAGAAATATTTATCTCTTTAGACTGTTCCTTACTACAAGAAAAGGTTAATGATTAGCACTAGGGAGACAAATCCGGGAGAGAATTTTAGGCGAGATTCTAGATGAAATAAGTACAACGGAAGGAGGGGGAAGCTGATGGAACCCAGAAAGATTCATTAAAGGAGGCACTTCTTCCCCTCTGTTCTCTAAGTTTCTAGTTTAAAATTTGAAATACTGTTTGTGAGTTTGGGTTCCAGCTCATTAATTTGGGTTTAATGAAATAAGTCGAAGTGAGAGGAGTCTGAATTCTCTGAATTCTGTCTCCCACACCTGGCATCACAAACAGGATTATACAGAACTGCTTCTCTCTGCTTGCTTCTGCTGTGACCTCCTCCATTTACTGGTGCTCATTCTCAAAAGGGAGCTTAGGGCTTCCCTGGTGGCGCAGTGGTTGGGAGTCTGCCTGCCGATGCAGGGGATACGGGTTCGTGCCCCAGTCCGGGAAGATCCCACATGCCGCGGAGCGGCTAGGCCCATGAGCCATGGCTGCTGAGCCTGTGCGTCTGGAGCCTGTGCTCTGCAACGGGAGAGGCCACAGCAGTGAGAGGCCCGCGTAACAAAAAAAAAAAAAGAAAGAAAAAAGGGAGCTTAGATTTTGCAGATCTTTTGGTACTTCTGTGTTAATGTGTAAGCCTGTTTATTTTGAGGTTTAGGTTCATCCTCTATCCAGGAACTGGAGAATTATGGAAGTTAAAAATGTTCATTGCAGCTCTATTTACAATAGCCAGGACATGGAAGCAACCTAAGTGTCCATCAACAGATGAATGGATAAAGAAGATGTGGCACATATATACAATGGAATATTACTCAGCCATAAAAAAAACGAAATTGAGTTATTTGTAGTGAGGTGGATGGACCTAGAGTCTGTCATACAGAGTGAAGTAAGTCAAAGAGAAAAACAAATACCATATGCTAACACATACATATGGAATCTAAAAAAAAATAAAAGGTCATGAAGAACCTAGGGGTAAGACAGGAATAAAGACACAGACCTACTAGAGCATGGACTTGAGGATATAGGGAGGGGGAAGGGTAAGCTGTGACAAAGTGAGAGAGTGGCATGGACATATATACACTACCAAATGTAAAATAGATAGCTAGTGGGAAGAAGCCGCATAGCACAGGGAGATCAGCTAGGTGGTTTGTGACCACCTAGAGGGGTGGGATAGGGAGGGTGGGAGGGAGGGAGACGCAAGATGGAAGAGATATGGGAACATATGTATATGTATAACTGATTCACTTTGTTATAAAGCAGAAACTAACACACCATTGTAAAGCAATTATACTCCAATAAAGATAAAAAAAAAAAAAAAGCAAAAGCAAAAAAACCAGTTCATATATAGACAGAAGTTTTTGCTATTTGGATCATATAAGAACCAACAATTTTGGGCTTCCCTGGTGGCGCAGTGGTTGAGAGTCTGCCTGCCGACACGGCAGGGAACACGGGTTTGTGCCCCGGTCCGGGAAGATCCCACATGCCGCGGAGCGGCTAGGCCCGTGAGCCATGGCCACTGAGACTGCGCGTCCGGAGCCTGTGCTCCGCAACGGGAGAAACCACAACAGTGAGAGGCCCGCGTACCGAAAAAAAAAAAAAAAAGAACCAATAGTTTTAATGTTTTCGGAATTTAGGCAGGTCCCTTTCGAAATTAAAAAATAATAAAATGGGACAGACATAATTCTTTAAAAGATTGACAGTTCAGCCTCCAGAGAAATAAACTAGTCGTTTGGTCAGTCTCGTAAATCATCTGATACATGTAAGACAGACACTGATCTTTATGAGTTAAGTTCTACTCAACTCTTCTAAACTGAGTTTAAATTACAGATTACAGTGATTTTCACCAAAAGAATATCTAGAAAGAACATAATAATAATAATAATGCAATTAAATATATTTTATAGTTTTTTTAAATGTAAAGTTCCTTCTTTCTCCTTATTTATGACTTTGCTTGAAGTGATGCGCATGGGCTACACTAAGGTAAACTGGTATGCAGGAATAAAGGGTGCAGGGAGAAGGAAAAGGGAGATGCATAGCTCCTGGCCATTAACACATGGAATGCTTTTGTGTGGGCTTGTTTTGCAAGAGAACAGCCTTATTCTTGTGGCTCCAAAATGTCTAGAACCAGTGTCCAATGTCCAGAACCAACTAAATGCCAACATCTAACAGCTGCTACCCTCTGGCAAGAAGTCTGAGGCAATCTAACAAAGATCATTAACTGTGGCCAGAAGTCATTTTGCTCTTTGGATAGGATCACAAAGAGAATATGGTAGAGAGGAGCAAATAATAATTTTCTTCCACATTTAATAAACACATTTTTAGTATTCTCCAACAACTCACAATAAAGCTTTTTTTTTTTTTGCAGTACGCGGGCCTCTCACTGTTGTGGCCTCTCCCGTTGCGGCGCACAGGCTCCGGACGCGCAGGTTCATCGTCCATGGCTCACGGTCCCAGCCGCTCCGCGGCATGTGGGATCTTCCCAGACCGGGGCACGAACCCGTGTCCCCTGCATCGGCAGGCGGACTCTCAACCACTGCGCCACCAGGGAAGCGCCACAATAAAGCTTTTAATAGTTAAAATTTCCAGTGATCTTCTATCTCTACATTGTAATAATCTGAAAATATTACAGAGTCAATTTTTGTTAAATCCACATGAGACAGTGTCAATATTCCACTGATGTACAATACAAGCTCTAGCTTACATGTAATTTACTTTGGGAGGCTTTCTTGATACTCTTCCTTACCTTCCAGGCTGAGTTTGGTGCCCTTCCAATGTCAAAATGCTTTATCACACTGCTTTTTAATTATTTACATAATTTTAATTGATTTGTCTTACATACTATACTACCCTGGCCAAACGCGAGTGACACACACACACACACCCCTCTCCAAAGGCAGAGCCTATGTCTTTGTTGTTAATGTATTTTTGGCTCACTCGAAAAGTACCCAGCATGTACCAAGCATTCAATAAATATCGAACTGAAATGATTTACTTACTGTCCACTACTTAATTTCTCTCTAATTGTGGAAAAATCCATAGGCTTCTTAATAACTTTCTTATAACCAGGAACAAGTTTCAAGTTTACAGGAAGTAGAAAAGGCCATGCATCCTCATGAGTTTCCATTTCAGTAAGGATCATACTAAAGAAAACAATGCCTGAAATCAGTATCTATGCTTTAGAAATATCTATTTTTATTAAAAATTTACCTTTCATAATCTTTCAAGTAAAAAATGCAAATTAATTTATTTAAAAAGATAAAAGAATATATTTACTTATACTATAGACTTTCATTTACTACTTACACAAATTGTCAAAAAGTTGCCTTTAGTATGGCAGAAGATTTCTAAGCAAATAAAATAGGAAGTTGTAAATATACAGTACATGAAAACTGAAATAATACCTGCAAAGAGCTAGGTCCTTGGAGTCATCTCTTTTAGGTTTCTTAACAGAAGTAAAACTTTCTTGTTTTGACAAACTAATAGAAGTATTTTCCTCCATTTTTCTTTTTTTCAGGTCTTTGATTCCTCTTTTTAATGAACTACTTGTAGATGCAGAGTCTTCATCCTCAGTATCCCCTGTTAAAGTTACTTTCTTGACTTTTTTTGACTCAGTCTTTTTTCCTTTGACATGAAGTTTTTTGATTTTTAGAGTTTGACCACTTGCCTTTAATTTAAAAAAAAAAGGAAATGAGGTATAAGAAAAATAACTGTCTACAGGCCTTTTATTATTTTAAGTTAGGAAAGCCTGACAGGGCCAACAAAAAGAATATTATCTCTGATCTCAAAGGTTGATCATTTTATTATTTTCAAGAGAGATCTATGAATTTGTTCTCCCATAATAATGAGGCAAAAATCTAATAAAGCGTGAAAAGTTTATTTTAGGAATTCTTAAAATCTGAAGATGTTGATCTCGTGGTAATCCATCTTCGAAACTATAGAACTTATCAGCAGTATTTCTTTAATCTAGGTCAGCGGACCCCAACCTTTTTGGCACCAGGGACCGGTTTCACGTAAGAAAATTTTTCCATGGACGGAGGATGGTTCAGGCGGTAACTCGAGCAATGGGGAGGATTGGGGAGCGGCAGATGAAGCTTCTCTCGCTCCCTGCCACTCACCTCCTGCAGTGCGGCCTGGTTCCTAACAGGCCACCGAGGTAACAGTCTGAGGCCTGGGGGTTGGGGACCCCTGGTCTAGGTCACTAACTGAATGAGTTTAAAGATATAAAAGTACTATCTTTTGGAGCACAGTATAATTAAGAACAAAGGTTGAATATAAACAAAAATATAGATCTTATTAATAAGAAAGTTGAGATAATTAAGAAGCTAGGCCAAAACAAGGAAAATAGCTCATGAAGTGTCCAATAGAGAAAAAGTCCTTTGTAAATGATCAGATCTACTGGAAATTGATATTTCTTTCTAGGTAAAGAAAAAAAGCATTTTCTATAAGAATAGAGTTCCACAAACTTGTGGTTACCAGATGTGAACAAAGCAGAGGTGAAGGAAGAGGGAAAAAAATGCCTGTTTTTGAGGAAAACAATAAAGAAATAGTATAAAAGAGATTATATTTGGAATCAAAGAATATGATTTCCAGCTATGGATCTGTCAGTAACTAGCTATGGAACTTTGTACAAAAATATCTGTGAGTCCCTGTTTTCTAACCTGTAAAATAAGAAAGATAAGCCACACAATTCGTACGGTCATTCTAGCTCTAAAATTACACGAAAAAAAAAAAAAAAAAAAAACAAATTCAAAAAAACTCAACATGGCCTTACGCAATCTAACTACAATGTACAGGCAGCACACTGATGTAACAATAGCTGCCCACCACATCCCCCAACCTAGAAATAGCGAAATAAATCTGTATTTTCAGATTTTACAATACTACAATAAATATATCAGATCATAGAAGAATATCAGTGCAAAGACCCTGTAATGTATGGTTTTTGTTTTAATTTTCCGGAACAGTGTTTATCCTCTTTTAGCAAATTATTTCCTCTCTTACCCAGACTATTAAGAAATCTTAGACTTAAGACTTAGGGTCAGATATCAATCAGCTGTAATTTAAAGTTGGATGTATCCTTGAAATGAATTTGGCTGAAAAACGTTTCTCTGGAGTATTTCATACCAATTTCTTTGAGGATTTCAGGACCTCTTCTAGCATTATTTTTAAAAATTGCTTTTAATCAAGCAATTAAAATTATTTGTTTCTCTATTGGTAGGTTAAAAGTATAGTTAAAGAGATATTTTAATTGACTAAAATAATAAAACAAACCATAAATCTAACATCTTCCCCATACCATATGAAAGAATCACTACCCCTTGAAACTAACTGGAATAATTAAAATGTTTTACTAAGTCTCTTCTCCATTTAGTTTATTAATTTTTATTCACTAAAATCTGATTATTTTGAGTTTTTATATTACACTGAGATTTTAGCACTCTGAAATCATAAAAAAAGAGAAAGAGAATGCTTAGTTCATGAGGAAAAGGTCTATTTAATGAAGATTAAATTAAGTTAGATTGAATAATTGTGTTACTTAAAAAGAACAAAATTTCATGAATAATGGGTCAAAATTCCTAGTTCCTATTTGAACGAAAATACTATTGGGTTGGCCAAAAAGTTCATTCGGGTTTTTCTATAAGATGTTACGGATCCCAATACTTGGGATCATATTCTAACAAATTAATACTCATAGTAAGAAAACATGAAATTTAAATCCACAGAAATAAAAACTTTGGCGATGTTTTAAAAAGACAATGGAGCCTCTCTCTTTCTTTTATAAATGATGTTTATCAGCTTACCTCATTAGATCATGCACATACACTTTTTTTTTTTTTTTTTTTTTTGGGGTACTCGGGCCTCTCACTGTTGTGGCCTCTCCCGTTGCGGAGCACAGGCTCCGGACACACAGGCTCGGCGGTCATGGCTCACGGGCCCAGCCGCTCCGTGGCATGTGGGATCTTCCCGGACCGGGGCATGAACTCGTGTCCCCTGCATCGGCAGGCAGACTCTCAACCACTGCGCCACCAGGGAAGCCCTATGCACATACACTTTTAAAAGCAAGCTTTTACACAGTTGCTCTGTTACTGATGACTTTGTTCTTGGACAGAGAAGTCCCCGTTCCCCACCCTTTCTATCTTATTAGAGCCCAAATCCAAAGAGGAACTTCAGGATATTTTAAGCCGAACCTATCAGATTACACATACAAGGGCTCATTTCTGTTATGCTTGTATATCTATATATCAGAAGTTGTGAACTGGTGGCTCAGAGGCTGTAAACAGCCCACAGAATGTGTTGTTGTTTGGCTCATAATGCTTGTAAAAATCCTGAATTTGTTGCCAACATTTAACATTTGGGAGGGCATGCATAAAAATCCATAATGAAATATTGGTAGATCCTGGAACACTGGGCCCACATGTCTACATGACGGCTGGAGTTGAGCAATGTCTGTCACATATAAATGGGCCATGGCTTGACTTTCCTGTTTGCTACAGTCCCAACTCTTTTGTGTTATTTGGCTTTTGTAGGCACTGGAATTTAAAATTTCTTGTGTGTGTGTGTATGAGTGTGTATAAGTATGTATATATACACACATGCAAGTTTTTTTGATTCTGTGATCCTGAGAGAAAGTATATATATCTATCTTTAATATATATACATAGTGTATGTATATATATTGGCATGAAAACACACATATACACAGAATAAAAACAGTCACAATGACGTATGCAGAAATAGCTATTTGAGAGCAAGGTGTATAATATAGATATTTGTAAATAACTGAATTACTGGAAAGATATTTTAAAAATCTTAACTTTAAAAATCTTTACCAAAATCCAGTGTTTTTAACATTTTTTATTGCTGTAAGAAACATAACACCTAATCCACCACATTTAAAAAACAAGAAAGCAGAGGCTTAGAAAGCTGCATTTACATAGAAGGGTTTAGATGAGATCATACACCTCACATCTTCTAGTCCATTCCTGGAATGATAGATAGCCAGAATTCTAATTTAAGCAAATTTACAGAAAACAAAACCTCCTATAGCCTACCAGATGATACCCCCAAGAATTAAAACACTGATTTGTTAGTAATTCATAAAGTATTAGAGACACTTTTCTATAACTTGACATTTATGAAGTTAAAAGATAAGTTATGTACCACCAGGGAAGATTATTATTAAACTACATGTAACTATATATAACAAAAATGATCAAGTAATGAGAAATAAAAAAGCAATTATTAGTGAATATGGTGCCATGTGAGACCTCTGCTATTTTGTAAAGTATAGCCTAAAATATAATAAGGTATTAATATAAATATATCCCCCCCAAAATAGATCACAGAATTTTAAAGTCATAAAAACCTTCAAACACACAATATTTGATCCTTACAAATTCCCGCAAAGCAGATACGATTCCATTTTACAGATATATCTTTGAAGCTAAGAAAGCACTCCATATTTATAGATCTGGGAGGTGAGAAAAACCAGCAAAGGAGACTGAAAAGGAGCAAAAGCAAGAAGAAAATCAGGTGAGTATGGTATCCTAGAAGACAAGTGAAAACAGAATTTCAAGGAGGAGGGGAAGTTCCATTCTATCAAATGTAAGTGATGGGTTAGATGAGATCTAAGCACTGATCACTGGACCGAGCAATGTGGAAGTCATTTGTGGGCACAGTAAGAGAAATTTTGGAGAAGCTGTGGAGATGAAAATATGACTGGAGTGAGTTTAAGAGTGAATCAGAAAGAACCAGACAGAAAACTTTCCAGTAAAGGGAAGGGGAGAAATGGGGGAAGTGGATCAAGGAAGAAGTGAGGCCAAAAGAGGGTTTTTGTTTAGTTTTTGTAAGATGGGAGAAAGAGTACCATGTTAGTAGGCTGATGAGAAAGAACCCAGTGTAGAAGGGAAAACTGTTGACGCAGGAGAAGACAGAACTGCTGGGGCCATTCTCCTAAGGAGGTGAGAGGGGATGGGATCTGAAGCACAAGTGGGGTTATTGGCTTAGTTAGGGGCACACAAGCAGTTCATGGCAACAGGAGGGAGGGTAGAGTATGAGAGCCCAGATATAGGAAGGATGGTAAGTGTGGTGGTGGATGCTTGTGATATTTTCTTCTGATGGCTTCCTAGTGAAGCCATCATAGTGAAATGGGAGTAAGGTCATCAGCTGAGAATGAGGATGGAGGAGACAGTAAATTATCAGGTACCACTAAAGGCCCTCTTAGCCTTAAATTTAAAAGGGTGGGTGTTTTCTCCAGCCACATTCAAGATACCTTTGTATCTGTATATATAGGTGCCGGAGAAGTCATAGAGTTGGATTAACCAGAATGATGGTTTTACCAAGTGAGAGAGAGGCACAGGAGCTAAGGGTGGATGCAGTGATTATAGGAGGAAAGAGAGGACATGAATGGGGAGAGGGACAGTGAAAAGGTCTTAAGATAAATGAATTGAAGGTCCTGATGAGATCAAAGAATTATTGGAATTGGAGCACTAGAGGGAGTGAACAGGAAAGAAAGGAGGCAGTGGAGAGATGGATGCTTGAAACTGAGTTTATGAAGTGGTGGTAGTTACTGGTAGTAACTACGTCAAGAGATTAAACATGGAAGAGAGTGTCTGAGATAGGGAAAACCTAATGAAGAGTTTGGCCCTCAATACATTCTAACCCTTTCACACTTCTTACTCCTTACTTTATAACTCTAAAACCCATTTCTTTCTACTTTATCATAGTGCTACTCTTTAATCAATTAGTATTAGAATTCACAGGTTTCCAATTTATATGTGACTGGAAAGTGACTTAAAATACATATGCTTATTACCATATGACCTAGCAATTCTACTCTTAGGTATATAACAGAAAAATTGAAAACATATATTCATACAAAAACTTGGGTATGACTGTTCATAGCAGCATTATTCATAAAAGCCAAAATGTAGAAACAACCCAAATGTCCATCAGCTGAACAGATAAACAAAATGTATTCTGTCCATATAATGAAATATCATTTGACTTTAAAGATGAAGGGCTCGAACACAGATGAACCTTGAAAATATTGTGCTAAGTGAAAGAAAAAGGCCACATATTGTATGATTTGATGTATATGTAATGACAATAGGCAAACCCACAGAGATAGAAAATAGATTAATGGTTGCCAAAGGCTGAGAAGAGAAGGGGAATGGGGAGTGAATGATAATGTGTACAAGCATACTTTTTGGGGATCATGAAGATGTTCTGGAATTTGATAGTGGTGATGGTTGTACAACTTTGTGAATATATTAAAAACCACTGAATTGCACACTTTAAAATGAATTTTACAGTATACAAATTATATCTCAAAAAAAATCCCCATAAAACTCTTCATTTTGAGGGCTTCCCTGGTGGCACAGTGGTTGAGAGTCTGCCTACCAATGCAGGGGACACATGTTCGTGCCCCGGTCAGGGAAGATCCCACATGCCGCGGAGCAGCTGGGCCCATGGCTAAGCCTGCGCGACCGGAGCCTGTGCTCCACAACGGGAGAGGCCACAACAGTGAGAGGCCCGCGTACCGCAAAAAAAAAAACTCTTCATTTTGATCTGGCAATTAAAAAGTTTTAAGTAATAATACTACTTAAAAAATACTAAAATTTATATGGAGCCATAAAAGACCCAGAATTGCCAAAGTAATCCTTAGGAAAAAGAACAAAGCTGGAGGCATAACCCTTCCAGACTTCAGACACTACTACAAAGCTACAGTAGTCAAAACAGTGTGGTATTGGGGCAGAAACAGACATATAGATCAATGAACTAGAATAGAGAACCCAGAAATAAACCCGCACACCTACAGTAAATTAATCTACAACAAAAGCGGTAAGAATATACAATGGAGAAAAAACAGTCTCTTCAGCAAGTGGTGTTGGAAAAGCTGGACTGCTAAATCAATGAAATTAGAACACTCTCTCACACCCTCACACCACATATAAAAATAAACTCAAAATAGTTTAAAGACCTAAACATAAGACATAAAAGTCCTAGAAGAGAACACAGGCAAAACATTCTTGGACATAAATCATAGCAATATTTTCTTAGATCACTCTTCCAAGGCAAAAGAAATGAAAGTAAAAATAAATGGGACCTAATCAAACTTAAAAGCTTTTCCACAGCAAAGGAAACCAACAAAACAAAAAGACAACCTACCAGACTGGGAGAAAATATTTGCAAATGATGCAACTGACAAGGGGTTAATAACCAAAATACACAAACAGCTCATACAACTCAATATCAAAAACACAAACAATCCAATCGAAAAATGGGTGGAAGACCTAAATAGATATTTCTCTAAATAAGACATACAGCTGGCCAACAGGCATGTGAAAAGATGCTCAGCATTAAGCGTTACTAAGTATTAGAGAAATGTACATCAAAACCACAACGAGGTATCATCTCACACCAGTCAGAATGGCTATCATCAAAAAGTCTACAAATAATAAGTGCTGGAGAGGGTGTGGAGAAAAGGGAACCCTAGTACACTGTTGGTGGGAATGTAAATTGGTGCAGCCAGCATGGAAACAAGTATGAAGGTTCTTTAAAAAAATTAAAAATAGAGCTACCATATGATCCAGGAATCCCACTCCTGGGCATATACCTAGAAAAGAAGAAAACTCTTAATTTGAAAAGATACATGCACCCTAATGTTCATAACAGCCCTATTTACAATAGCCAAGACATGGAACCAACCCAAGTACCCATCAACAGACAACTGGTTTAAGAAGATGTGGTACACATATACAATGGACTATTACTCAGCCATAAAAAAGAATGAAATATTGTCATTTGCAACAGATGGATGGACCTAGAGATTATCATACTAAGTGAAGTAAGTTAGACAGAGAAAGACAAATATCATATCACTTATACGTGCAATCTAAAAAATAATACAAATGAATCTATATACAAAACAGAATCTACATACAAAACAGATTTCTAGAAAATAACCTTACGGTTACCAAAGGGCAAAGGTGCTGGGGGTGGTGGTGGGGAGGATAAATTAGGAGTATGGGATTCACAGATACAAACTACTACACATAAAATAGATAAGCAACAAGGATTTACTGTAGAGCACAGGGAACTCTATTCAAAATCTTGTAATAACCTATAATGGAAAAGAATCTGAAAAAAAATATATAACTGAATCACTCTGCTGTATACCCGAAACTAACACAATATTGTAAATCAACTATACTTCAATAAAAAAATTTAGTTTTAGATCATTCTTACCTTAGCAATGCAAGCTGGACAAAACCAGTCCCCATCTGGTATAGTTGTAATCTTGGGTCTATGACAGTATGTATGACAGCCTTTGTCACAGCCATCGCAAAGGAGGAGCAGTTCTTCATTATCTCCCTTTCGACAGATCTGGCAGTACTATAATACATGGAAAATCATTTAAAATTAACACTCTGCTACAAATAATAGTTTTGGGGATATTAAACACACCATTAATTCCTAATTTATATTAGTAATGAACATTCCGCTTGCTAACAAATATACAGTAGCCATACACATCTATGTATCTCTCGTTACACAGATATGGACCACATGATGGGGTGAGCAGTTCAGTTGGGGTAAATGCACATTTCAGGTACACTGCAAAAAACAAAGCTAGAGGTTGAATGCCTGCACACACTTCAGAAGCATGTACACATTAACATACGAAATAATTAACATGACATTAGAGCACATAAAGCAATGAATAGCTTTAATACATGGTGTTTTAATTTTTTAATATATTTCATTGTTTGCTTATCTTAGCATCCTCATGATATCCTGAGAAAGAAATAAGTAAGAGTTAGAGTAATTTTTAAGATCAAAATTAGGAACATGTATTAGTAACAGAATTATAAATAATAATAATAAGATGTCACTGTATTTTGACTATGTCCAAATCAGGAAACTTTGGAAATCAAACATGTGTCACAAATGTAGAAAATGGATCCTACAAAATGATTTCTAAGGGAAAAAGAAATTGATACAATAAATTAAATAAAAGAATTTAGAAGTCATAATTTATTTTCTAGGACTAAAAATAAAATTGTTCCTTCTCTGTTGAAAAACTTCTAATACCATTAAGAACTTTAAAATCTATAAAGAGATTTTTTTTCCCCCATGCACACATATTCTGTATAACAAGTTTCACAAAGGGAAAGAAGGAAGATTAGACAGGTAAAAACTTTAAAGATGGCTTTAAAAAATGGTAAGTACTAACATTATATTTTGACATTTAGTTTTTATTTCAGTCACAGTAGACAATGTCCTGTAATCAATATTCCAAAAAATGAAAACATTACTAATATAATATTGTACAACTATATTTCAATTGAAAATAATTAAAACACTTAAATTATAAATCATTTGTACTAATTTTAAGTTATGCATTTATATACTGTTAAAAACAAAATAGCTTAATTGTTCAAACTTAAATTAATTTCAATAAAACATTAAATCTTAATCTGGGAATGTCTAAAATAGTCTTTCATAACTCAATACGTACACCAATGATAGCTTAAGAATCTTATCAAAACAGCAGATACATGCTATTCACCTTAACAAATATCTACCAAATATATGTAATATACATGCAATACTGAAACTGGCATATGTACTAAGAGCAAAAGCAGTAGAGTTTAATATCCCAACAGTAAGTATTTATTTTATGACCTTTCCTGATAACCACATCACTAAACACCTTAATATGGTGTTATTTCTCCAAATTTGAGTTATTTCTTTAAAATTTCTATTATAAAAATACTCATTGAGAAATAACATTTCGAAGGTTATATTTCAATCCCTATAACAATAAATTTTAAAAATCAGGTTCATGAACATTAAGTAAATTCTCATTGTTTTCTACAATAGCTAAAAATACTATGAAGCCTGTCTTACATCTCACATTTATGATTTAAAAATAAAATTATTTTCTGATACTTATTAAGAAAGGGTGGCAGGTATCAAGTTCATAACATTTTTGAAAATCCACAGTAATAGCTCACAATATGTTAGAGCAAATGTAGTAATATTTGGTTTTAACTCCTTTGCTACCACAGTAAAAAAAAACAGTGGATGTTGCCGATTGCTTAACATTAACAACAGAAAACATATTGTGGGCTGAGAAGTATCTGGAGGCAAATCATGGCAGCTCCTTCTTTCCTAGTAAGCATGGTTTCTGGCAAAGAGGATATTTCTAAAGACATTGAGCACTTTAACATTTTTTTTTAGGACTTCTTATGAGGATTATTATAGGTTTTGTTACATTTCTAATTCAAGGTTACCAAGTGCTCATTAATCTTTGAATAAGAAACTCTGCCTTCTTTTCAAAGTAGTTTTATAGCAAATATTGTATTATTAAACATTAAAAAAAGAAATAAAAATTATGAGATGGAGTTAAATAATGATGAATGTATATTAATTTATTAATAACAATAGAAAAGAAGTTTGCAAAACCTGAAATAAAACTTTAGATTGCAGAAAGTAAGTACACTAATATAAAGGTAGATTTTGGTACAAGTTTTGGGTTTCTGTGTATAGGTTATAACAAAACTGCCTACATTGTGATGATTGTTTTGGTGTAGATGAGAAAAGTAACTGTACAAATTTCATTCTGATATAGGAATTGAATCTTTTTTTATCATTATAGCCTACATTTCACCAAATATATTTGTCTAAGGTGACTTTAAAACTGGTTTTAATAATAATTTTTAGAAGGAAAATTATTTTTACCTGGTAAAAATGCTACCAGATGACCTGAACAATGCCTTAAAACTTACAGTAAATTCTAATCTATATAGGGAAAGACCTAAATTTGAGCATATTGTGAAAAATGCAGATTCATTATTCCATGGACATTTTAGAAAGAAGTGAAAAAAACCATAGAAGAAAGCAAATTTATTTGTATAGAATGAATAAAGTATTGAGTAGTCTAAGTATAGAGGTAAAAAGGAAGGAGAGAATGCTAAATTATTTAAGAATCACTTCTTTTCTTTGGCGAAGATTATTTAAAATAGGTATTTTATCCTTAGTCATTCATGAAAACAAATCTCAAATGTTTGAATTTTAAAGTTAACCTGTAATTCAAAAGCAACTGTTAAAGAAATTCATAAAAGTCTACATATAATAGATATTTCTGTATATGATACAAAAGAGGCAAAAGGGACACGTACGTGATTTAAAATAAATCTCTCTCTGGAAAATATAAGAAATATAGCTTTTATTTTGAACATATAGCATTTGTTGCCTAGTACAAAGTAGAGGCCACTACACGATAACTAACTGGGCTTGAACAAAGAAGGAGAAAAAACATTTTTAACTGTTAGAGGAAAGACTAAAAGATCTACTCAATGCCAACTATATCCAAATATTGGGTTGGCCAAAAGGTTCGTTCGCTTTTTTTCCGCAAGATGGCTTTAGTAACACTTAGTTGTCTATAAGTTCATTCAAAACAATTTTGTTAGATTGTATGTGACACCTATCATATCAGCGTGCATTTAAAAAAAGCCTTATCAAAATTGGTGAATTTTTGTGTAGCCATTTTAATACTGAAGATGGAAGAAAAAAGGCAAAATTTTCGGCATATTATGCTTTATTATTTCAAGAAAGGTAAAAATGCAACCGAAATGCAAAAAAAGATTTGTGCAGTGTATAGAGAAGGTGCTGTGACTGATTGAACACATCAAAAGTGGTTTGTGAAGTTTCACGCTGGAAATTTCTCACTGGATGATGCTCCACGGTTGGGTAGACCAGTTGAAGTTGACAGCGATCAAATCAAGATATTAATTGAGAACAATCAACGTTATACCATGCGGGAGCTAGCCAACATACTCAAAATATCCAAATCAAGTGCTGAAAATCATTTACATCAGCTTGGTTATGTGAATCGCTTTGATGTTTGAGTTCCACATAAATTAAGCAAAAAAACCCTTCTTGACCGTATTTCCTCATGCGATTCTCTGCTTAAACATAACGAAAATGTTCCATTTTTAAAACACATTGTGATGGGTGATGAAAAATGGATACTGTACAATAATGTGGAATGCAAGAGATAGTGGGGCAAGCGAAATGAAACACCACCAACCACACCAAAGGCCGGTATATGGTGGGATTGGAAGGGAGTCCTCTACTATGAGCTCCTTCCAGAAAACCAAACGATCAATTCCAACAAGTACTGCTCCCAATTAGACCAACTGAAAGCAGCACTCAACAAAAAGTGTCCAGAATTAGTCAACAGAAAATGCATAATCTTCCATCAGTATAATGCAAGACTGCATGTTTCTTTGATGACCAGGCAAAAACTGTTACAGCTTAGCTGGGAAGCTCTGATTCATCCAGCTTATTCACCAGACATTACACCTTTGGATTTCCATTTATTTAGGCTTTACAAAATTCTCTTAATGGAAAAAATTTTAATTCCCTGGAAGACTGTAAAAGGCACCTGGATCAGTTCTTTGCTCAAAAAGATAAAACGTTTTGGGAAGATGGAATTATGAAGTTGCCTGAAAAATGGTAGAAGGTAGTGGAACAAAAGGGTGAATACGCTGTTCAATAAAGTTCTTGGTGAAAATGAAAAATGTATCTTTTATTTTTACTTAAAAACCTAAGGCAATTTTTTGGCCAACCCAAAACATGATATTGGTGCATAAAGGAAGAGCTCTCTGCTTATTCTGTATTTACTTAGCTAAGTATTTCTGGCATTAAGAAAAGAAAATTGATACAAATATAGATATTTTAGAAATGAAGTGAACGTACCTAGCAGGTAATGTTAGCAACTGGAGTGTTTACAAGATTGAAAGGGCCTTCAAAACATTCAGATTAACAACTATTATGTTGACAGAATGGAGAAGACAACTTCAGTCAGAGTTATAAACAATATTCAAAGGAGAGAAAGACAAGATTTAAAAAAATGAAAGATAACATTTGGTAGGTTCCTTCAAAAAGCTCAAAATAAGGAGGAAAGTATCAAACTATACAGTATTTAAGAATTAAGGAAATTCTCAAGTACAGCATACATTATTTTGACAATAAGTAATGCATAATTAAGAAATATCTGAAGATTGGAAAAAAAACAGGACAAAGTAAATTATAGTATTTCTTAAATAAAAACACTTACAACTTTCATAATTGATTTTTCCCATGCTACTGATTTCTGTAACTGCTGAATGCACAGAGCTACCTGTGCAGCACTGCGAGCTTCTGATAATGCCCTTCTCC
The DNA here is from genome assembly GCF_011762595.2 of Tursiops truncatus. Lineage (NCBI taxonomy): Eukaryota > Metazoa > Chordata > Mammalia > Artiodactyla > Delphinidae > Tursiops > Tursiops truncatus. Next base: position 71,899,375 of record NC_047040.1, on the reverse strand, counting down.
ATACCCTGAGCCCTGGAGCAATATCCTCTTCAATTCTGCATTGAAATATAGAAAAATTAAGTAGGTCACGTCCACATTTACGGTTACTGAATGTGAAACAATCATCACACTGAAAGCCAAGCAATGACAAAAACATGTAACAGCCAATAAGTATAAGGTTTAAGCAACTAAATTTGATGTAGTGCACAGAATGTGGCTACGTGCCTCAAAGCTTAGTCACAACCAGGTAAATGTAAGATCACTTTGCAGGATTATCAACGCACATAACAACAAAAAAAAATGTTTTTACAAAGCATCATGCAAACAGCATGATCCATATGGATCACAGACATACAAGAAGATACATAGATAACAGGCAATAGAAAATAGGCTCCAATTAGCAAAGAAGCACAATAATTTTTCAAGTTAATCTCAATAACCTACCCGTCACCATCACCACTAATGGATGGTGCAGGAGCAGGGACAGTAACTGTGCCCACATTATCCAGTTTGATCTGAATGGTGGTACTTAAGGGGCTCTTCAGATACCTTCTTTCAATGTTCCGCTCCAAATCAGCCAGCCTGGTTACAGCTATATCTAGGGGGTTGTCACTCTTCCGTTCCAGTGCATGTGCACTGCTTTCTTCTTCGCCAGTAAATTCTCCATCATGCTCCTTGCACAATTTAGAAAATGACTTATGTTCAAAATATACCAAGTCCTCCCTTTCTGATGCAGGCTCTGGACACATCCAACCCTATATATCAAAAGAATAATGTTATTATGGTTTCCTCTTAAAATGCCTGCTGGGTGAATTACCTTTACTTAAAATACAGCAGCAGACACCAGCAGACCTTAAGGATCTTTTCTAAAAGTTTTTATCTTGTGTTTCCTAATGCTAGGTAGAAACAAGAATAAAAAATTAAAAGAAACAGTTGTGAGAAGTTTGAAAAAGAAAATTTAATAACTTTTGATATTATGAAAGGTATAATGAAAATCAGCAAAGTATTCTGAGAGACTTTAGACTACATGCTTATTCATTTCAACAGAAATCTCTCCATGGTCTCTGAATTCAGCTCTTCCTTTCCATTTCCATTCCTTCTACCACTCTTCAGTACAGGGGTCTGTACAATACTTACCATTTTTCCTCCAGCCGTAGGAGTTTGCGTGAGCTGTTATATTTGTCTGTAGAGCCTTTCCCTGTTGCTCTTAACCTGGTTAAATCCACTCATCCTGCAGCTCTCATTTTAAAAGTCCTCAGGGAATCCTTCCCTGACCTACTTTAGCAGGTAAGTCTTCATATTACAAGCCCACAAAGGACCATATAGTATGCCACAGCCTTGTGGTACTCACAATTTTTTACTATTGTGATTATTTGATTCACATCTTTTTACCTCTAAATTCCATGATGGCAGGGACCACGTCTGCTTTTACTCCTTTTATCTCCAGCACAGTGAAAGCAAAGAGTAGGCACTCAATACACACGTGTTGATTGAATAAGTGAACGATCTTATAACTCAGCTTGCTTTTATTGATCTTCTACCTCAAAATCCTTCAAAGTTTCCCTACTGTTTAACAAAGTCCATATTTTTATCATGACATTCAAGTACCTCAATCTGCCTCTTCCTCTCATGTTCCCGTTCACATATCCTACACTGCAAATTCCACAACTTGCAACTCCACAAACATGCCCTAAACTTCTGGATCCTGGTGCTCTGCTCAGGCTGTTCCCTCTTCCTAGTATGGCATTCCTTGTCAAAAGCTGACACACCTTCTCAACTTCTACGTGAAATGTTCCCTGATCTCTCCCATGTCTCCATCAGAAGTTATGCATTCTTTTTCTAAATTCATGTATGACTCTGTACTCCTCTGGGATCAGTTAACAGATTCCGTGGAGATGTATATATGACTTATCTCCCTATTAGATGACAAGATTTCTGACAGCAGAAACCACATTTTATCCAATTTTGTGGTGCCTACTGTCTGATGTGGAATAGGGGCTTAGTAAATGCATATTAAATGACAAACAGAATGAACATTATCCTTTTTATTAAACCTCTTTAGAGATAATTATTTTATCTTGTATATTAGGATCAATTCCTCTTCTTTAATTCAGTAGAACATTTATATTTGTGAAGTAAGGATGGAATTATGAATAGTACATGTAAGTGCATTAGGTACAAGTCATGTCAAATGAACCGCATTCCCGTATTTTGAAAAGGGTACTAAATTCATAAATCAAGAGAACCCTGTAAACATAGCATATCTTGATGTCTGCAAGGCAAATGACAAGACAAAAAATGAAGACTAGATTAAAGAAATCTAGACGGTTGAAAACTGCTTCCAAAAAATGGTGATTGACAGAACTTGTGTCACCTTAGAAAAGGTCCCCAGTGCCAGTGTCCAAAAGGCTCTGTACTTGGTTTGTCCTGTTAATACACTTATGAGTAACTTGGTTGATTGTTATTAAATCTGCAGATGATTTAAAATTAGGGAGAAAATTTAATATTCTGTATAACAGGACTAAGATAAAAATAGTTCCATATGCTGAAAAATGTACCCACATGAAATTAATAAAAATAAAACAATGATAAATGTAAATTTTAGGTTTGAAGGTTAGGCAACTAATCACAGAAATATTGAATACTATATGTGATACAACTTGCTTAAAAGCTCTTTGAAAGAGGGCCAAAGTTTGTTTTTTCATAGCGTATACTCAGTGAAGCAAGAGAATGATGTGGATGCCAAAAAGCTAGTACAAAATTCAAGCAGCATTAATGGAAGTATAGTGCTGGATTGAGGAAAGTAAAAGTCCCATGAACACATTCAGACAGCGCTATGTACAGTTATGGATACAACATTTTAAGAAGGATATTAACACTGGTGTTTATACAGAAGAGAATCGTGTACATGGAAACTCTTTCACAGGACTAATGGTTGAAGGAATTAATTAGCTTGTAAAAGAGAAAACTTAGAGACACAGGAGCTATCTTTAGAGGAGCTGGAAGAGTAATTAGGTTCTTTGTATACTCGCAACAGAACTAGGACAAGAGACTTGCAGATTTTCCTACAAAATAATAAAGAATGTCCAAATTATCAGCAATATTAAAAATATAAATGAATGCACCTAAGTAAGTCCCACAGGCCACCTGTGTGATGTGTCTTCACAATGGCTAGTTCCCCACGTTAAACATATAACTCTATTTTCTTAAAAAAAAAAAAAAATTAAATCTTCTATAGATGTTAAAATAATGTCTTGTGGTTATTTTCATCATTTGTGTTTTTAGACTCTTCAAGAATAATATAATTCATTTTTTCAGAATAATACAGAACAATTTAGTAATACCTTAATAACAGAATATTAAAACATTTCACTTAAAAAACAAATTCTACTTTTCTTATATACTTAGAACACAGCCAAGATTGTCTAAGCAGCCAGTAATGTGATAAGGTTAATGCAGGAAAATATGAGTATGGCTCCAGGAAAATGTTTCAGGCCCACACCCTGACTTTATACTTAACGTAAAAAAGCTTGGGACTTCCCTGGCGGCACAGTGGCTAAGAATCCACCTGCCAATGCAGGGGACACGGGTTTGAGCCCTGGTCGGGGAAGATCCCACATGCCGCAGAGCAACTAAGCCCATGTGCCACAACTACTGAGCCTGTGCGCCACAACTACTGAACCCACGCACCTAGAGCCTGTGCTCTGCAACAAGAGAAGCCACCACAATGAGAAGCCCGCGTGCAGCAACGAAGACCCAACTCAGCCAAAAATAAATAAAATTATATCTTAAAAAAAAAAAATCTTGGTGATATGTTTTCCCAACCAATAGCCAATTAGAACTGGCAAATTAGGTGGAGGAAGTTGGGGGAAAATTGGGCCAGAAGAACCAACCAAATTTAAACCAGCAAGTAGTAGCAACTGACCATGAGAGAAGACAGAAACAGACTATAGAAAGCAGACACAGTCGTTTAAAAGCAAAGCACACTAGGACCATTTAATGTAGGGGCAAAACCTCTTCACATTTCCTGAGGGAATCATCATCTAATAATTGGTCTTCGCACTAATGATCCTGTGTCACCAAGATAATTTAAATCAAACTCATTATTCTCAATTTAAGAAGGTAGTGTAATGCGTAACATAAGCGATTTGACAAACATGTTAAAAAATTATGGTGCTAAATGGAATAATTTTCATTTCTCTAGAAAATTAACTTGTGTGGAAGACTTCATTTGTTGAAGATGCCAAATAAATGAGGCATTTTTATACTGTATTATAGTACTAGGAGGAAGATATAGTTTGCTAGCAAAATAGAGTCAACAAATGATAAATTTTGTTTCCCAAAGTTGGTAATTATGTTTGCGGCAAGAAAGGGATATGTTATTAGCTCTGGAAAGTGACATTTTTTGGAGAACTTCAAAAGTTTCCAAATGCCATAGGATAGTATTATGGCATAAGTTTCTCATTCTGAATAAAACATAAAATAGCAAATCAAATTACATGGATACTACATTTTCTAAACCTTTTCAGGTGTCTCATACTTATTCATCATCCATCCATTTATTCTCAGAGACATCACCTTATTATCAACTGAGAAGACTTTATATCTCTCCTACCAAAACTAAAAATTCTTGCACTACAGTAAAGCTTTCCTTTTGCCCGTCCATTGGAAGCCAGTCTGATCATGATAATGCTTGTGACATGGTAATGCCCAGCAGATAAATAAATTTAAAATTTACATATATATGTAGGGTGTGTGGGTATGTGTATAATGATACAGTGTATATTTGGATATATCTATATTCTCCAATTTTAAATTATATAGAGCGAAATTTTGACATACAACATAGCTTGATGCAAGGAGGTTCCTCTATATGAAACAGTTCAGTAGGAATTTGATAGAGCATTATATTTATCATGGGTAAAACTAGAAATGACACTTTTGAATACCATTAAGGAGGCAGCAAGATTTGGTAAAAAGAACACAGGTTCTGGAGTCAGACAGACTTGGATGAATACACACTTAGCTTACGATATGACCACTGGCAGGTTACTTACTTTGAGTCTTGTTCCTTACCTGTAAGATGGGGGAAATTAGTTCAGGATCATTTTGAGAATTAAATGAGATAAAGTGAAAACATTTAGCAGAGTAACTGGCACATATCAGGTATACAACAAATAATAGTTACCTTCCATCATCCTTAAAACAGATTTCATTCCAATCAATTTTACCTTCACTTGCAAACTTGCTGATGCAACTCTCCTTTCTAGATCTTCTACCTGTTGAAGAATACTCAAATCCATTTCCATTGCTTGTTCTTCTACTGACCAGTTCTCCACAATATCTCGAGTTACCTGGTTTTCTTCATGTTCATTTAATTCAATAATAGCAACTATATTTGAAAAGAAATTAATTTTAAAATCCACTTCATCCCTCAATGATTTCTTCTAAAAAGTGAATAAGGTTCCAGGGATAACATATACGTGTAACTTAACAAACACAAATGTACTTGTGCATACACAGGCAGATTACTCTTAAAAGTAGGAATATTCTTTTTTAAGAAACAAAACAATATGTCTGCAGGTTGTGAGAAATTGTAAGAAAGTAATACCTATTTAAGAAATGTAAAGAGTTACTGTTTGTTGAACAACATAGAAAAAAAAGCCTATTAGTAATAAATTAAGAATTAGGATATACTAAAATATGTTTTAAGATAAAACAACTAATTCTCATAACTAAGCAAGAGAGCAGAAGTCTCTTTTAGGTACATACCATCCTTATTTTTGATGCAAGCTTGAGTAATATAATCCAAGTGTTTCTGAATTTGCTTTTGTAACGCCTTTTCTCTTATTCCTCTGAGATGGAGTACTTTGAGCAAAGCTTTTAGGTCCTCTGGGTCAATAATTCTCCACCAACCAAACTGCATTTCTGAGTTAAGATAAATATGTAGATCTTTTTACAAATATTTTGAATATAAATTAATGGCACAATGCAAAACAGAAGACTTATAACTATGTAGAAAACCATCAAAGATGCAGGAATCTATAACAATAAAATAAAGGAAGTGGCTATAAACCATCTCAATGTACCTACCTTCTGGAATAGGTTTTGGATTAGGAAAATCTACTGGTTTTGCTACTTCAACAGCTACAGGCTGAGTTGAAGAGACTTTTTCATTCTGTGGTACTGGAGATTCACTTTTACTTGAAGCAACATTAGGAGTCAAGAATGAATTACTGTTTCCTTCTGATAATCCCAACCCTGATCCAAGACTAGGTAAAGGTGATGTAAATGGATTACTGGAAGTAAGCACACTGGTGGGCCACCCACAAAACTGGAGTCCCATCATAGATACTCCACTTTTCATCTGCAAAAAAACCCAAAACATTTAAAAAGTAGAACAATCTAAGAAGTTAGGAAAAGTGTTTAGAACCAGAAATTATTTACAAAATTCGGAAAAAACATTCTTTCACTTATCACAATTAGAGGCATACGTCATTTCATTTGCTCCCCAAGTAATTTCTTTTTGGATATAATGCAACAGTAATAAGTTAAAAAGTAATTAAAGAAGGCTTTGACTTAGACATCAGTAGTTCTGATGAATCTTGGTGATAGCAAGTCTGACTCTTCAATTTTCAAACCATGGCGGAGATAATATTATAAATATTCAACTGATTTCCCTTGAGAGAAAATCTTTATGGGGTCAAAGATTAAATAAAGCAACATAAAAATGAGTTACAATTAGCAGCACTAACCTGAAGAGGTGATAAAGCAAATGGATTTAGGCCAACAGGATTCTGAGCAGAAGATGATCCAAGAAGAGGAGCTGGGGCAGGCGAAGGTGACTTAGATGGTGGCTGAGACTGAGGGGTCACTAAAGAAGCAGTTGACATACCTGCATGGGTAAGTGATGTGTCATCACAAGGTGTCCTTGGCAAAAGGCTAAACCACTGTCTATTCTTTTCAGTCAGTGTTTTTAACAACTGGTCATTGGGGAGAGGACTATAGAACTTCCCTGGACCACCTGAACTGGTATTGAACAGATTATTAGAGTCTGTCTTTTCCACGCTGCTTTGTGTTGCTGTTGACTGAATGCTGCCCAATGAATGTTTTCCACTGTTTTGATAAGACAATGTGCACCCATTTGCACTACTGTTTGGTTTGGGGGTTATTACATCTGACTCAGGAGGCATCTTAGCTACTTCTAAAAGCTTGCTTAATTTTGAAAATGAACCAGGTTTCTGAAGAAACAGATTTGTGTTATCTTTTTCTTTAGTATCTTCCTTTTGCTCACAATGATTTGGATTTGAACAATTTAAAGTGTCCTCAGAAGTCTCAAATAGTTCTTCTTTGATCTGGATACTTTCTGCCTTTTTTAGTTTTTCTCTTTCTTTTGCAATTTCTTCTAGTCCTAAAAAATTGAAAAGCATTATAAAGATCAGTTACTCCAGATCAAACCAATACTATAATTATATTCTTTTATTACTTATCAAGTTATATGCATAAATATTTTAGGAAACTTTTCTAGATTACCTAATACTCCCCATTTTCCCCTTTTTTATAGATTAGATTCTTTTGCTCATTGGAAAATTAATGTAATTTTGTGACTAATCTTTAGAAAAACTAAAATATAAAAAATTTAAAAGCCCTAATACACAGCAAAAATTATTATTAATATTTTTGTCTAAATCCTTCCAGGCATTCTATATGTACACACATACACACTTAAACCTATAAATTAAAAAAAAGGAAATCTTATTATATACATAATGCCTAACCTACATGTTTTTCTCTGTAAACATCCTGATATGTCAATAAATATATAACTACATCATAAATTTTAATGGCTATAGAATATTCAATAGAATATAACATAATTTAAATAATCAATCTTCTACTATTAATAGGGCCAAGTTATTCACTATTATAAAAAATGCTATAAATGATTTACTGAGTCCTAAGATATATACTTTTCAGAGTTTTTGAAATATGTTGTCAAACTGAAAGTCTAGATCAATACACGTTCATACCAGAAGCAAGAGCATCTGTTTGCCTACACCCTCAAGGAAACTAAATACTATCAGTATTTTTTGTTTTTGTCAATATCTGGGCAATAAAAATCTAAGCTGCATTTTTTTTTTTTTCCTGATATCCAGTAAGGCTGAGTATCTTTTCATGGGCTTACTGGCATTTCTCCTTTGTGAACTTCTGGTTCATATTTTTGAACAGTGTTTTTAAAATAATTTATAAGAACTCTTTAAAAAATATAAATCCACTACTTTATTCAATTTGAAAAGTAATATATGTCCAAGGTAAAATATTCAGTAATGAGAGGTATAAAAAAAACCCTTTCTGCCCTACTCCCTTCGTCCCTATTTCTACTCTTCAGAGGTAACCATGGTTAATCTATCATGTCTATATATCCTTCTGGAAATCTTACATGCATCTATAGGAATATCATTTTGCAGTATTACATAAATGGATACTACCCTTCACTTTTCTGCAACTCAGAATAAAATCCAAACTCCTAAGCAAGGCCTACAATGCTGTATGGTCTGGTTCCTGAAAATTCCTACAACCTCTGACCACTCTTGTCCTTGCTAACCTTGCTCTTCCTTTCTTCCTTTTTTTCAGCTTCTCAAACATACCCAGTTCTCTCCTTTTCTGGGCACTTTGCACTTGCTGCTCCCTCTGCCTGGGATATTGTTTTGTTGACTGGCTCCTTATCCTTCATGTCTCAGATCAAGTCATTTCCTCACAGAGGTTTTCTCTGATCATTTTATTTGAAGTAGGTTCCCTATTCCATTCACTTGATTTATTTGTTTTCCTGACATATGGTTGACGTACAATATTAGATAAGTTACAGGTACATAGTGTAGTGATTTACAATTTTTAAAGGTCATACTCCATTTACACTTATTTAAAAATATTGGCTATGTTCCCTGTGTTGTACAATACAGCCTTGTGTCTTATTTTACCCATTCACTTTAGAATATCATCCTACATATTTCCGTCACAGAATTTATCATTATAAACAATAACCTAATTATCTGTTTATTTTCTACTCCACTCCCATCCACACACTAGAATTTAAATCAGCAAGCTTTTAAAAGTAGAGCAATGTTTCTTGCTTATTATTGGATCCCAAATGCCTAACATGGTGGCTGCTATAAAATAGAAGCTCCATAAATATTTCTTGAACGATGAAATAAAAGGATGGATTTGATATTTTCACTAAATACCTTAGACAGTTTTCCATGCTAAAACATATAACTGTACTTCATTTTTTTCAATCAGCTGAATAATATTCTATTTTATGGATACATCATAACTTAACCAATCCTCTACTAATGTTTGAAATGGCTTTCACATGCTTCTCTTGAAATTAGTTTCTACCCCAAATTAAAATCCTATACTTCAGACTTATGCTTCTGGACAATATGGAATAATAGGGACTAGATTTACACTCTTGCATGAAACAACCAAAAAAGAGGCAAAATATATGAAACAACAGTTTGCAAGAAACTGGACGTCAGGCAACAAAAAAAGAAAACAAACACAGTCAGACCTATGATTGCCCCAGCTTATTGCTTTGGGTTAATCTCCAGGCTACAGCATAGGGAGGAAGAATCCAGGTGGAGCCTGGCAGACTCCCTGAGATGAGGAGATGGAACTGAGAGTCCAGGGAGATCAAAGTAGCTACAGTGCCCAGGAGAGAGTACTAGCGAGGAGAGCACTGCATGGAGAGAGAACTCCAGAGATCTGCAGTATTCAGCTGAATAATGAGCAGTGTGTACATGTGAGGAACTTATCTGAGACCAGGAAAAAACCACCTGAAAGAATTGGAGGTGACAGTGCCAGGTGCTCATACAGGCTGGGTATCTGGTACCTGTTCCTACCAACCAGATTGGGAAACCTCAAGATTCACGGCCATCAGGTGGAGTACTCAGAAGGATCTTGCTTTACTAGTTAGGGGATAAACTAGACTGAGCACTGTTTTAGTCCTGCCTAACAAATTTTTAAAGAAAGATCTGAAAGGATCAAACTTCTCCCACGTAACTTAACTGTGTTTCAGCTAAACAAATCTCAAAAATATTTATAGAAATTCAAAAATATCCAGCGCCAAACAAGGTAAAATTCACAATGTCTCGCATTCAATCAAAATTAAAAGACATACATGAATGATACATAATTAGAGAACTCAATCAATGAAAACTAACCTCAAACTGACAAGACAGTAGCATTAGCAGACAAGGTCATTAAATTTGAAAAATAATGGCCGAAAAATTGCCAAATTTGATGAAAATTATAAACTACAGATCCAAAAAACTCAACTCCAAGCAAAAGAAACATGAAGATACATAACTACTCCAAGACATACCATGATCTAATTGCTCAAAACCAATAATAGAGAAAATCTTAAAAACAGCCAGAAAAAATTATTGTGCCTCATATGATCTTTATGCACTTCTGCACATTTGCCCTTAGAAGACCACCCTACTTCATCACCTCCAATAGGCACACATGAAAAGAGTCACAAATATTCTCTTCAAATACCCATGCTCACAAATTTCCTTAACTTTACACAAATTATTGGCTAGTAAGGAAATATTAATATTTGTGCTTGATTTATTCTGAGAACTAGTATCTCAAAAACCACTGTCATATATCCAAAAACAAACAGACCAACCAACCAACAGACAAGCTTTTTACTGGTTTGAGACTAGTTGATGACTTCCCATTTGCACCTAGGAAAGTGAGTTGATGATACATTTCAATAGCCTATTCGTGGTTGTCTTTAACTTTTATATTCAAATTGCTTAATTATAAACAACTAAACCTCTAACAGAAGTGTAAAATTATTTTTAAAAATTTGAAAAATATACAGGATATTTAGTAAAAAGATTTTTTAAATAGTTGTCTATCTCCTATTTCACACAATCCTCTGTTCTTTCCAGTCCTTACTTCTCTGACATGTATCAATGAGTGTTAAAAAAAGTCTTCAACGCAGACGTAGAGAATGGACCTGAGGACATGGGGAGTGGGAAGGGTAAGCTGGGATGAAGTGAGAGAATGGCATGGACATATATACACTACCAAATGTAAAACAGATAGCTAGTGGGAAGCAGCCACATAGCACAGGGAGATCAGCTCAGTGCTTTGTGACCCCCTAGAGGGATGGGATAGGGAGGGTGGGAGGGAGACGCAAGAGGGAGGAGATATGGGGATATATGTATATGTATAGCTGATTCACTTTGTTATAAAGCAGAAACTAACACACCATTGTAAAGCAATTATACTCCAATAAAGATGTTAAAAAAAAAAGTCTTCAAAACAGACTAAAGAAGAGGAAAATAAGTAAGAGATGAAACAGGGAGTGCCGTTCACTTGATTGATTTCCTTGGTAGTAACTGCAAGTATATAATGACAAAGAAAATACCATTTCCCAATTAAACCAATTGAAACCAATCCTAATAAGAGCAAGTTTGCTATTGGAAAAGAGACTATGTCTTCTTGAGCTTAATCAGAATCACTTTGAAACCCTTTAGTTTACCTAATAGTTGTCACTGGACCCTAGGGGTCCACGATTCTCAGTTCGAATGAAATTTTTTCCTTTGGCTCTTCTTAGTTGGGCTGAAGCAGGCTAAAACTTTCAAATAGATTTTACTAAAATCTAAGTGAAACACAAACAAAGAACACAAGAAATGTAAAAACATTGGCATTTAGAATACAGGTCTCTGTTCAGTGGCTTCCTCCCAGGGTTCAAAGGCTCTCACCCATTCAGTATAGCCTAACCTCAGGAGTACTTTCACAGCTCCTTAAGTGACTTCATGTTGTCAGTACTACCACAACTCAGCTCCTAGGAGACATCTTGCTATTACTGTGGAGAAGACTCAAGGAAGCAGGTTCTTATCGTTGTCTATCTAGGATTGTTCCTTCCCAGTCTGATCCAGGAATTTTTTTAAAAGATGCCTTTTACCATAATACCTTCATCCTTCAGGTAAGATTCCTCCACTCATGCTAACAGGAATTAGTTTCTATACTTATAGACCTAATGCTGTAAACATATCCTAATACAAAATGGAAGAGTAATATTCACATCACAGTTCAAAAAACTTGTTTCATTTTCCTTCCAATATTGAAGGAATCAACCACAATCCAATATACCCCAAACAGAACAGTGAATTGAAGGGCAACAAATCCTTGGTTTTGGCTGCATGGCCATGGGGCTTTCTTCCTTGCCACTTTCCTGGGGGCTAGCAGAAGGATAGCAGGGCCTTTAGCCAGCTAATGTCAACTGTTCTCAGGATCTTGGTGTGTAGATTTTGATTCTTGGTATGCATACCTGTAAGCACTGTTCCTAGACCCAAAGGTCCCTTGACATGTTTACTGTTACTTAGAGAAATTCAGTGCTTCTTACCCCTTCTTACACTAACCCATAAATAGAGAGCAAGGTATGGGGTATAATGTTTTGTCTCTTGGAGTGTTCTTGTCACACATCCAAGTCCTATGGAACCATTATGGGAGCTGGGAGATCCTATGTACTGTAACTTCTCTGCTTATAAGTTGCCTTCAGTAATAAATTATGCTGTTATTAGCACTATGTATGTCATTAGTGATTTTTGTGACCATGCATCTTGTACAATTGGTGACCGACAAAATCCTGATGTCATGGATTTCTGGAAGGGGCACACCCAGGGGTGGAAGAATTCCTTCTCGGGGTCAGTGGTAATTCACTTGGTGGAGTTAGAATGGTCTTAGTAGCAATGCCTGAAGACGGCAGAAGCCATAAAAGTGGTATACGAAAGAGGATGACCAGTGGTGATAAGCTGACTTGAAATCCAGTTCTGTCTCTCTTCCTTACCAGCTTAGAGATTTTCATGAGCCCTAAGCGGGGGATGGTAAACTAAAAAGGGTGACGGCAGCCCCTTTAGAAGGGAAAGTGGGGCAAACTCCCACTAATACACGAGGCAACTGGCCCCTGTGTACGTGAAAAGCCAGTTATTGTGAGGCATGCTCTAAAGGAATCTGAGTGGACACAACAGCGGGAGGAAATCCAGCAGTGTACAGAGTAAGAACTAGGTTCTCAACAGGTCTACTACCACACGCACTTGGAAGGATCCTTAGAGGTTTGGCGTGTTTGTTTGCATGATGGAGGGACAGCAGTGATATTAAATGAAGCTGAGAAGGGGGAACACATGCCCCTGTTACAGAATGAGCCGTCTGGGTTGACTAATAATGCTGTGATAGGCGTTGCCACCCTGTTTCCAAACAGAATGCTTGGTAGTGTTGGTAAAATATAGCCCCGTGATTTTCCTGACCCTTGAATGTGAGTGGGACTAGATCCGCAGAGGATGTAGCTGTTCTGAGACCCTGGCTGTGTTAGCATGATTATAAGAAAACCCAGGGCTTGAGAGGGGAAGGCCTGACAACATGTTCTTGGTGCAAATTATGTTGAATGATCAAATCAGAACAGGTCCACCTGAGTGGACGACTGCTTTGACTTTACTCCATCACGTGTGAAGCACTGATAGAAATGAAATAGTTCTTTTAGGTCACACACGCCCCATCTCAGGGGAGGAAATGGAAAGAGGGAGCTTAGTAAGTGGTACAGGTTTCCATACAAAAGAAAAAGAAAAAAGGAACAAAGGAAGGAGAAGATAAAAATAAAAAAGAATCGAAGACAGGCTAGACTTCTGGCAGAGGCTCCCGCACACCACTAACTGTGGTATTGCTCACAAGCAGAAGGATTAATAGGACAGAAGTTGATGGTTGTGTAATCCTGGAGTGCGGGAATGTGGTCCTATTCAGAAACTTGAAAGACCTACTGAGACCGTGAAAAAGATTCCTGTGAGGTAAGACACAATATTGAATGGTTCACATGCCATACTGAAGAGTTGTTAGAAGAGTGGGAGACACCAGAAGATTAGGTGGAGAAGGTCCCTGGTAAGGAATCTCCTTCAGGGATTACAGCTATTAAGCCTCACTCCCACAAACCATCTGGTAAGATCGCATGGCCTCTACACTCCTCAGAAAAGAACTCAGAGAATAGAGCTGAGGGAAATACCCTACATTAACCTGACTCTCTTGAAATGGGATTACATCAGCTCCACCTTATGAGTTTGACTCAACTCCTGAAGCCAGGTTTCTTTGTTCCCTGACCTAAGCTCTTTCAAACTTAAGGAGGACCAGGGCTGGGCTCAGTCCCCAGGGTCTCCTCCAAGGGATCACTAACCATACTCCTCAGTTCATTATGCTGGAAAGGAGAACAGCCTCAAACGTTCATGGGCTTGCTAGACATGAGGAACCAAGTATCTACTGTTCCAGAATGCAACAGAGCCGTGGCAAACACATTTCCCTACTGGGGTTGGGATTCTGGGTTCACTATGGCTGGAAGACCAGAATCACAACCACTGCAAAAGTTTTTGCATGAACTCATTCCTTCCTCAGGTTGCATACCTGGCATGGACAGACTGAGGTATTTAAGTCCTGCACAAGGATGCCCACATATCAGTTGGACTTATTTTTTGTGACCTCTACTGGTAGCTTCTATACTGTTGGTCAGGTATGTTGCCAAAACCCAGCTATACTTACAGGGCCAGGTTGTACAACAGTGTTGCATACCTGGAGGAGAAAGGTTGCATTTCTTCTTCTTTTTTAAAAAATAAATTTATTTATTTATCTTTGGCTGTGTTGGGTCTTCGTTGCTGTGCATGGGCTTTGTCTAGTTGCAGTGAGTGGGGGCTACTCTTCGCTGTGGTAAGCGGGCTTCTCATTGCAGTGGCTTCCCTTGTTGCGGAGCATGGGCTCTAGGCACATGGGCTTCAGTAGTTGTGGCACGTGGGCTCTAGAGCGCAGGCTCAGTAGCTGTGGCACACGGGCTTAGTTGCTCCACGGCACGTGGGAATCTTCCCAGACCAGGGCTCGAACCCGTGTCCCCTGCATTGGCAGGTGGATTCTTAACCACTGTGCCACCAGGGAAGCCCGAGATTGCATTTCTTTTCTTTCTTTTTTTTTTTGTGGTATGAGGGCCTCTCACTGTTGTGGCCTCTCCTGTTGCAGAGCCCAGGCTCCGGACGCGCAGGCTCAGTGGCCATGGCTCACGGGCCTAGCTGCTCTGCGGCATGTGGGATCTTCCCAGACTGGGGCACGAACCCGTGTCCCCTGCATCGGCAGGCGGACCCTCAACCACTTGCGCCACCAGGGAAGCCCCGAGATTGCATTTCTTAAACAAGCAGAGATTCAGGTAGGGGTACTGAGCAACCTCATTTCACAATTTAACAACCCTGTTTAGTCAACTTTATTTGATAGTAGCACTACAAGTATCTGTGACTAAAGTCTCTGACAAAGAGACTCTGATGACATTTGCTAGCTTTTGGATATCTGATTTCCTCTAGCCACTGAATAATATACACCTTTTCTGGATATGGAGTTACTGTGTCCCTTGTGTGTGCAGACAATACACATACTATCAAGACTGAAACGTATTTGTTATATATTGGAGTTTCCAAAAATTATACAAACAATTGGGATTTTTTTCACAGCTTCTGCCATTTAACAATGGGCTTACTAATATGGTATTGGGTGGCTGGTTCATGCTCCCCCTTACCCACAGGCAGTAGAGAATGCAGAAATAGCATTCTGAAAGATAGCTCCAATTGTAACCAGGCATGTTGACTGTTCTCATTGTTGCCATTGGACTAAATCTCAGAAGCCTGAATGATGGTGGCATGATTACACAGAGAAGCTCAGAATGGTGTGATTCTGAGGCTTCATTTCAATGCTCCCGTAAGTATTAAGTGCATATATTTAAAATTTTCACTTATCACAGGGAAATTTAAAATTGATTAACAAAAAATCATCTTTTTCAAAATTTCAAAGGATGTGGAAATTTGTGAAGTATAATATTTTACTTCTTTTTCTTTTTTAATTAATTAATTAATTTTTGGCCACATTGGGTCTTTGTTGCTGTGCACGGGCTTTCTCTAGCTGTGGCGAGTGGGGCCTACTCTTCGTTTTGGTGCGCAGGCTTCTCACTGTGGTGGCTTCCCTTGTTGCAGAGCACAGGCTCTAAGAGCGCGGGCTTCAGTAGTTGCGGCATGTGGGCTCAGTAGTTGTGGCTCGCGGGCTCTAGAGCACAGGCTCAGTAGTTGTGGCACACAGGCTTAGTTGCTCCGCGGCATGTGGGATCTTCCTGGACCAGGGCTGGAACCCGTGTCCCCTGCATTGGCAGGTGGATTCTCAACCACTGCGCCACCAGTGAAGCCCAATATTTTACTTCTTAAATGCCTTTTTTCCTCCTCTAATTCTGCCACCTCCGACTATGTTATCTACTATTAATGAAATTTTGTACACATACTTTTGGGTGTACTGATAAATTAATATGCAAGTCATTTTTGGGGGGTCTATATACTAGCTACACATTTTCCATGCAGTAAACATGATTTATATATAAATTGTAAATTTATCCAACTAATTTGTTGAAATAATTCCAATGAATTGGAACTGCTAGAACTAAGGATATCCAAAATTTTATAGTTTTGAGTCCAAACTAGAGTTTCCCCTACTATATAGATGGGACCTCATCTTGTCCCCCAGTGTTTATGTGGGTATGTTTCCTAAAACCGTACAAATGTTAAATTTTTAATCTTTAGTGATATGATATTTCAAAGAAATTGCTTTTCTTCTGTTATTGTTCAGCTCAGTCATCTTCATATATGCTTAATCCTTACTAGTCACTTGTGTTATTTCATTTTCTTCTGGTTTGTTTTTGTTTTAATTTCCCTTGGTTTATTAATGTCTTTGTTACTGGTTTCTAAGAACTCATTTAGGACTAAGGATGTTAACCATCTGTCATGCAATGCAAATGAAATATCAATATTATATTTTATTGCCATCAATTTACTATAGTGTTTTGCATTTTGGTTGTGTATTAAAATATAATCATGTTGTGTTTTAAAAAAATAAAAAAATAAAAGATAGCTGCACCAACCCCTTCAACAATGACCTCTGTAAGACTTGTCTGGTCTGGCTACCTTGGACTGTTTTTACTTTGAATACTGCTTATACCTCATAAAGGTCCTCCTACTTTTGTGAAGTTCCTGGAGTTGAAGAGCAGAAATGAGGACTCTATTTGGTATGCCAGGCTCCTGAGTTTTTTTTAATTTATTTATTAAAAAAAAATTTTTTTTAAGACTTTAATTAATTAATTTATTTTTGCTGTGTTGCGTCTTCGTTTCTGTGCGAGGGCTTTCTCTAGTTGTGGCAAGTGGGGGCCACTCTTCATCGCGGTGCGCGGGCCTCTCACAATCGCGGCCTCTCTTGTTGCAGAGCACAGGCTCCAGACGCGCAGGCTCAGTAGTTGTGGCTCACGGGCCTAGTTGCTCCGCGGCATGTGGGATTCTCCCAGACCAGGGCTTGAACCCGTGTCCCCTGCACTAGCAGGCAGATTCTCAACCACTGCGCCACCAGGGAAGCCCGGGATCCTGAGTTTTTATACCTCAATATTCCTCTCCTTTTTTGGTACCTTTCATGATTTCAGTAGGTGGTTGGGCGGTTCCTGTTGTTCATATTACGGATGAATGGATGGATACAAATGTAGATACTCTCCTGCTTTCCAGATGAAACTCACTAGCTATACCCACAGGAGGGTCAATTTTGATTCTCCCTTCACTCCAAACAGTTCTAAAATTTGTTATACACTCACTCTAGAAGTGGGAGATTTTCCCACAGGCCTTATACTCATATAGGTAATCCAAGATCTGATTATCATCTCTGTGTAATATTATTGATCATAATGATATTAGAGGGATTTTTTAAAAAACTTGTATATTTAAACTTTTAAATAGATGAGTATTAAATCTAACTTTATTAAGTAAAGACTGTGCTTTTATAGAACTTCTAAAAAGTGATAAATGAGCAGAATATAAAAATACATATTGTTGGGTTCCCTGATGGAGCAGTGGTTAAGAATCTGCCTGCCAATGCAGGGGATATGGGTTCGAGTCCGGGTCTGGGAAGATCCCACATGCCGCGGAGCAACTAAGCCCACGCGCCACAACTACTGAGCTTGCGCTCTAGAGCCCGTGTGCCACAACTACTAAGCCAGCGTGCTGCAACTACTGAAACCCATGCGCCTAGAGCCCGTGCTCCACAACAAGAAAAGCCACCCAATGAGAAGCCTGCACACCACAACGAAGATTAGCCCTCCGCGCGCCGCAACTAGAGAAAGCCCATGCGCAGCAACGAGGACCCAACACAGACAAAAAAAAAAAAAAAAAAAAGCATATTGGTAACACTCTATTAACTTTCATTACCCACTTATTTCATGGTAGTTTCTAACAGCTGGTACTTATTCATCCTTATCAGCCTTGCCTCTCAGATATAGTACTTGCCTATAATGTTACATATTTACATGCTTTTGTTCTTTGTCTTCATATATGCCATATCTTTCCAATTAGACTGTGATCTTTTTGTGGATAGAGATAGGTTAATTGATTCTTTTGTATTTCCACAGTACTCAGTACAAGGCACAGTATAGGTGCATAGTAAACACGATTAAAGAAAAGGAATCTACATCTGTTATTTATTTTATGACTTCCATAGCACTTAGAATAATACAGCAGATGCAAATTACCGAATTAATAAAAATTTTATGAGAAAATAATCTTTAAATAAAAAGTTATTCCTACCTTTCCCGTGTACTGTGCAATGAACCCAAATAATAGTATAAGGTACAATTAATAGTTAAATATCTTGTAGCTCTTTTAGATTCATTATGTGACACGATCCTTATAACAACCAAAGAATTTATACAGAGCCTATTAAAATTCTATTGTAGAGAGGAAAATCAGAGTCTAGAGAGGTTAAGTGGTGGGGCCTGAATGGAAACTGAGTTCTAACAACTACAAATTCAATGAATGCTATCTAACTGGAGAGGCCTAACATTTAAAAAAAAAGAAAGTCTCCTAGAAGCTATTCTTATAAACCTTATAGACATTTAATTAATTATTTACTTACTTTCTTAATTAAAGCATTTTTAGTGTGCCTAGGTATATAAGGTACTATGCTTAACACTATGGAAAATAAAAAGTTGTACATACAAGGATTATCAAATTTAAGTAAAATAAATAAATAGTATGTGGATCAATGTGCCAGGATAATGGTATAATTATTTGGTTTTCTAGGAACTCACAGGTAGTAAAAATTGGTTCCACTTAAATAAGCTAGAGAAGAGTTTCAAAAGGGCTAGGATTTAAGCTGGATCAAGAAAGACGGGCAAAATTTAGATGTCTGAAGAAAAGGCAAATTAGCATTACATTGAACAGAATTTGGCAAAGCACAGTGAAGTTACAGGGGGAGGAATACACATGTGTTGAGCAACAGTAAATAGACTAGCTTATGTACATTCATACTGGAGAACCATGTAAAGATCTTCTGAGGTCAGATTTATAGAGGGCCTCGAATGCCAGGTTACACACAGATTTATTTCAACATCTTATAGGCAATAGGGAGTCATTTGAGGTTTTGGAGTACAGACATGATACAATGCCAGAATGCAATGGAAGAAGGGGATTGCACAGAGAGAAGCTGAGGACAGCGGTAATAATTCAGATATATATTGAAAAAGACCTGATTTCACTAGTGTTGCAAAGAGACTGACTGCAGATATTTGGAAGGAAAAGTTTATGTCCTAGATAACTTCAAGTTTACATGCCCAAGTGACTACGAATGAGGTAACCCTTAATCAAATTGAGGGATATTTAATTGTTCTGGGGTAGGGCTCACTTTTTTTTTTTTTTAAGCTTCTCAGGTGATTCTTAACACAGCTAAGGCAAAGCCACTCACCGGGACATTTCTTTATTTTGCTTTTTAGCTTTACCAAGGCTCTGCACCCTCAAGTGACTCACAGCTTTGTCATTTTAAATTAGATTTCTAGGGATCATATGGTAGTTCTAGTTTTAATTTTTGAGGAACCTCCATATTATTTTCCATTGTGGCTACACCAATTTATATTCCCACCAACAGTGCACAGGGGTTCCCTTTTCTCTACATCCTCCCTCACCAGCACTTGTTATTTCTTGTCTTTTTTTTTTGCGGTACGCGGGCCTCTCACTGTTGTGGCCTCTCCTGTCGCGGAGCACAGGCTCCAGACGCACAGGCTCAGCAGCCATGGCTCACAGGCCCAGCTGCTCCGTGGCATGTGGGATCTTCCCGGACCGGGGCACGAACCCATGTCCCCTGCATCGGCAGGCGGACTCTCAACCACTGCGCCACCAGGGAAGCCCTTCTTGTCTTTTTGATAACAGCCATTCTGACATGTGAGAGGTGATATCTCACTGTAATTTTGATTTGCATTTCCCTAATGATTAATGATGTTGAGTATCTTTTCATGTACCATCTGTGTATCTTCTTTGGGAGAATGTCTTTTCAGATCTTTTGTCCATTTTTAAACCAGATTTTTTTGGCTATTGAGTTGTATAAGTTCTTTATATATTTTGGATATTAGTCCCTTATCAGATATATAATGTGTAAATATTTGTCCCCATTCAATAGGTTACGTTTTCATTTTGTTGAAGGTTTCCTTTGCTGTATAGAAGCTTTTTAATATGATTAGTCCCACTTATTTATTTTTAACTTATTATTTTAATTAATATATTTTCCATGGTTAAAAGTACTTTTATTTTTAAA
Source organism: Tursiops truncatus (assembly GCF_011762595.2). Taxonomy (NCBI): domain Eukaryota; kingdom Metazoa; phylum Chordata; class Mammalia; order Artiodactyla; family Delphinidae; genus Tursiops; species Tursiops truncatus. The sequence goes on along the minus strand of NC_047040.1, from coordinate 71,878,705 downwards.
TATTTTAAGCAAACAGTTAAAAAAAGAACCCACCACACTATCCTATTAAATCAACATCTACATCAACTTAAAAACAACTACTTTATATGATTTCTGTTCTAGATGTCTATGTGATTAGTAAATCCCCTCTCTCCAATGGACTGTTAAATTTCTACATGGCATGGACTGTTTTTCATATCTTTCAACTTCCTGCAGTACCTAGAAATGCCTGGCATATAGTGGGTATTCCAAAAAAAAAAATGTTTTGCAAGAAGTTTTTCCTCCATGTACCACCATGGGGAAATAGCTATACCCTGAAACCTGTAAGCACTGACATAACGCTTTTGCCCCCATCAGAATTTAAGCATTTGTAAATGTCCAGGTACAGAGTTCTAAAAAGTTCAATTCAGATGGTTTATTGAGCACGTATATGCATTATGTTACATGCTAGTTAATGTAACAGGAATGGAGCCAGCGAAAAAATAGTCCAAAGGTAGACTGTAGAATTGTGTGGTAATTCAGAACTGAAGAAAGGAAGAAGTTTAATGGAGGAGGAGGTGATCACAAATTTCAAACATGAACAAGATTTCAAGATGAATGAGGATTATAATAAGGGTCTTAGATTGAAGCAAGTTACCTCCAGGGATACTGCTGGGATGTATGCTTGTTGGGAAGGTTAAAGAATAAAACCACATGTTGGAAAACTTGAAAATGGGAAGGACGAGAAATGGAGGAGTAGTTATAAAGAATAATACAGGTGAAGACCTTTGTCTGCTAAAGAAAAAGAATAGTTCATGTTTGATGTCAGAAAGAGTGGCAGAAGAAAAATCATGGAGAGAGAAGGAGTATTTATCAGAGCAAGGGGCATTATGAGTTCAAAAGGAATGGGAATCAAGGTTTTACAATGTTTATCCATAAAGCAGATTTGATTCTGGAAGCACAAAATATATTGAAGGAGTAACAGGGTTTTTAAAAAATATGGTTCCTTATATTACTTTGTAACAGATTAATAGTTCCTACCTTCACCACTCTCCATGCCTTCTACAAAAATCCCCCCACATTGGGGAAGAATCCAGTACCGGCGTCTGTAACGATCCTGGCCAAACATCATCGAACGTAAAGAGTGAGAAGCGTCAAAGAGCTTCCTTCTGTACTGACTCTGTTGCTGTTAAAAAATGATGCATATAATTAAGCTATGGATGTTAAGTGCTTTAAAAATTAATACATAAGCGACTTTACACTTATTATGCCTTTAGAGCAGATACATTTCACTACTGGGAAAAGACAGCAAAAGAGTTAAATATTACAAGCCTGACTTCAATTTTAGTTACACTTATAAATATAGAAATTACTTTGAGGGTAGATGGAATATTTTTGTTGCCGTGGATTAAAGAGTTAAGTTTATTTTATCAAGTATAGTATAGTAAAGCATGTCTTATACTTAATAATAAACAGTGTGACCAGGTATTTCATTAAGCCAAAGCAAATTGGCTTAATTCTATTGATTACAATATGTAACAAATAACACTCATATATGTAATTGACCAGACCTCTATTTGCCTATTTTTATACTCATGTTGTAAACCTAGGTAACATATGACTAAATTTTGGGATAAATTTGTGATGAATCTAACATGGTTATAGTATACAGGTATCTCATAATATCAATTTCATAATACTTTTAAAAACTCATTTTTTTAAAACAAAAAATTCATCTAAAACTTCACTAATACTACTGAAATTCAATTTTTAATGAGAAGTTCATAAACATTTATAGTTTACAAATCCATTGAAAATAAAACCCACAAATGTACTAATATAAAATAAAACATGAGCTGCCAAAACTATTATCATAAAATTCGACTGAATTTTTAAAGTAATTAATTCCAAGAAATAAAACCATGCATTTATTGGTATTTTATACTTAAAAGAAGACCTGAAGAATAGAAGCCCTGGTGAAATTTAGTACCATGTCTTAAGAGGCAAGTTTTTAACCTTGGCATTAAACTTTTAAGGTTTAATTGTGAGAATGTTTCTAAAGCTCCTCATTTTAGCTAGTTACAAAAAAAGCTTGTTTTTATTTAGCAACCAGAAAAACTAATCCCATACAAGGTGGATTTTTGAAATGCTGCAAAATAAATAAATAAATAAATAAATAAATAAATAAACTGTAATCTGAAAAGTGCTTACTTTACTCAGTTTTTCAATCTGTTTTTCTAGCTCTTCAACACTTGCTGCTTGGTCACCTTCATCCTATACATAACAAAATACAGTATCATTTACCTGTTTTTAAGATTTATTTATTCAGTCAATCAGTAAATATTTAATGAAAGCTTCCTTCCTATATACAAAGTACTAGGATAGGCACCATGGAAATGAGAATATCAATATCAGTTCTTGCTCCCGTTAAAGTGTTAATCTGGTAGGGAGACACATAAAACATTACACTAATAAATAAAAACTGCAGAAAGCTATAAGGACCTCAAGAGAGGTGGAGATTAAGAGTCATGGAGCTCAGGGAAGGGTGAGGTTACTTCTAGTGGGAACCTATACCAAGAGAGGCTATATGGAAGAAGTTATGTTTTAATTAGCTACTGAAGAATTGTTAGGATTTGATTGATCAGAGAAAAGAGGACAGGGCATTTCAGAAAGAGTTTGACCTGAAGACGTAAGGTGGGGAGATGAGGCACAGATGAGTTTAGGGCTAAATTATCTAGAGCTGTAAGTGCTTGGCAATGGACAATAATATGATCCTTTGAGGGAGATTAAATACCAGAACTATGCTTTACAAAGATTAGTATGGTAATAGTTGTAAGATGGCCTGGAGCAGGGAAAGGACTACAGTTGGCAAATCTAGTTAGCGAATTGTTGCAATGATTCAAGAGGAAAAGAGGATGTGGGTCGTACTAGGATAAAAGAAATAGAAAAGGAGAAAAGGAAATGGATATGAGATAGTACATAGTCAGAACTGTTAAGTCCTGGCAGCTCACGGATACAAGGCAGAAATGGGTGAGGGAGATGAAGGAAGGAGTAAATTATGATATTAAGGGTTTAAATCTGGGAGACTGCAGAAATATTGGTATCATTAACTGAAAGAGTCATTTTAGAGCAAAAAAGGGTAAGTTATATTTTGAACACATTGAGCTTTTAGAAGAAAAATAATCCCTACTATATAGAGTACTGATTTCATAAATAGAAATTTTGTGATTATATAAAATTTTTCATTCTACAAAATGAATATAGGAAAGCTACACCCAAAGTATATGTTTTAGAGGGAAAGCATAACATAATATAAAGTATATGTGCTTCTTTGGACCTCAGCTGCACGATTTCATATAGGCAAATTATTTAACTCCTCTAAAACTGTTTCCTGATCTGTAAATTGGTGATAACATTATCTTGTGATAACATTATCTGTAACATGGGATTTTTGTGAGGACTAAATAAGAACAGATCTGAAAGCAACTAGCAGAGTTCCTGGTACATAATATATAAATAAGGTTACTTTCCTTCTTTCTGAAAGTTGTCCTTTAATTAGAAAATGTAGGTACATCTCAGGTTTAAAAAACATAAGCAATTGTTTTTGATGTTCACTTTCTATATGCTTTTTAAAAAAGCCACACTGCCACCAACCACCCTCATGAACAGATATTTCTAAACCAGTATAGTTATCTCGCCAACAGAAAGAAGTGAAAGGAAAACTTCAATAGTTTTACCATTCTCTATCTATTCTTTACCCAAATTTAGGGGACCAATTTACAAAGGCATTTAGGCATATTATTTGTGGTAATAATAACATCATTTCTATTTATTTATTTATTTAAACATCTTTATTGGAGTATAATTGCTTTACAATGTTGTGTTAGTTTCTGCTGTATAACAAAGTGAATCAGCTATACATATACATATATCCCCATATCTCCTCCCTCTTGCGTCTCCCTCCCTCCCACCCTCCCTATCCCACTCCTCTAGGTGGTCACAAAGCACCGAGCTGATCTCCCTGTGCTATGAGCTGCTTCCCACTAGCTATCTATTTTACATTTGGTAGTGCATATATGTCAATGCTACTCTTTCACTTCGTCCCAGCTTACCCTTCCCCCTCCCCGTGTCCTCAAGTCCATTCTCTATGTCTGCGTCTTTTTTCCTGTCCTGCCCCTAGGTTCTTCAGAACCATTTTTTTTTAAGATTCCATATATACATCATTTCTATTTAAAAGAGAACAGGCTCAATGACCCTTAAACCTTGACTCTTCAATTAAATAGATATTTAATAGCTATATGATTGTATAGTGACCGTTTGACCAGCAGCATGTTTGAAAATTTGCTTACATAAAAATCAACTCTATCAACAAATATTTGAAATAAGACATCAAAGTAGCTATGTAACAGCCAAATTAGCTAACTACCAGTTCTAAGACTTTTCTTATGATGAAAAAGAAGTAAAATATCTACTAGAGTTTTATTTAAAGGAGCTTTGGCTAATAGTCCTTATAATTTAAGAGATATGAAGGAATTTGAAAGGCCAGAGAGAAAGGCAATAACTACAAAGCTAAGAACGCAGAATCTATCCCTGCCATGGTTCCCCATGGTTTCCCAATCAGAAGAGAAGGCTGTTGTATGTGTCACTACATATCATAGTTTAATTGTCCACATAACCTCCTCCACAGCAACTTGTGAGGTTAAAGCTCACATAGATTTCAACACAAACCTAAGTATTAGGGAAAGAGTACATGTGTTGAAGGAACGAAGAGTGAAGAAAAGTGGGAATCACCCTTGAGACAGAGGGCTGTGACTTAGTCTCAGGGCAGTATCTTCTAATTGAAAGGGATCACACGGGTCTCAATGGAAAGGCTCCTGCAGTTAGTCCTTTAAGGAGTATAACTACTGACACTCTACCTATACTTTAATCAAGAGGCCAGACCTATTTTCAGAGGATAATCTTATCAATAAGGTTCATTAAATAGTTAACCTTTAATTTTATTAGGAAATTGATAAGTGGTTACCACTTCTTCATGATAAAGAAAAACTCCCAAGTAATTTAAAGGAAATGCTAATTTGGTTTCTTAGGTCCTAAAATATTCATTATTTTCAAATGTTTTTAAACTGTTTTCTCACATTAATAACAAATACACATTTGCCAGGATTTTGATCACTCTAATTAATTCTATAATTCAACATTCATAAAAAATAAAAATGACTACTTTAAATGACACATCCGGTCTTAAAATATTAAAAATGATGTTTAAATCATTAGTACTGATTTTTAATAGTCTTCATCTCCCTTAAAGAAAAACAAATGCATAGTTTGTTAATTCTCCATGTGAAAAAGGCCAGGTGAAACACATAATTTCTGTAAATAAATTCCAATTTAGTGGGATGACCCCCAGTAGAAGATACTGAAGTCCCAACACAAGGCTGTCAAATTTATGAGAGTTAACACCTTAAAACAATTTATAATATTAAGTGCTGAAAAGGGATGCTAATTCTATAAAAAGGTGATTAGTATTGGTCAGAAAAGTTTAATTCCTGCTGTGGAAACAGCTCTACTTGCCAAATGAAGCAGATTGGTTATAAATAGTATCTTTGGGTAATTACAATACTGATACCCAAATTATATACCCTTCACATTATTTGTCACAGCATGAAAGTATTTGATCAAGTGGTTTCAGAAATACAACATTATGAAGTAATTTCTGCAAGGAATCTCAGTGTAGTCTCCTTTTCAGCCTGGTACTCTTAAGAGAAGTAAAGCTCACTCTAACAATTTTTATCATTCTGGTTTAAAATATAACATGGGGGGTGGAATTTATGAAAATATTTTGTATTTATGCTATTTTTACTTACGAGAAATTGTATAGCACATGATCTTATAAATTATATTATTATCCAGATTTAGTAAAAAATTTGATTCAGTAATTTGTCATTGGTCTTGATTAGATATTATTTTCACCCATTCCATCAATAATTCATCTAAGTCTTCTTTCTTTATTTCTCCAGCAGTACTGAGTTGATACAAGAAAGGAGAAGAGTTCTTTCTAGACTTCCTTGGCTAAATACTCCTGGCATCAAGGGCAGAAGGAATAGTTGGCTGTATATTGTTTTCTGAATGCCATTCTGCAACCCTATCAATATTTCTAGCATTCTTTTCTGGTAAAAGGTAAACATCAACCTTTATCTCCCTTTTATATATGTCCATTTCCATGGCTTATGGTAGCTTCCCTTACACACACACACACACACACACACACACACACACACCCACCCCCTCTCTGTGACCTTGCCTTCTTCCCTTTAGCCTGCTCTTCAAAACTAGCCCCGGGCTTCCCTGGTGGCGCAGTCATTGACAGTCCGCCTGCCGATGCAGGGAACGCGGGTTCGTGCCCCGGTCTGGGAAGATCCCACATGCCGCGGAGCGGCTGGGCCCATGAGCCATGGCCGCTAAGCCTGCGAGTCCGGACCCTGTGCTCCGCAACGGGAGAGGCCACAGCAGTGAGAGGCCCGCGTACCGAAAAAAAAAAAAAACCCTAGCCCCTCTCTTTACCTTAATTGAATCCCCTCCAATATTTTTAGGGACCTTATACCATTAATTATTCTCTTCCTCTCTTTAACCTTCAGTGCCTCTCTCTTATTTAATTGGCTCTTTCCCTTCAACCAAAAATCATCTCAAACCTTCTGCATCTGAAAAATCCTTGGTCTTTGTCTGCCTCTAGGAACTACCCTTTCTTTTGAGGCATAATGCTTGAAATAGTTAAGTTTACTTTCTCATTTTCTATTGTTTTCAATCAATCATAGCCTGGCTTGTGCTCTCACCCTTCCAACGAAACGGTGCTGGCACTGGTTACCAATGACCTCTGTGTTGCCAAATACAACGAACACTTTCAGTCCTCGTCACACTAGGCCCCTGCTCCCTTAACATTGTTTATCATTCCCTCCTTTTTAAAATGTTCAAGTTTCTTGATTTTTATTATTATGACATGTGTAGAAGAGAGTTAACACTGTAGGCCCTTGAAAGGTCGGCTTACAAAGTTTGCCCTTGGCTAGTGTCTGGAAACTTGAATTTTGGGGGGTTCCCCCACCCTAACTGATAAGAATAGCTCACTGGACCTAAACTGTGCTAACAATGTGGGTTACACTGAACATCTACTTTTCTTTTGGGAATCTGGAATTTAGCACATGTTATGCAGAGGGTACCTATGTGGCCAGCCCTGAATAAACAACTCTAGGCACAGCGTTTCTAATGAGCTTCCTTAGAACACAGCATTTCACAGATTGTCGCAATTCACTGCTGGGAGAATTAGGCCCATCCTGTGTGACTCCACTGGGAAAAGACTCTTGAAAGCTGGGCCTGGTTTCCTCTGGACTTTGGCCCATATGCCTTTCTCTTTGCTGGTTTTGCTTTGTTTCCTTTTGCTGTAATAACTCGTAGCCATGGCATGACTAGATGCTGATTTCTGTGAGTCATCCTAGTGAATCGCTCTGACTCTGGAGGTGGTCTTGGTATTGGAAATCCCTGACCCACTACAGAAATTTTCTACATCTTTGTTCCTTCTTCAACAAGAAGCCTTGTGGGCTCTTCTTAAATATTGACATTCCCTGGGGTTCCAACCTCAGTCCACTACTCTAATTAATAAACCAATCCCGCTGTGCAAACTTATCCAACTCATTATTTTAAACTATTGTCCATGTGCTAATAACTCCCAGATCTACACTTTCAAGACTAAACTCTTCTCCAGACTTTAGATTCTTTTTTTTTTTTTTTTTTTTTTTTTGCGGTACACGGGCCTCTCACTCTTGTGGCCTCTCCTGTTGCAGAGCACAGGCTCCGGATGCGCAGGCTCAGCGGCCATGGCTCACGGGCCCAGCCGCTCCGCAGCACGTGGGATCTTCCCGGACCGGGGCACGAACCCGTGTCCCCTGCAACGGCAGGCGTACTCTCAATCACTGCGCCACCAGAGAAGCCCCCAGACTTTAGATTCTTAAATCCAACTGACTGCTGAGCTTCTGAACAGGCACCTCAAACTCAACATGTCCAAAATAAACCTACCATCATTTCCTGTCTTCAGTTATCTGTTCCATATTCCCCTCCTCCCCTGTCATTTACTTCCTCTGCTCCTTCTGATTTCTCTGTCTCAGTTAATGGCAACAATAGCAGAGCAAGCAGTCCCCAGGCCAGATAGCTGGTATCAATCCTACCTCTCCCTCCATCAACCTACACAGTCCATCTTCAGATACTACTCATTTTTCCTCCTAAATATTTATTGAATCCTTTCCTTCCTTTAGTCCAGTTTCAGACCCCTCGTAATTCACCTAAACTACTGCAATATCTCCTGATTGATCTTCCTACCTCTGATCTTGCTCTATTCAAATCTATTTCTATCTTCCACAGAGCTGCCATAGTGAGCCAATGAAAAAAATCAAGTCTGACCATGTCATTCCCTCACTTATAAACCTTCAGTGGCTTCCTATTACCACAAAACTATAAAATCCGAGTTCACAGTTGTGGCATGTGAAGCTGTCTCGTAACACTAGAGCACTTGTAAGTCGCTTAAAGCACATTGTGGTTTCAAGGCTTCTGCGCCCTTGCTCATGCTGTTCTCTCTGCTTGAAGATTTTTCCATGGATTCCTGGATTCTTCTCTAGGTTAACATTTAGTCCAACTTGTAGCCTCAGCTAATGAGTCCAGAAAGCCTTTGTGAAAATTTATTCCTCAGAAAGGTTCAATGTCCTTCCTTCGTACCTGCCTAGTACATTGTAAATACCGCTATCAAAGCAGTTAACACTTAACATATTACATTTTCTTACTGTAAATCTTCCTCAGTGAGACTGTAAATTGAGAGGGGACTTTGATCAAAAATGCCTAGAGCTAAAAAAAAAAAAGGAAAAGAAAAAAAGCCTAGAGCTAGGCACTTAATAAATTGGGCTTTGAGAAATACATCAGTTTCATTAAACCTGACAACACTTTTAAGGCATGAAGTATTGTACAAAATAAATGTAAGATAGCATGTTAAATAGAATGAAAAAGGATACCTAAAATTAAGAATCTGAATAGTTCTCTGGAGAACTCTCATTATATAAACAGGAAAATTTAACTTCTTTTATTCAATGTAAATGCCCTCTAGGTATAGAAGGCATTGTATTCTACTCAATATTTACCTAACCATCACAAAAAACTTTGAGGTGAATATTATAATATTCAGTTTCAGATGAAGAAACTGAGTCAAGTGTGACAACGAAATTCAAACCCAAATCTATTTGACTTCAAATTCTGTGTTATTTTCAATATGTTATGTAATATTAGTTAAGTATTGAAATCGACCTAAATTTGATTACCTCATCTTCACAGATCTCAGTCTTCTTTCCTTTTTTGTCTTCTTTATCTTCTTCATCCTCATCATCTTCATCAGCTTGGTCATCACTATCATCATCATCATCATCATCATAATCACTATCTCCTCCCTTCCTTCTTCGTTTGCGTCCTGGAGTGGGTGTGCCCAATGGATGCTGTTCTTCTCCAAGATCAATGCCACCTGAAGTGTCTCTTTTGCCTGTTTTCTTAGCATGAATGATTCTGAGCCTTTAAGTATGAAAAAATGATGACATGGAAGAAAAGCCTTCTTCTTATACTTTTTGAAGAGCATACTATGAGTTGTAAGCAAAAATACCTTATGGTATTTCTCTCACACTAATCAATAAATGAATGACAATAAAAATTAGCATGAAGGAAACTTAAGAAGTATGTTCCCAGAAACTACAAAATATATTAACATTCAAGAATTATTCTGGCTATCTCTTTGGAATTAGAATACATTTTTTAAAAAACCAGAAAACTGAGAAGATTAACTCAGGAATGGCCAAGTGGTAAGACCTGATCCTATACTATCTGACTGAACAAGTTTCAATTCAAGTTACTGCAAAGAAACTATCCTCTTAACACAGAAGCTGAATAATTTCAGCATTATATTTCCTAGCAGGAAGCTAATTAAGTTTTAATGCTGAATACATTTGGATATGTTAGGCCCTCTATAAAAGCAAATTTTAATTAGAAAGCAATTAAGGAAAAAAGTAGTAGTTCCAAACAGATTCTACTTGTGACAAAAATAACCTGATAGCAACAACAATCTTAGAATATGTGATTGCTTGACTTCTTTGAAAGAAAAAAGATAAATTGACTTTCTTCTAAATTTGAAGCATATGAGCTCAGTGAATATCATTATATCTTTTGTCTACTGAAAATTCTGGCACTGAGTTCTATTAGTTTCATATCTCATCTTAATTAAGCTTTACCTTTTCTAATTCTTAGATAAAATAAAGTTTAAATTCTACCTTTGCAATTTGTATGTTTTACTCAGAAACTTGCAAAAAAAGGAAAACAGTATATTAGTTTTAATAAAACATGACTTACTTGCGGAGTTTACCTTCTACCACCCATTTATCTCTCCTCAAATTTGACATGTAATCAATGTTCTTGTCGATTTCACTGCCAATGCAAAAGTTTATTAGAAGACATATATTAATCCATTATGCAATACATTAATTTGGTAAGCAAAATGATGCAGTTTTGGGGGTAAGTACAAATGATGATTGCCAATGAACAGCAAAAACAAATGAAAAATTATATTAATACATAGCTAAGAGATGCGTAGAAAACTTAGAGATGCCCAGCAATGGTAGAAATGCATGGCTCTGAAATGTTTGGATTGATTATTTTCCTAGAAAGGTAAAGGAATAAAAGTAACATAATTAAAATCTGTAAAATAATGAACAGTAAGAGCAAGATGAACATGGAATTTGTTCACCAAATCTTCAAATACTATAGTGGAGGACTTACTTTGACTCTGAAATGAGATTAAGTACTTTTTTTAAGTGCAAATTAATATACAATAAATAAATAATATTAAGATTGTATCAGCACATGATAAAAAGTAGGTAGATAATTCTACAAATGGCAGCTACTAAGGAAAATCAGGTAGTCATTTATCATCAAAAGATGAAAGAAAAATTCTAGGTTTTTGCAACAGTGCTGGATTCTGGAGCCATAGCAAGAAAAACCTGCTTACACTTCAGTATACAAATAAATAACAAAATTACCAAATAAACAAAACGGGTTACAAAGACTATACACAGTATGATTCAAAATTTCTTTTCCAATAGACTGCAAAGAAATACATTGAAACATTATTAGCAGTAGTCATCTCTGAATGGTGAGATTAGTGTAATTTTAATCTTTTTCTTTGTGGTAGTCTGTAACTTCAAAATTTTCTATAAGCAATTTGTATTACTTTGTGACCAGACAAATTCAAAACAGAAAAGAATCACCAGAAATGTCTGGGCATATGCTTACCTCACCACACTCTTGCTGCACGCCAGTTCATTGATCAGGAAAGCCAGAACTGAGGCTTTCTGTGCTGGAGTGTGAGCCTGAAAAGCTTTGGTCTTCAGGCTTTCAGTAAGCTCAGTTTGTCCACAGTGCGCTTCCATAAAAATCTGCAAAATCTCGGAAACATTGTCTCGATTCACACCAACATTCAGCAAATGTTCTCCAAGAGCTGTTTTGGCCTATAAAAGGTTGGCATTTTTATCAGTATTGACCACAACGACTCATAAGATATAAACAATAAGACTTTTAAATATTGGTATTATATGATTTAGGTATTACTGACAAGGGCTTTATTCACATTTTTGATGAAGTGGCGATAAAACATGACGTTCAATGTCATTTAGTCAACAGATGATAGACAAGTTTTCAAGTACTTGTAATTTTTCTCTTCCTTCTTCAAACCCTTGGTTAAAAAGTTTGGTGGGGGGAAGGGTATGTAAACTTGTGGCTAAAAATGGTCTCACCATACCTTCTTTGACTACAGACACTATCCCAAGCTTTTCCAGGCTCTACCAGTAGTAGTGGGGGAGAGGTTGAAAAGTACTAGCAATGTGTTTTCTTGCTCTATGGTGTCACGGATTTTATTGCCTAGTATGCTGAATGAATAGGGAGATGGAAAAAAAAGTAACAGGTGCATCTGGAAGATTCTCTCTACATTACCTAGAGCAAAGCTGACTGAAATGTGTATCTTAATTGGAATTAAGATAAATTTGAATTATTGAGTATCCACTTAGCAGTACAGTATCTTAACATGCTGGTCTGTAGGGGCCTTGATTAGCCTCGGTTATTCATAGTGTTTCAGAGAGAACACAGTATAATTTCAGAAGGCACACATAAGTTAATTGCTTTATGAATTAAGAGTTCTCTGTTTTGCTGAATATCACTTAGGTATTTCCTTAAATCAGATTGCTTTTTACCAAAAGCTAGAGGGAAAGAAAGTAATCTGGTAATGATTTACATTCCTTAGGTTTTGTGAACCAGGTTTTTCTAAGTTTGCACCAGTTGTACCAATCTACCTTTAACTTTGTACGAAGTTATGTAGAAAAAATTGGATGTTTGTACAATCTTCTGCTAATACACTAAAGCCAGCTATCAATGCACTGATAGTACAAATTAAAAAAATTATATTTTGGGTTTTTTTACCTTGTATCCTGTAATTAGACCTGGATCACATACAGCAGCTGAGAGGAGCCTCACAAGCAAGTCTTGTACTTCACCCATGCTGTCTCCTATATTTAGCAATCCCTCTTGAAGAACACTCAGGTTTGGAACATCAATATTCACATCGAAGCCCAAAACTTTACCAAAGTTTCGTAAGAACTGCACCACCATCAGACAGTCTGAAAATGTACTTCCAGAGAGAACAAGTCCTGGAATACGAGGCAACTCTGGCAAAGGCTGAAAATAAAAGAAAAGAGAGAAAAAGTAGTTCAAAAAGCCATGATTTTATAGCTCCTGAAGTAAAGTAAGTTGCTATTTTTCTCTTGCGTTATACCAGTGGTCTTCCCGCTGGACTGTAAATTCCCTGGGGGCATTTCTATAACCCCATGGTACTAAGCATAGAATCCTGAACACAAGTAACCACTAATAAATTTTGGTTGAACTCAACATGAACTTAGGTCTCTGCAAAAGAGAACACTAATTTTAACTTAGGTATTGATAAAACACACGTTATACAACTGGACCAAAAATCAGGTAACATAAGAAATAAACATCTCAAAAGTACTTTAACATGGACATACTTAGTAGGGCATGTGCAATAGTTTCTTCTACTGATGTCCATTGATTTATAATTCACACTTTTTTGGGAGCTCAGAAGTTAACAGTGTGCATCTGTGTGCCGTATGGTTGGAGAGAGTACCATCTTTGTTTAATGACTGCAGATAAATTACTAGGTCCACATGACCAGAACCCATGACCCTATCAAGAACCCAGTAATACTGCAACTATCAGTCTTTAGGTTTCCCGTATATTAGCGAAACATTGAATTTCAGTGTTAAAATTAGAGAGCTCTCTTGCTATTTCTCAAATATGCTCACATATTAACATTTTAATGACTAACTGTATTATCAGTTGTTATGGACATTTTAAAAGTTAGATAAATAAGTAACCTAAATTAAAAACATTTTTGTCCATGAATGGGATTCAATAATAGTACTTTCAATTCTGATTGAGAAAAAGGTGCCTTGTAAATATTTCTATTTATCTAAATTTGCCCTTGTTCAAAAACGTTTCCTCCACTCTGTGCTTGCTGAAATAACTAACCAAAGACTTTTTCTACTAATAGTGTGTGGAAACACAGAACTATGGACAGTTGCTGATATCATACAAATCTTTTGTTACATATGAAAACCATTTAATTCTGAGTTTTCTTTTTTCCTGAATCAGATCAGACATACACATTTCCATATGATTCTAAAAATTTATATAACAAAGCTAACGACAGTAAGGCTTAAAATGGACTTACAAATATTTGATATAGTGCATATGGATTTAAATGAAAACAAAAGATCACTTAGGACAATTTAGGATTAAAAAAAGATCATTTAGGATTAGCAAGAAAATAAAGCTCACTTAGGATTAAAAAAATTGCTCACCAGGAGCTTATTAAACGTGTTGACTAACCACTATACCCATTCTGTGCTTAGGAAATTTTAAACATCCAATTGACTAAAACTAGAATGCATACTTTCACTTTTATTTAGAAGCATTTATGCTAGGTAAATAAATAGAATATTAGTATCATTAAATTTTCCACTTGGGTACTAAAGTTTGCTTTAAGCACTTTAGAAAAGAGCTTACATAATCAAGAGACAAGCACTATCTGTATATCATATGGCATGCAAGTAAATATAGATGCTATTGACCAAGTATAATATTCTATTACTGAGACAGTATTATAGATATGATATACATTATTATATAATTTTCTAGGAATACTATCTTCTTAACTATAGCCAAACATAATTGATTTCTATTTGTAAGTATGTGAAATCATGCCAGTTATCACGGTGATTTTGCTCTTTCCAAGTTGTTACTTTTCTGTATTTTAGCAACATTATAAATCTGTGAAGCATGATGGAAGAGAAAACACACATGAGGTACTTTGCTTGGATACATTTCTTGGCTTTCAGGATCATAAACAGTATGGGCTCTGGAGTTTAAAAAACTGGGGACTGCATCCAAGTTGCCACTTATGAGCTGTATAATGTTGAGCAAGTTCCTTAACCTCTCTGTGTCTCAAGTTTTCTCATCTGTAAATGGGCATAAATACCAGTCCTATAGGATTGTGGTGAGGATTAAATGAGAAAATTCATTTAAAGCACTTAGCATAGGGCCTGGCATGTACTAGACATACTCAATAGTTAGCTACCATCACTAAAGCATTGAAGGAGGTTATAGATTATAAATCCTAATTTATTTAAACATCCATGGAGGCATGGGGGAGGAGTTAGATCTTTCTGTAACTAAATGCCTGGGAAGGACCAAATGAAACACAGAAATCCTATCTATTTCTATAATTCATTTTTATAGATTTCTGTAGTATTTCTACTTAAATTAAAAAGGTTTGCAGTGCTCCGTTTGTATATTAAGAACTGCCATTATCAGCACAGGGCTCTAGAGAGGTTTACTCGTGGCCATCCAGGAGGGACAGATTGACCTAGACTTGGAAATCCACTGCTCCAGCTAAAAACACAAGGCTTTCATAACGGCAGCTCTGGCAAAGGAATCAGGTGAGAACACAGAAAAAATTAAATTTATTAATGAAATGGTTTACTTGATAAATTACCTTTTGGTCTGCTAAGCACATGTCTTCATTAGGCTTCTTTAGTTCCTTTGCCATTTCTAATTCTAATCTTCGTTGCTCTAGTTTACGTTCTTTATTTAATCTTTTCTCATCACGTTTTTCTTGCTTTAACCGTTCTTTTTCCTTAAAAAGAAAACCATGTCCACATATTCTGTTTAATCATTATACGTGTTTAAAAAACCTCCAGTTAAAATTTAAAAAGTAATCAAAGTGTTATTTCCATGAAAAAAATTCTCTTAGGATGTTTAGGAATAGACTTGGAATTACATAGAAACAATGACGTATTTTGCTTTTCAGCGTTTTCACCTTTTGAGTTTCAAAATAATCTTATGACTGTATGTATATATACATACATATACAAAATATCAATATTAGTTTCAACCCAGATTATTTCATTATTCAAAATTTATTCAATCCTTTCCCAGGTTATAATATGAGAATAAAATAGTTATTAATAAAAGCAGGTATATAAAATGCACATGGGCAAGTAAATATTCATAAAAAAAGTTAACTAGTATGAACAAAAATTTTTGTGTAGCTCAAGGAAGCAAGAAAAGATTTACAGCATGAAAATGGAAGCAACATGTTTGAATCTGCAAACGCAGTTCTTTCAAAGTGAATTAGCTAGTCTTAAGACGTGCACCTATGATGAAATAAAAATATTATTTACCACTCTAAACAACATTTAAAATAATGTAAAATGGGTTTTGAAGGCAATTCCAAAAGCTTTAAAATTATTTTGGGTAATGGCAACAATATGGAAATAATCATCCTGTTTCCCTGTTGTAGAGTATGGCATTCTTTTGGAAGAAGTGACTTTCTATAATAATACTGGTGTCATTACTTTATCGTCACACATCAAATACAATTCTCTTTTTAAACTGAAGTATAACTGACTTACAAAATTATATTGGTTTTAGGTGTACAACACAGTGATTCGATATTTTTATACATTCTGAAATGATCACCATAATCAAGTCTAGTTACCATACAAAGTTATTACAATATTAATGACTATATTCCTTATGCTGTACATTACATCCCCATGGCTTATTTATTTTATAACTGGACATCTTAATTCCTTCACCTATTTCATCCATTCCCCGTAATCCCCCTCCCCTCTGGCAACCACTAGTTTGTTCTCTGTATCTACGAGCTTGTTTCTGTTTTATGTTTGTTTTGCTTTCTAGGTTCTACATATAAGTGAAATCATATGGTGTTTGTCTTTGTCTGACTTATTTCACTTAAGACAATACCCTCCAGGTCCATCCACGCTATCGCAAATGGTAAGATTTCATGCTTTTTTATGGCTGAGTAATATTCCATTGTATATATACATATATATATATCATCTTCTTTATCTATTCGTCTATTGATGAACACAGAGGTTGCTTCCATGTCTTGGCGATTGTAAATAGTGAGGCAGTGAACATGGGGGTGCATGTATCTTTTCGAGTTCGTGTTTCCATTTTCGTTGGATAAATACCTAGGAGTGGGATTGCTGAATCATGTGGTAGTTCTATTTTTAAGTTTTTGAGAAACCTCCATATTGTTATCTATAGTGGCTGCACAAGTTTACATCCCCACCAACAGTGGACAAACATCCCCTTTTCTCCACATCCTTGCCAACACTTGTTACTTCTTGTCTTTTTGATAATAGGCATTTTGACAGGTGTGAGGTTATATCTCATTGTCCTCTGCCCACAATCCAATCAAATACAACTCTTATTTATTAGAGGAGAAATAATGGTAGAATCAACAGGCAATTCTAAACTATTACCACATACATCTTTCAATTTTCTTTATTTTTGCCAAAATAGAGTCCAAATCCTTACTTTTGAATTCAGGACTCTCTTCTTTTCCAACCTTATCTCCCACTGTTATAGTCTATGTAAATTTAGTCAAACTATTTGCTATTCCTGATAAACATCTATTGTTTCCTTACCTCCTTGTATTGGTGTACTCCAGTTAGGAAGGTCATTATTCCCATCCTGCATACAAATCCTAATTAAAAACCTCCACCTCCTTCCTATTCCTAATTTCTCTTAATTGTCTTACCTAATTATAGCTCTTACCTATAATTTTAACCTAGCACTATTGCTTCCTCTAGTATATTAGCATTTTTGCCCATATCTTAACCATCTCCATTTCAATTATCACTGGTAAGACAGCACGCTGACTGCTGCGTCAGAGCATGCCAAGGGGGAGACAGAGAGGAGTGGAGAAGTAATACATTCCCAGCCAAGAGCTGAGAAAGCACGATTCTTGGATATTATTATTTTTACCTAGTGATATGCAGTATCTTTCGAATTAAAAAAGCATGTCCATAATATGGAATAGAATGTAAAAGTGACATCTATACCTTAGGATGAAATGGAGGTTTGCAAGAAATCTTAAAAATTCATAGGACCTTTATTACTTAAAGACAAGCATCTACTCCCTCAATGGGATACTTTGAGGGAAACACGGAGTCTCTAAATTTAATGCATTTATTCACTAATTTATTTAGTGACTTCTACTGAATTGTATAGGACTAATACAAATCCTGTGGTTTTGGTATAAAATGACTCTCAAAGAACCAGAGCTTCTAGGATCCCCTCAACGATCAACTAATATTTAAAATGGCATATAAAGACAGTCACAATCTAGCCCCACACAAGTTCTGGTCTCCTATCTCATGATTCTCAGTGAATCTCCCAAACTCTAGGCACATTTTGTGATACAACTGTGTTGAGCAAACAGTGTAACCAGTTTGAGGCACTGCTTGGATGATAATGATAATGGATCATGAGGGGCGGGGGGGGGGGGGGGGGGGGGGGAGGGGAGGAGAGGGGGGAGGAGGGCGAAGAAGAGGAGGAGAAGCAGCAAAGCCAAGAGAGGTATATGCACAAGGTTAAAATTGACTAACCCCCTCTTTGTACCTTCCTCCCAAGACCCCAGAGGTCCTGTTTAGTTGCAACATTGTATTTATGTACCTGTCATCCCCTCTGACTGGAATGCATAGCCCTTCCTACTTCACACGAAAATAAAGCCTGTGTTTTAATTTTTCCCACAGCTAGTTCAGGAGTTTTAATATTTCCCTTTTTTGAGCTTCACATAACTTATTACAGCATTTATTGCACTCAGTGACAATTATTTGTTTAAAGTTGATCTCTCGCACTGTAGTGTGAACTTCTAGAGATCAGAGGAACCAACTTCTGCACCTCTTTGTGGACCTATTCAATTCCCAGCAGTATAATTTGCCAGAAACTCTCAGGAGAGTTTTTAATATTATCTTTGTCTCTGACAACTCAAGCCTGTATCAGTGCAATTTTCCTCTCGCACTGGTCTAAATATTGTTCTTATTTCCAACTATAATAGTTATCATATGTCTCTAATGGACATATACAGTGTGCATTAGCATATAAAAATTATTTAAGCATTGATTAATTTGCTGAATGATTAAATCTACAAATGCCACATTGTTTAAATTTCAGGGCAATAACTTACAGTGTCTACAAATGACTACGAAATATAGCTCTTAACTATATTTTAGATTGACTATAAACAATTACAAGCAAATTAGAATGTCTCCTTCCAATTTTTTGGGCCTTTATTCCCAACTTTCCCCGTCCTTACGCAGTTTTCTAGATGTAAAAATTTATGAAATAAATGTAGATTCTTGGTATATATGTCATTTACAATAAAATATCTTTATATCATCTTAATTATAGTAATGAAATTTTCTGTATCAAAATATTACTAATATCCTAATTAAGAAGTCATTTAAATTTCATTCAAAGTTGCAACACTTTTCAATAGCAAAAGTGTTAAATTTAGATTACACTAAATAGCCTAAGATACATAGGGTGAAAATTTAAAATGCATAAAAGGATTATTTTAGGGACTCTAAACGCATAACTGAAAGTATTTCTAGAACTCTATAGCAAAATAACAAAGGTATGAAATGAATTTATTCTATTTTAGAATCATAGAAGTTTAAAAACTAAGCAATGAGTGTGGTAGGAGGATCTGTTATTATAAAGTTTTACAACTTATCAAATTGCCAAACAGGCCATTTTTAAGAGGCCATGTTGCAAAGATGCCTATGTTTCCTGTATTTTATGATTCTACTGAGTCTCTTAGGTGTTTGCTCTGGGCATAATTAGGAGATTACATTTCTTTTCACAGCAACTGTACTTAAATTTCAAAGACATAAATATTCTTTAAGAGACACAGATTTACCTCAGGGTGCAAGAAGAATAAAGTGTAAATAAGACTAATAACATAAGCCATTTATAGAAGACAGATATAAAGAATAAAAGTGATACTATTTTACATCACATATTGAGCGTGAGTAGAAAAATCAGGGTAATTTTTTTAAAGGGCCTATTTTTACATTTAAAATGTAATAATAAATTAAGTTTAAACAAATGAAAAAATTATGAATCCATGATAAAAGAAATCCTTATATTTAAAATTTTTAATAAAATTATATTATTTATATTATATTTTATTGTATTTTACAGGTATCAATATAAAATACTATTTAAAAAGAGTAAAAATTTCCAGTTATCACATTTTCATAAAATCCACCAAAGTATTACACAAAAGTCTGTACTTACTTTAGATTAACTATCACCAAATATTCTTAGAGTAGCTACTACTATTCAAATGTCTCCTAAATTAAAATCAAAATTGTTAATTCTTGAGTCAGATAAGTAGAGATTTTAATACATCTAAATTACATTGATAATAATTCGTTCCAAAATTGTGCATGTATCTTTTAAACGTGTATGACATTTAACATTTTACTGAATAGTTAATATAAAATCATTTTACATGGTTTTTTTTTTTTTTTTTTGAGGTACGCGGGCCTCTCACTGCTGTGGCCTGTCCCGTTGCGGAGCACAAGCTCCGGACGCACAGGCTCAGCGGCCATGGCTCACGGGTCCAGCCGCTCCGGGGCATGTGGGATCTTCCCGGACTGGGGCACGAACCCGTGTCCCCTGCATCGGCAGGTGGACTCTCAACCACTGCGCCACCAGGGAAGCCCTTACATGTTTTTAAAGACAATTTAATTTTAAAATTGAAATTAAGTACATTATATAAAGTACAATACACAAGTATGTCATATAAGTACATTTATTATATCTTCAACTGAAAAATGGGTTTGTTTAAACAAACTGTCTACATGAGCAATTCTTTTTATTTTTCACTAAGTAATGATTAGTATAAATATAGGATTATAAAATATTCTCATGACTTGAATCATTGAATGGGTTATACATTTTTTATGCTTGCAAATTATTAGATGGTTTCTGAAACCTGAACTACTCTCTTCTATTTTATGGTTTTGTCTCCTAAAGTGCTGACATAGTCATTCTGTAATAGACGCATGTTTAACAACCTTTTGTTGTTTATTGATCCTTGGGGAGACACATATACAAAAGACTCTGTTACGGTACGACAGTTGATTATTCAGATAATATGAGTAAAGTGTTTATAAATTTGTGACTGACATAGTTTGAAGTTTTTATAAATGAAACAGGAGATTTTGAGCTACTTTGTCACACTGCTTAAACCAACCTAAGTTTCCAGTGATTAGTAATAATGAGAGCACAAATATATTAAGACTTGAATTATACTAGGACATAAGCCTTTTTTATTCATGAGGCTAAAGATTATCCTTTCTTACATTATATAATAAAAATATTTATGAACTATGATGATACACTAAAATTAATATAATAATAAGTAAGGTAATTTATGTCTGAATATTCTTATTAATTATAGATTTATATAAAGGAAAAACTATAGAAATTAGATTCCTAAGTTAGGGAACCAATATAAATTTGGGATGTTTTTAGTGAAAAATAAGTTAACACTAAATCAAAAAGTAAGATCAGGGCTTCCCTGGTGGCGCAGTGGTTGAGAGTCCGCCTGCCGATGCAGGGGACGCGGGTTCGTGCCCCGGTCCGGGAAGATCCCACATGCCGTGGAGCGGCTGGGCCTGTGAGCCATGGCCGCTGAGCCTGCGCGTCCGGAGCCTGTGCTCCACAATGGGAGAGGCCACAGCAGTGGGAGGCCCGCGTACCGCAAAAAAAAAAAAAAAAAAAAGTAAGATCAGTGTAGTGTACACAAAGAAACATAAAAATGGTGTTTGTGTTACCTTTTTGATGACTATGGGAGTTTCTTAGAATAAATTCTGATGTTATAAGAGATTTTTAATTAACAAGGTGAAAGCAATTAATTTTTTAACCTCATAATTCTATAAACATTACCCATAACATCAGCATTTTTGTTTATCTTATTTTTTTCTTCACAACTTAATAATTAAATGTCTAAAGGTATTAAAGTTTAGAATCAAGGGTTACACATAGGCTATTTTAGAATTTTGAGTTGGCCCTGCCTAAGTATCATATGGCTTTAACTTTACAATAAAGTTTGTTCTTTTAACAGTTAATAACAGAAAAAACTGCAGATGAGCTATTAGGAGGTAATAAGAGGCAGAATATGAAGCCAAGATGTGCCCATTACTCTAGTTACATTACTCTAGTTACATCTAGTTACTGGCATTACTCTAGTTACATCTCATGCACATTAATAATGAAGAAATGAACAAATAGACATAGGAAGGGTTTGTTAATATTCACGGAGGTGTAAGTTTATGTAAAAGATATGGTGAAAGTTTGGATTATCAGTAAAAATATATGCCTAGTCACTGCTTAACTGTTTATACTGTAAAGATTTCTCTCTCTGATATGATAAAAAGCGTCTTTAATTTTTTTGCTTTTCCTGCAGCATCTAATTTAATGCTGTGTACACAACAGTCTTTTAAGAAATGTAAAAACATACTTAGCTGATTACTAAGATCTATAGGTATCATTCAACAGAGGAATACAACTTAAGATCTGAATAACTGGGGACTTCCCTGGTAGTCCAGTGGTTAAGAAGACTACACAGCTCCCAATGCAGGGGTCGCGGTTTGAACCCTGGTCGGAGGGAACTAGGATCCTGCATACCACACGGTGTGGTCAAAAAAAAAAAAATCTGAATAACTGGTAAAATTCTCTAGTCCTGTTCACAGGTCTATAGTTATCAGAGGATAAAAACATTTTGAGAATTCAGCTTTACCTATGGGATTCTCTCAAACATCCTGATAAAGGATTATTTGTAACATATGTTATTGTATTGTTATTTTAAATAATAGTTCCTAAGTGTTTAAAAAAAGAAAACCACCTAGAATAAAGTAAAATGACTTTATTATTATTATATAAAGAAAATTATATAGACAGAAAACATATAATGTACTCTGTTCTGGGAAGGCCTCTTTGATAAGTTAATATTTGACCTATGACTGAACAATAGACAAGAACCACTTGAATATTCAGTGGAAGAACAGCAACAGTAAAGACCCTTTGTTTAGAAATAATAAAAAGACAAAAATGACTGGAACATAGTACGTAAGGTACAAATTGTATGAGGTAAAGTTGGAGAGGTTGGCAGAGGTCAGAGCATGTGGGTCTGATATGTCACTGGTGAGGAATTTGGACTTTATTACTATTGTAATGAGAAGCCACTGGATAGTGTTTATCCAGATATAATCTGGTTTCTTTTTTGAATAGATCACTCCGGCTACTCTGTGGAGAATGCATAGGGAGTGTGCTGAGGAAAGCAAGAATGAAAGCAGGGAAAACAGGTTCTTTAAGTTATTATGCTTTAAGCTGTTACTTTATGTATACATGCATGCACACGTGCGTACACACATATATTTTTGGTTTGATATTTTGGAATAGTTTTCTTGCATTTCTTTTCTAATTACTCATGCTTGATACGGGCAGCCCTATCACGAACTTGCATTGCTCCAATGTAGGTGGGTTAATTTTCCTTTAGTTTCTTCTCACTTTATCTGATAATTGTTTTTATATTTCAAAGTACTTCAAATTGAAGAGTATTTTGTATGCTATTCATGTTCCTTTTTTTCTGAGGATGAAGGTAGCTAGAAGAGGGAGAGCTGTACCCGGTTTCTCATATCCCTTTCCAAGTTTTATTGGAAGCAGTGTACCTGATTTCACTCTATCTAGTCAAGGGTATATCCTTTTCCCATGAAAGATGCTCTTGGGTCTTGAGAGATTCTTAGAAGATTTCATTTGAATTATCTTCATTTATCCCATGGTTGCTACCTTCCACTCAATGCAGATCTTACTCACCTCTCTTCAGCAGCTTTTCTTACTCTCCTCCCAGGCCACAGAGCAAATATAAAAAAACCAGTGAGAGAGGACATGACTTTTGGGCCTTTTGGGTACCTCTTAACCTGAGCATTCACTCCCTCGGATGATCTTATCCTTACTATTCTCTTGGGTGTCCCCTTCTACCAAATCCTAGTACGCCTGGAGATAATGCTCTTGGTTATTTTCATTATTCTGCCTTTCTTTAGCTTTCCTCTCCAAGAGGAAAAATCAGAATAACAAGCCCTGGTTCTTCTTGGTCCTTCTGGTAAGAGGAATACCTGGCAGGGAAGAACTTGACTCTTGAGGGATATTCCAGGTCTTTTCCCTGAGTTACTCCCTCAGTTCCCATCTCTCCAGATAGGAGAATATTAGGTCGAGCTTTTAGAATTTTAATTAATCCCCTTCCCTACTCTTCCCGCCACTGCATTCAGAAGGGAACAGAGTTCGCAGCCATGCCCAATCCTGGAATCTGTCACCTCTCTCTCTTTCCCTGCCTGTCATTTTTCAGAGATTGTGGTTATAAATCCATGTGTAGATTCCCTTGTTGTGTTAGGTGTAGAGGGTGTCAGTGGCCCTGGATAATTAACAAGTAAGGAAAAAACACCTACATAGTAATAAATAACTTATTGTGATAAGTAAGTAGGCACTATGTAGTGCCAGGCACCATTCCAAGAACTTTACACATACGCTCATATAGACACACACCCATTTAATCATAACTACAAACCCTATGAAATAGGAATTAGTATCATCTCCATTTTACAGATGAAAAACCTGAATCGCAGAGCGGTTAAATAACTTGCCCAAGGTCATATAGCTGGAATGTATGAAATTAGAATTCAAATCCTGATCATTTGGTTACAATGTCCAGGTTCCTAAACAATACACATACTGTGCCTTCATATCAGAAATCTGTAATGAGAGTTTAAGCCACAGCTGAGGCTAAAAAACTGAAATATAGGGCACTCAACTTCTAGACCAAATAGTCTCATTTTCATTAATTATTATTTATTAAATGCTTATCCCACTTGATAATCTTATAATCCTACCAGAATCATTTTCTCAATTTTAAAGAAGAAATAACCTGATGAGCTTAAAGCAAGTTGGTTTAGAGCCAGCATAGGTATTTGAGTCTCTGAAACTCCAAAGCCCTGGTTATAATGGCCATACCTCTATTCAACTGTTTTAATTCAGAATGCATTCCTTTGTAACATTTTTTAACCTTTAAGTAATTTCTATTAACATCCATATAAGTTCATTTTGACTTATTGCAATAATTTTCTTATTCTGAAGTATATGGTAAAAGTCTATTTCAAAGATAGTACTTAGGCCTAATTTTACACATAGAATGCTAAAGAGTAATTCTGAGGGCAGAAGTCCATGGCTGAACTGACTGATGTTTGAATTAGGACACATAGGACTTGTCTAGGCATGCCTGTAATTTTGTGAAACTCTGGTCACAGTAAGAAGAATTCATTTTATCCAAATGAATGCCATTCACTATATTTTAAAAAGGTAATTAAAATCTCAGCCAAGAAAATTAACTCATACATTGGAATCCATCCTATGGATTCTTTTATGTTCTAACACTTGGTTACTATCTCTAACCTTTCGTTTGCTTATGTATGAGAGTCGGTAAATCATGACAATCCCTACTCCAAAAAATCTATACTTAGAAGAGCCAATGTTTTAAGAAAAAATATTAATTTATGACAAGATAATATTTTTCCAGAAACATACACTTACTTCTGCTTTTTTACGCGCTTCCATAGCTTTCATAAGCATCATATGTTGTCTCCTTCTCTCTCGTTCCTATTAGGCCAGATAAAATTAGGAATATAACTCAACCATAGTTAATAGTTTGATTTTCAAATGGAAAAACAAAACAAAACAGAACAAAAAAACTCGGTATAGCATGTTTAGCATTTATAGACAAGTCACAGTAAATACTAAATATAAGACAAGAATGGCCAGTCTGTGCATGTTTTAGTTCAGGTTTAGAAAGCAAATACAAGAACAATCAAAAGCAAAAAGGTAAAGCAATGAACATGGAGACAGTGTAAACAGAAGCATACAAGGTTTACTTATGGTCAGTTGTGATGCTCCTTCAAAAGCTGGCAGAACAAAAAGCATAATGGTTGGCTGGAACAGGTCAGTTACCTTACATCTGCTATTAGAAAAACCACAAATATGTACTACAGCCAATTAAACCAAAGGTTGTGCTGTTCTTAAATTTTTAGATCAGGTAGAAATTGATTTATATTCACTTTCACTTCATGGTTTTAGAATTAGTTATTTTTATTTCAAGTACACTATCATTTTGTAAATCCAATAAGCCACCGACAAATTAGAAAGTTTTTTTCAAGCTGTTATAGGCATGATTCATATAACAACATCAATGAAATGGGATATTCCTGTTTACTGATGTCTGCCACTTGATGCACTATTTAAAGCCACAAAAGCTGCACCATGGGCTCGTAAGTGGAATCTAAAAGGCACAGTATGAAAATAAGGTAAGCATTAGCTTACTTCGATAGTCTCATTTTACTTTAAAATAAAGAAGTCACATAGCTATAGTACTGAATCATTCTTTTTGATTAAATATACGTGGTTCCCCCAAAGGGATATTTCTAAAAATTTCTAAAATTTGTCCATAAAACCAGAATATATTTCATATTCTCTCATCAACCTAACTCAAAATTCCCATTGTATTCAATGGCAGTTTTGCATCTAGAATGATGGGAGAATATGGGTCATAGTCATATCTAATTGGACAGTGATCCAACTTTCACTGTGACATCAGTAACGTAAACTTTTAGACAGCAGCCTTATATAAGGCCTGCCCAATTCAATTGAAAATCTTGGAAATGTACCATATTTCTTTATAGACAGACAAGCAGATGTATGCAATGCACTGTGCTGTAAAGCCATGCAGCAGTATGTAATATGACAGCAGCCAGTGCTACACTTTATGCATTGCTATGACAACCATATCACAACCAAATCACAATGCGGTGTTAGATGTACAGAAATAAACATACCCATACCATATCTAGTCTATGCCTCTCCAACTCCTGGTAGAAAGAGTTGGCACAACATTATGAAACAGAAATCACAGAGTCATGAAACCAATTTTTAACCCCCCGAAAGACACCAATCCCAAAACCAGGAATTTAAGCAGGAATTATACTGGAACTTTTAAAGAAAATATCTTGAAGATTTTTCCAAAAATAGATTTAAGAAAAATTATAAAATGTACATTTCGACAACTGTATAACTATGTGTCTACAGACCTGATGCTTTAGAAGAACAGCTTGTTGTCTTCTCATTTCTTTTTCCTTAAAAATAAGAAACTTTTAAGATGGATTTTTAGGGAAAATTTAGAACATGCAACAAGTATTAAAAGTTCCTTTTCTGAGATTCTATAGTCTTCCATTAGGTTGAACCATATGAAACTGCAAACATCCAATAATTTTTTACTTATATAGTGGCAACTTCATATGGTTCTACCTAATATATAAAAACTGTAGGACAGGAGCAAGGATCCTTATTCAGTAGACATTTAGAGTTAAAATTCAGTGACCTAATAGTAAACACACTTCAATGACCCATTCACTGAACTGACTAGCTAGATAGACAGAGCATATCAGATACAACTGGCACTAAAAAAAAAAAAAAAAAAAAAAAAAAAAGAAAACATAATGAAGCAACCCTCAAATCTAGCTAATTAAAACTCTCTCCACTCTGAATATAAATCCCTAAATACACTCTGGGATTAACAGCATCTATATCATTTCCATCACTGTGTAGGAATGAAAGTGACAAGAGAAAAGGAATCAGCTGGAGATTTTTATGCCCACCTATGATTGAGGGCACCATCCCAAAGGGGTAGGGCTTAATCCAAACAGTTCTGGGAATGTCACCAATTTGAATCTTTTTATAAAGATAAAATACGGATTAATTAATATTAAGGCAGCCATTTTGAAAAGGAGTAGAAATTTAAAGAACAAAGTAAGAGAGTCTATGTAGAAAAAGGTAACAAACAGTTCCCTGGTTTTATAAGATATAGCTGTAGTGGCTGTTTCTTGAACCAGTAGGACCACATGGCTGCCCAATTTCAGTAAATAACTATCAGAAAAAATGGAAGGTAGGGGTGTAATGTGTGTCGGGGTGGAGGCTGGTGGGGGAGTGAGGGTCCAACTCTCTTATGTTTCACGCCAGAAAATCAAAACCAAAACATCCCCAAACAACACATCAAGTTACAATATGTAACAATGGCTACTTTTATTATTGGTAAATTATAGCTGATAAAGTTAGGTTTTTGTTTCTGTAGGCTTTTCACTTTTTAATAGCTAAAACAGTTATTAGACATTAACAAAGAGAACGTTATAATCTAAGGAGAGAATCGGATTTGGAACACATTTTGAAACTTAAACATAAATGATACAAAATAGCTCTGGGGAGATCTTATCCATCAAAACTATATACAGGTATTATGCAATAGTTTGCATTTCTGATTTGGTCTGCTATTTAAAGAGCTCAAAGTATCACATATAACCTGTATAACGAAATATAAAAATATACATACAATATACATACAATAAAAACACACACTATACACATGTTTTATCTGTGCTAAACATTTTTTTAGATAGTCATTTTGAGGAGGGCTTTTTTTTAATACAATTGATACTGGTATAATATCATACAGTTTTTATTTTTGAAAAATGAAAACTGATTCTCATCTAAACTAACCTTTATTCGTTTCTCGGCCTCCAATAATTTGGCATTTGCTGCTTCTTCCTTCTTTTTCTTTTTTGCCTGTGCATGCAAAACAGGTCTCAAAGTCATGCAACAGCACCACTGCAACTTGAAAGTAATCTATGACTTGAAAATGGAGCTACATGCCTCACAGGTACAAAACAACATGGAACATATATGTAAACAATTACACATTTTCCCACAGTTAATATTGTACTTAACATACTAATTTCATTTCTAATGTATAGATTAGCATTAAGATATAAAAAATTCTTAAATTCATAAGCGTATGTCAGCTTTTCTTGACTTCTTCAAACTCTATTAAAAGTCTGAAATAATTGAGTGTTTATTATTTTACATTAAAACTTAATCACAGAAAAAATTTTATGTAATTTTTCCTTTTTTTTCTGATTTTTAAAAGTAAAAAATGATCATAAAAAATTTAGAAGATGGGATAGATTTTAACTGATAATAAAAGTTACTTAAATAATAAATCAGTAACACATTTAAAAATGAACATGTCTATTTGGATTTTTTTAATACTTGAAATTTGAGATAAAGTAATCCATTACTCAGCTGATATAAATGAAACACATTAAATCTGATTTTCTCTAGCTGTATATTGTGATTAAATTCAAGGTTTTTTAAAAAGATAGAATGGAAACTTATAATCTTTCATGAAGTACATTTTGAATATCAAGGTCATGATACCAAATCTGAGCGTCATAATGTTAAAGTCATTAATTATCTAGTAGTTTGATAACTATCCAGTAGCTATTGTTAATTTACTTGAAGGTAGGAGTACTTTTGATTTGGATTTTTTAAATTAATTTGAAATGGATAAGGAAACATGTGTATATTTCTAGAAGGAATAATCATGTAACATAGAACACTTCAGCTATTTGACACCCTCAGGGAATAAATCGTTTATACCAAGAGTTTCCTGAATAGCTGGGAGGTTATAGCAATTCTGAACATTAAAAGTTTATTTTCACTATTTTGGATGGAAATAGTTTTGAGATATATACTGCTTAGACACACTACGCTAAATATAATTTGGCTTTTTCTTGATGACTTGGGGCAATTATTCTGAACATCAGTTATTATACTGTACAGTTCCACAGAGTAATGCCTTTCAGCTGCTAAGGTGTTGAAAATTGCTTGCTATTCAACTAAAAGATTACAGACTCTTGGTAGGCTTTTGAATTCCTATACATGCTGGTTGGAGTTTTTCTGTATTTTCCCTTGCTATCTTGTGGCTATTATTTTACTGATTCCAATATATGTCCTCTAGTCCTATTCCATCAGCTTGTGGGGAAGCAGGGTATATTAGAAGCCAAAAAAACAAGCTGATTAAACTGTCTCTACGTTTAAAATTTACTTTCACTCTTGTAATGTTTTATTTCTAAATTAAAAGTAAATATCTGACTATAAGTCCTAATGAGTTTTCTAAAAGTAAAGAACACGAGTTTCAGCACATGAACCTTATGACACCTATACTGGCTGTTCAGAGGTTTCCCTGTTTTCTTCTTCTCTTTTGTCTTATTTCCTGGGTTGTTAGGATTAGATGAGTCTGCTAAATAAGGATCAGATAAGGTCTTACTCTATGCATTATGTTTAAAGAGAGTTTCTGATGGACATATTAATTTGTATAAGTGACAGAATATGTAGGTAAGATTTTTATTTTGGGAGACTTTAAAATATATGACTATATTACTTTAATCATATCACATTTAAGAATTCTACCTCTAGAATTTGCTGGGCTCGAAGCTCTTTTTCCATTCTGATTTGTTGTATTCTCTTAATTTTTTCCTGTAGAAAAAATTATAATAATTTAAGATAATAAAATAAACTAAATATCTAGGTGAAAAGTATTTAAGTCAAATCAAATAAGTTAAGATATAAATACAGAGTTACCAAAGGTTGCCCATGGTGGATGTAAAACTTGTTTAGTTTAACATCATATATAAGTTCATGTCAAATTAATATGACTTTATAAAATTTCTCAAAACAATTTGTAAAATACAAATGCTAAATATGTATACAGAAACTACATAAACTAAACTCATTTAGCCTGTGAATTTTTATAAGTATCTGCAGTTACAATTATACTTAGTTTTAAATAAAAACAGGACAGAAAAGTAGAAAAATAATGTATCAGGAGTGAGAAAACCTAAGGCTAGTCCTGAGTTACTGTCATTCATACGATGATCTTGAGCAAAGAATAACTACTCTTGTATAAAACGGGGAGAGGTGTTTGCCCTCTCTCACTATGTCATGAATAAATTAAAAATGCTTAAAAAAGTGTGTGGCAGGGGCTTCCCTGGTGGCACACTGGTTAAGAATCCGCCTGCCAATGCAGGGGACCCGGGTTCGAGCCCTGGTCTGGGAAGACCCCCACATGCCGCAGAGCAGCTAAGCCCGTGTGCCATAACTACTGAGCCTGCGCTCTAGAGTCTGCGAGCCACAACTACTGAGGCCCGCGTGCCTAGAGCCCGTGCTCCGCAATGAGAGAAGCCACTGCAATGAGAAGCCCGTGCACTGCAACGGAAAGTAGCCCCCGCTCACCGCAACTAGAGAAAGCCCGCGGGCAGCAACGAAGACCCACCGCAGCCAAAATAAATAAATTTATAATAAAAAAAAAAGTGTGTGGTGCCACACAACTGTAATCGATTATCATTAACAATTTCCATACTATAATTTCTTACTTCACATGATAATATTACATTGCTTTTTTTTTTTTTTTCTTTTTTTGCGGTACGCGGGCCTCTCACCGTTGTGGCCTCTCCCATTGCGGAGCACAGGCTCCGGACGCGCAGGCTCAGCGGCCATGGCTCACGGGCCCAGCCGCTCCGCGGCATGTGGGATCTTCGCGGACCGGGGCACGAAGCCGTGTCCCTTGCATCGGCAGGCGGACTCTCAACCACTGTGCCACCAGGGAAGCCCTACATTGCTTTTAACTACTACAATAAGCCAAATTCAGAAATAATCTGTAATATTATTTTTAAAAGGCTTAATTACAATTGAACATTCTAGAGAATGATTCCAATGGCATAATTGGTGTTCACATTGTCTAAATTTAATGTACTAGTTATTGTTTTAGAATTCAGTGATTAAAGTTTGATAAAACTTTACATTTTGATTTAAAAACATTATCTCATATGCTATCAGCACAATGTTAACAATTTCATGTTCAGAAACCCCTTTGAAAGTCCCAAACTGGTACTCAATAATAATATGTTTGCCCCCAAACACCCCAATTTTCCTACTAGCAAATTGCATTTCTCGTAGGATTTCCAGAGCGAACACATTTTATACTGCTTAATGTTATAATACCTGTTCCAATTTCCAGATGCTAGCTGTACCTTTGCAAGCTATACTTTAACGTTTTTAAACATTTCTTTTTATGTACACTGATGTTATTGATCTCAATATATACATACATAGACATACATAGACATATATATACACACACACATATATATGGTAGTGGTGTCATTAGCATTAGTAGAGATAAACATTATTTATAAGTTATTATAATACAGATTCACTTTATAATATTGGGTATCCAACCCCTCAACTGGGCACTCTACATAAAATATCTTATTGATCATGAAAAGAGTTGAAATTATCTTCTTTTTACCTAATAGAAAGCTAAAGTTCCTAGAGAGTAAATATTTTGCCTTAAATCAAATAGTAAATACAGAGCCTTGGTCACATTCCAATGCTTTTGTTCCTTCTGCTTCATAATAATGCTTCTGTAAGCTTCCAGAATATTGTCTTGAGGACTACCTGGTGATACTGGCCTACTAGGTGGAAAAAATAATCCAGAAGCACATGCTACTATTTTATTCTAGATCTAAAGCTGACTTTAAAATAGGCATTATGTAACTGACTATGTGAGTAGACCTAAGCTATACTTTGATTCACTTTGTTGGCAATAAGGAATAAGTCAGATTGTATTCTGAAACTAGCCTCAGATAAATATCTTGACAAAACTCTACGATCAGCTCATTTGTATTAACGTTGCTGAAACGTTGGTACTCCAATGCTTTTTTATTTTTTAACATCTTTATTGGAGTATAATTGCTTTACAATGGTGTGCTAGTTTCTGCTTTATAACAAAGTGTATCAGCTATACAGATACATATATCCCCATATCTCCTCCCTCTTGCGTCTCCCTCCCACACTCCCTATCCCACCCCTCTAGGTGGTCACAAAGCACAGAGCTGAGCTCCCTGTGCTATGCGGCTGATTGTTTGATGAGCAGCAAAAACCATGTATATTTAGGTTGTAGCCACTTCAAGACTTTAGGGTCACAAAGCTGAATTTAAAGTGCTGATAAGATTTGATGGATCTCTAGCCATTAGGAAATAGGATGAGCTATAAAAAGGTATAATATTTAGAAACAATAGTATTTCACTTGAAAATGAAACATAAACTTATTTTTATATATATGTGATATACAGTAAATATTTATATTTTAACAAAGGCATTCATTAGACCAGATATTTATAAGTCAATCTTACAGTGTCTTTAGCAGTGACAATTAACAAACTATTTGGAATTAACAAACTAAAGGAATTCAAGTTTACTGCTGACTACTTTAAATTACGGTAAAAGAGTTTAGTATGCAGTTTGGTGTTTTATATCATCTTTTAAAAAGTGAGCATTTGCTTTGTGCCAGGCACTGTTGCATGTACTTTACATTTATCACCTCATTTAATCTTCAGATAATGCAGTTATTTTCTTTCACAGTGGAGGAAACAGAGACTTAGAGGTTGAGAAATTCATCTAAGGTTACAAAATTCTTAAGTAGCAGAGCCCATATTCAACTCTTACAGTCTGCCTGACTGTAAACTAAATTCTGAATCCCAATTCCTTATCAACTCTTTCTAATCATACTGCTTTAGTCAATACTGGAAAGAACCTTCGAGACAGCCACATCAAATCCAATCCAAGCCGTTTATTTAGCAGCTATTTATATAATAACACAATTGGCTTCATTTCATACTCAGAAATAACTACTTGCCATTTAAAAATTTTTTAAAGAATATTAGTTCTCCCCATTTCCTTTCTGCTTTAATGATTACAGTGAATATATGGAGATGGGAGAGTAGTGTACACATTCCCATCTTCAATAAAGTTGAATATCTTGTCATATAATACTTTACCTGTAAGAATTTTAAAATTACTTTATTTACCTATACTTAATTTTGAAAACTACACACAGGAGAGGTACTGTAGATATACAACAGAATGCTGCTGAAATGATGCTTTTTTCATTGTTTGCACTGTAGTTGGCTCTCCTTATCTGCAGGTTCTGTATCCATGGACTCTACCAACCATGGATCAAAGCTAAATTAGAAAAAAAATTTTTCAGGAAGTTCCTAAAAGCAAAACTTGAATTTGCCCCATGCTGGCAACTATTTACATAGCCTTCACATTGTATTAGGTATTACAAATAATCAAGAGATGATTTAAAGTATACAGGAAGATGTGCATAGGTTATATGCAAATACTACACCATTTTACATAAGGGACTTGCATCTGTGGATTTTGGTATCCATGGGGGTCCTGGAACCGATCCCTTGTGGATACTGAGAGACGACTGCAGTAATTTTTTAGTAATTCTGAAAGCAATCACAAGCAATGGAGGCAAACCTTATTCTATATAACTTGAATTTAATTTTTTACTAGTATTTTACATGTTTTAGGACAACAACTTTTCTTATTAAAATTTGAATATTTAAGGAATATCCTTCATTTACTAATACATTAATTTAAAAAGTTTGAAAGTTATTCATGATGTCAACTTATATTCAAAGTCTATCAGGATATTAAAAGTACTTATACAAAATTTACTGTTTGGTAAGCAATTTTTTTTTTTTTTTTTTTTTTGCAGTACGCGGGCCTCTCACTGTTGTGGCCTCTCCCGTTGTGGAGCACGGGCTCCGGTGGTAATCAATTCTTAGAAAAACTTGGAAGTAGAAGACTTCGCTTTAAAATGAGGTGAATTTAGGGACTTCCCTGGTGGCCCAGTGGTTAAGAATCCACCTGCCAATGCAGGGGACACAGGTTCGAGCCCTGGTCCGGGAACTTCCCACATGCCACGGAACAACTAAGCCTGTGCACCACAACTACTGAGCCCGTGCTCTAGAGCCCACGGGCCACAACTACTGAGTCCACGTGCCACAACTACTGGAGCCCGTGCTCTGCAACAAGAGAAGCCACCGCAGTGAGAAGCCCGCGCACCGCAGTGAAGAACAGCCCCCGCTTGCCGCAGCTAGAGAAAGCCTGTGTGCAGCAAGGAAGAGCCAATGCAGCCAAAAATAAATAAATAAATAAAAATAATAAAAGTAAAATAAAATAAAATGAGGTGAATTTTAACTAATGAAAGAGGACAACTTTCTAAATAAGATACATAACATTAATGTGAAATACAGTTATTTCAGAAATCAAAATGAAAATAATGTACACAGAGAAAGATACAGATAGATCCCCAAAACAATGCCTGTGTTTTAAAAATCAGTTCCAATGAATAAACATACCTGTTGTTTCATAATCTTTATCTGTTCTTTTTGCTTTCGCTTCTCCTCAGCAGCCATTATTGCTATGATGAAAAATCAAGGCACAGATATCATCAGAAAAGGAACAAAGAAGAGATGCCTCTTATGAATTACCCAATCCTCACTCTTCAAGTTTAGGCTACCATTTAAATCACCCACCTCGTTGTTTTTTAGCTTCTTTGGCAACCCGAGCCTGTTCCTGCTTTTGCAGTTTTCTCAAAAGCTTTATTTGTGCTGCTTGCCTGGCTATTTCTGAAAAATACAAAATTTCAAGGAATGTTATTAACAACTTTACATAACTGCTAACCTAAAAACAATACCTGTGAAACTGGTATCATCATGAAGGACATAATTTTTAAGAAAATTGCCAAACATTAGATACCAAGTAGGAGAACCTCAGAAAATGTCATGTTCATTTCCCCTAGAAATTGCCAAACTATTTCATCGAATATGATCCCATATACATAAGAAAAATGATGCCTCTCTTACTCCTCATGGCAAAGGCTAATATAAGTACATTTTTTTTCACATTTCATGTAATCCTCACTTAGTATGAAAGTACCTGCTAATATGTAAAAAAAAGTGATTCAGCTTCAGTCTTAAAAATAACAAAATACATAAAAAAAAGAAAGAGAACCCAAAATAGAACAAAGCCCCCAAACTTAGCATTTCAGTCCGCTATATAAATGGTAAAATTTTTGAATCCATTGATATTTTCATTTATGAAGGAAAGCGACTACATCTCCTAAATAAAGAGTACAGAATGTCAATGAGTTTTAAGGACAACCTCGTTCTCATACTTTTTAAGGACAAATGTATGAAACTGGGATAGACTGACATAATTAATGGTCCCAAGTCTTCATTCCTTGACTATCCATGCCATTTGTAATGTGACTTTGCGGTCCCCTCTCATCAAGACATGCATGGAATATATCTTCTTGTTCCTTGATTTTGTGTTCAGCCATGTGATCTTCTTTGGCCAATGGGATGTAAACAGTGTGATGCAAGTAGAAGTCTGAAAGTATACCTGTACTCTTTCTACTCTTTTTACTCTTGTGCCTTGCCCTTTACTATGAGTACAAGTTCGGGCTAGGCTGCCTGAGGTTGGGACACATGGAGGCGGCTGACTCCACTAATGTGAAAAAGCCCAGCCAAGATCAGCAGAGATGCCTAACTGCCTAACTTGCCACCAGCTCATTCCATCCGCACAAATAGGTAATGCTTAGAGTTGTACACCACTGAGGTTTTGTGGTTGGCCTTAATGTGGCAATAGGTAGCTGATACAGAAAAGCATGTAACGTTACACATTTTTCTGCTGGCAAACTTGATCAAAATACTGCTAACTATAAAAGTGGTGTATCATTCATAAAATCATTTTAGAAAATACCACTTTACATTAGACATTGTTTTCAACTTTGTAGCAGGTGAAGAATTTTAAGAAACTTATATTCACTGATAATGAATATGATTAGGTAATCACTTGAGCTCTACTCATAACCTCCACCATTTATTGAACTGTTGTATTAAATTTACATGATCTTGTTTAATTTTCATAACAACCTTATGAGATAGGCAACATTATGCCCAGCTTACAAATGAAATAAACTAAGGCTCCCAGAAGTTAAAGAGCAAAGCTAAGATACACACCCAGGACTTTCTGACTTCACAGTCTATATGTTAACTACTTCTAAAACCCTTAGAGAAATTTAAATGCCTTCAGATTTTAGAAAGAAACTTAACCCTATGTCCTTGTAACAGCTGAGGTGTAGTTGGTTACTACGGTTGATTTCCTATCATGAAGACTTAAAAAAAGGGGAGGGGATATAAGAAGGTTTGATTTTATCTAGGAAACTTGAAGTGTTAATAAAAGATGAAACAGAAGCTGATACTAAAGTATACCTCCAATCTTCCAATAATTTTCAGTATTAAGTTTTAAGCATCATCAAAAATTTCTGAGCCGCATAAAAAGGATTCTCCTGTTCACGAAATACTCTGGGAAATAAAAATGTATCAACTGGCCTGCAGAGTTAGCAAGCTCTGATAATAATACACCTGTAGGACACTGTTCTCATCTATGATAGATCCAGGTAAACATTATTTTTTAACATATAAGAATTGAAGGCTTTCACTGAACTCTGATGTAAAGACCTAAATCTGCCTTAAAATGTAAAGGGTTGCTAAGTGGTTAAAAAAAAATTTCCTAGAAAAGGTGGCATAAGTATGATGCTTTGTTCCAAGCTAAACTGATGCTTTCTAATAGAAGTTTGGCTTATAATAAAGAAACTTTTATCACATATATTGGCGTATTTTTTTGTATATGAATGTATCAGTCAATTTCAAACTCCACACAAGTTCACAGTAATTTTCATGTTTAAACTCCTGGAAAAAAAAAAACATTAAAAAGCTCAACTCATATCTTTTCACTTTAGCAAGGAAGATACAATTTGGATTAATCTCTTAAAATTTATATAGCTTAACTTTCACGTTACGAACAGTTGGAGAAAACATGAAAAAAAAATGTTAAAAGAAATTAGAGACACTATGGAGGAAGGAGAATGAGCTAGAGACCAAGAAAATTCACTCAGGCTCTGAGGAATAAACTGCTCCCAATATCTTCTCATTTATTTGGTTTATGGTTGCTGAATATATTATTATTATTTTTTAAGATGTTGGGGGTAGGAGTTTATTAATTAATTTATTTATTTTTGCTGTGTTGAGTCTTCGTTTCTGTGCGAGGGCTTTCTCTAGTTGTGGCAAGCGGGGGCCACTCTTCATCGCGGTGCGCGGGCCTCTCACTATCGCGGCCTCTCTTGTGGCGGAGCACAGGCTTCAGACGCGCAGGCTCAGTAGTTGTGGCTCACAGGCCCAGTTGCCCCGCGGCATGTGGGATCTTCCCAGACCAGGGCTCGAACCCGTGTCCCCTGCATTAGCAGGCAGAGTCTCAACCACTGCACCATCAGGGAAGCCCTGAATATATTATTATTGTAATGAGCATTTGAAATATTAATTTGAAAACTACCTTTCATGGTTGAAGAATTTGTCTCTTTAAATTTCAAAGGTAAAAATTTATTTTGAAATAAAGTTTAGTTTCACTTAGAATTAGGGATATTTTACATATACCACACTTCTTTGATTCTAAGATGCATTTTTACACATGTCTAAAATCAGAGTGTGTGTAGAAATTGGCAGCTCTTTTCTTCCTTAGTGGAACATCTTAAAATACTGGGGCATTGCACAGACTAGGGCATCTCAGATCCTACAATGTATGAAATGCACAAGTGTTACTCGGTATCTCAGAAAATCTGAGATATGAATGGTATTGGCCAATTAAGAAGCAGGTTTATTTAGATAGGTTAAAAGGTTTTTTCATATTCAAACTTTGTCAGATTCTTATTTGTATTCCCTGAGAAATTAGAGACCTCTCAGTTCACAATGCTTGAAAGTACATTCAAAGTTTGCATTTATTTTACTGTTCTGAATCTTTCTTCAAATTAAGTCCAGTTGTTCAGCCTAGTTGAGTCCTTGTACGATGATAATATATAACAGAAACTTATAGAATCCCCTTGGATAACCCCCTCAAACTGTTAATGTAGAAACCTTTTAGAAATAAAAGGGGTGATAGTGATTCATTGCTATTTTCTTTCTTCCCAAGAAAAAAAAAATACATATTATACCACAGTTGCTTGTACATATTAATAATTATTATTTATCTAATGTTAAATATTTAACATTTATATACATGCGAGAAAGAACATATATATACAGTAAGGTCAAATGTAAAATAATTTGCAAAATGCAACATAATACAACAAGGGAAAAGTATGTAACGGAATACAAACCAATTTGAAATCTAGAGGGAGAAAAAACCTTGAGTAAAAGTTGAATAATCAACTTCTATTTTGTAAAAATTTAGTTACTTTTGCAAATATAAAGTTGCCATTTTGGATACTAAGTATTAATGCTATTTGTATAAGATATGCAAAACATGCATGAAGAGCCCAGACTTTGGACATCAGTTAATTTCAAGCTTTCTTATTTTACGCAAACAATGCACATTCCCCACTATTATACATTCTTTAGAAGAGCCAGTGGTTTATTGACAATACTAACTTTAAAAACTCATCATGTATGGCTGTATCTGTTAATATATTAACTTATTTTTAACCTTCACTAATAACTCTTCAAGGGAGATAAACGTCTTAATAGAAACCAAACAGAATAACTTTTAAAAATATTTTAAAAACATACTAAGACAGAGAAAAACTTATACAACATTAAGTTACATAGCAGGCAATTAACTTACATGCCACTGGTGGAAGTATGAACTGGTGCCAACTTTTTGGAGATAATATTTGCCTGCTATTTACCAAAATTGAAAACGCACACACCCTTTGATTCAGAGATTCTATCTCTAGGATTTTATACTATACATAGCCACACCTGTAGAAGGATGTGAAGATATGTGTAATATGTACTACTGCAGCACTGTTTGTGATAGCGAATGTCAGGAATAGCTAGAACAGTCACCAAAAGGAGACTAATTTAATGAAGTGTGGTAGAATCATACACAGTATCACTCACTATTCAGCCATTAAAAGCATAAGGTTGATTTTTAAGTGCTGATACAGAAAGATGTTCAAGATAAATTAAGTGGAAAAAAAGCCAAGCTGAATAGTATGTACACTATAAGCCATTTATTTTAGAAATCAAAAAGGATATATATGTAATACAACATATTGTATATGCATATGTATATATATGAGTGTTTGAAGGCATGTGCTATAGGAGTTTATGTACAGTTTATGTATACGAGTCTCTGATAGCCTAACAAAAAACTGTTAATAATGATTCCACTCATGAATATCTTTTACAGAAAGTTTTCTGTTCTATGAGCTTTTGTCATAGATATTTGTTTCATAACAAAAACAAAGGAGCTACAAAGAAGTCAACATTATGATGTTGTTTACAATAAACAAATAAGTCAGGCTTTTCCCCCAGAGAGAACCTATGAGAAGTAAAATCCTGTTAGTCTTCTAAGTTAGTTCTTATTGTTGAACTTTTATTTTACATTGATATATATGTTTATATATATGCTTGTGAATATAAGACACGAACACATATACTGATATATATTCAGATAGCCTTCACAAGAAGCCCTTCCCTTCACAAGAAGAGTCTTCCCAGTTGTAACTAGTAACTCAAACTCAGGGCAGGACTGTTTTATTTATGCCAGCTTTTTCTGTGTCAGACATAGCCTGGGAACTTAATGTTAACAATTTATGTATGCTTTTTTTTTTTTTTTTTTTGCGGTACGCGGGCCTCTCACTGTTGTGGCCTCTCCCGTTGTGGAGCACAGGCTCCGGACGCGCAGGCTCAGCGGCCATGGCTCACGGGCCTAGCCGCTCCGCGGCATGTGGGATCTTTCCGGACCAGGGCACGAACCCGTGTCCCCTGCATCGGCAGGCAGACTCTCAACCACTGTGCCACCAGGGAAGCGCTATGTACACTTTTGAGTCATAAATACATTTGAGGTTATTATGAGCACTTTGTGCTTGACAGTGATACTTTCTGATGGTCTTAAAATAAATATCTGTGAATTAAATCTATTACTTGGGCATTTTGAAAATATCTGTAATATGTGCATACTACAGAAGAACCCAAAGACTGGGGTTACTTACCAGTAATTGGAGTTCTCTGACTGAAAATTTACTCCACAGATCCACATATTTTGGAGTTATCCCCTTGTACCACCTCAAGGAATCGGGAGCTGTTAAAATGAGAATTTCCAGAAGGTTGGCACAACCTTAAGGCATGTGCCGAGTGCTGGTAGATGCCCTTTCAGTGCAAGCCTTCAAAGCTTATCACCCACCTTTGTAGTTCTCAACACACAGGGTCTGCTGTGTTTATGAATATGGCTCTTGAAAGGAGCTTACCTAATCAAAGAACTCCAGTTACCAGTGGGACTCCTTATTTTCTCATTTTTATTCTAACACAAATATCTACTTTTTAGAAATTGAGAGCAGTGTTAATCTTTCATCAGTCAAAAATATAAGAAATATTTACACTTTTTAATATGACTATTACAGTGTCAGATACGTTCTGTTTCTTACCTTGAGCTTGCAGTTTTCTTAGTAACTTGGCATCTGTGTTATCTAGAAATTCAGCACTGCCAACATTTGGAGGCCGACCCTTCCGACATCTCATCCTGGATTCCTCTCTTGCTCGCTGTCTATCTGGATTTGGTGGTCTTCCTCTACGACACTCCATTGCCCTGATACGGGGAATGACATCCTCTTCTTTCAAAAGACACCACTGCATTCCCTTTTAATTAACATTTTATAGAAATAAAGATTACAAACGAAATAAACACAAGTGATCAATATGTCAGAAAATTCTAGGCAAATTCACAGATATTTTGAAATTTATAAAGCTGGTACAAACTTTAGGAATTTTATTTTTTTAATTAAATTTATATTTATAATTATTCATGGACCTGGCATCGTTTTGATATTCTTAATGAATTCAACTTTAAACACAAAGAGATTTATATCTGTATCTATAAACATATAAATAGATATATATTTTTAAATAACCATTTCTGAACTACAATGACCATAAAGTTGGCAGATATTTGAAAATTAGTTGTGTGATGACACCTCTGTGGATTGTTCTCATGGGTTAACAGTTA
This sequence comes from Tursiops truncatus, assembly GCF_011762595.2. NCBI lineage: Eukaryota > Metazoa > Chordata > Mammalia > Artiodactyla > Delphinidae > Tursiops > Tursiops truncatus. The sequence continues at coordinate 71,837,311 of NC_047040.1, read as the reverse complement.
AACCAAACATTAAACTATCCAAATAATAGATGAAAGTTCTCTTTATAGAAATATTAGAGCTAATAAATCAAGATGGAATGTAAGAGTTAGAATATCAGCATCTTGCAATACCTGATGAATTAATGAGTCTAAGCACTGAACTTGAATGGTTGCCAATCACCAAAAAGAGAGACAACCAGACAGACATTAGCCTCCTGATGGAGGTTCACTCGATCACCTATAAATTAGTCTTGTCCCCTACAAAATGAAATCAAATCTAGATTAGACTTAATTACTATAACTTCACAGGAAAAACTGGGTGAGAAGTGTATGGTTAACTACACAGCAAAATCCAGTCGAGGAAATACTACAAATTTCTTCAACAGTTTCTTCAACAAATAAATTTCAAGAGGTAAAAAAACCTGTGGGACAATTAAAGGAGCCTTAAAAGATGTACCAAACAATCCCAAAGTGTGGAGCTTACCTAGATATTGATTCAAATACACGAACTGTTCAGAAACTTTTGACAGTTAAGGGAAACTGAAAATTTGAACAATGACTATTATTTGATGATATCAAGGAACTATTAAAGTGTCATAATGGTACCATGGTACCCTTGTAGACAACAAGAGTCCTTATCTTTTAGAGATATGAACGAAACATTTATAGAGGAAATAACATGTATATTATTTGCTTCAACAAATTATGGAAGAGGAGAAGTGGATGGGGGTATATGTAAAATAATATTGGCCACATGATAATTTCTACAGCCAATGATGAATATATGGTGTATAATTGAGATTTCCCATTATAAGTCTCCTGATGGAAACACATTCACCAGCATAATGCTAGTGTATTATAGGAATAATCCTGTTCAGTGTATAGATACCATAGTGTCTGGTTTTCATTATCCTTCATATGTCATTCAAAACAAATATATTATTTGTTTGTGATGAGCTGCTTTTCTCTTAAAAAATACATTATTATATTACCTTACTTATTTTCCAAATCAACATGTTCAAATACAGAAAAGGCACCCTCTTAAAATAATCCTTCTAATATAATTGTTTTCTTATTTCTTTTTTTAAAGAGATAATTCCTTTAGTGTGACATTTAAGAAAATGTTTTAAACATGCTTTTTTTCTTAAAAGAATCTCAAACTAGGAATTTAGCTTGAACCACTATGGGCAATTCTGCAACCAAAAATAATCAAAAGTTCTTGAGGTATACTTTATGCCATGATACCTAACTTGGGGCAAGGAGACTATGAATATCTCATTCAATGGGTACGAAAAACACAAATACCACTCCTGCTACCACTACGGATGATGGTTACATCCCACATTCCAAGCACTCTGCTTAGTTCCAGGCATTTTGATTACATTATGTACTTTAATCTTCACAACAGTACTATCTAATACGGTGGATTTTACTGTACCTACTTTACAACTGAGAGAATTCAGGCCCAGTTGAATAATTTCCTAAGGTAAGGAGGCAATAAGGAACAGAACTATGATTTGAACCCAACTGTCTCACTCTCAAACCTGTGCTCTTAACCACTACATGTACTTAACTGATGTCACAAAGATGTTCTTATACTTGATAAATGACTGATCACAATATTCAGCCATGAAAGCACAGCCAAGGTTATGGCAAGGCAAGATTGTGGCAGAAAAAAATTAATGCGTATAACCCATATATGTTTAAAATAATATCTATACTAATTCTTTTCAGTAATTGCCAGGTTAAAAATAATTTTACAAATTAATTCTGAGGAAAGTAAGAATTTTTTTGGCTGAGATTTCAATGAAGTCAACAGAAACAGTAGTTGTACCAACTGCATTTTCATGCCATAAACCACTAAGAAGGAAGCCATCGAAACATTTTTATGTTCACCAATATGGGAAGCTTTTGATTAGTTCAGGCTTTCATTTTTCTATTATGCTCTTAGGCACCAAGGCAGCATGCATCACATAAATTGAAAAATATAAAAGTGACATTCGTGACACTTGAAGTAGAAGACAAAGACTAATAAAGGAGTCTGTAAAGGAATCTGCATTCAGTTTTTAAAGTACCTTATTAATAATAAAATCAACTTTTAGCCAAGATTTGAAGGGTTTCATCAATTTATTTTTTTATTCAGTTATAATTTTACAGTTATGTTTTATTCAGCTAGGAAAATATACCTGCCTGTGTCAAAAAAGGAATAGAATATGTTGGTGCCCCAAACTGGTAACATTATAGCGACATTATCATTTACATTTTTGCCCTTGGCATTTATAAAGTAAATGCTTTCTAAGGGAGTTGCATATATTGGACTACATATAATGTCTTTTGACTCCTGGATTTTAGAAAATGAGAAATGGATTGTTAGGAATCTGAAGCTTACATTACAGCTTTAATTCACTGAGTAGCCAAGATAACCGTGGGTAAGGAAAAAAAAGAAGCATTTTTCTTAATAAACTTTTCCTTAGGAAAAGCAAATACAATTTACATCACTTGATTCATATGCTATAAATTTTTTGAAATTATTCATCAAAAGAGTAAATTTATTACTTTTTTTCTTAATTTTTAAAACTAAGATAGTAAATGGTTCCTGAAAATAATCTTTCTTGACTAAGATTTAAAAGATATGGATAAAAAGAAAATAGATATTCAACATGATGGAGATGATGGCAGATTAAGTCTCTTATACCATTATAATTCCACTTTCAAGAGTTACTAATTTAAAGCCTTAGCAATAACATACTTCTGTAAATACTACGAAGAGAAGGAAAAAAGGGCTTATGTTTTATTTCAGAAGACTGAACAAAATAATTAAGGTTAAGTGAATGAGATAACTACATTATATACTATACACTCTAATGCATTATACAAGACTACACTGTAAGACTGTAATGTATAATAGAAATAGTTTCCAACTACTTGAACATTTGTTGAAGTACCTACTCTGTATCGGCATAACATTTTCTAAAGGTAAACTAGACAGAGTTCTCTCCCCCAAATGACCAACATTTTTAACTAGGACCCGAGGCTCCAGCTATTCTAATGCAGGTGATTCAAGGACCACACCCTCAGCAGTAATGAATTTGAAAAAGTTTAGAGGTTGGGACAGTAAGTTGCCTCAATTGTCCACTTAAAAAATAATGATGGTCTAGATTAGGACCTGAGAATCAGAGTGGAAAGGAAAGTGAATACTTTAGTCTTTTTCTGGAGGGAGAACTTCCTGGATGTGAAGGAGAGAAGTCTGAATGGAGACCAGAAAGGTCTGGAGAAATACTTGAGAAAACTGGCAAATAAATTTATTGCTTTCAGGTATTTTATACTTTAAAGACAAAATGGAGCTTTAAAGAAAACATTTGAAATGAGTTAGTTTTTAAATGTTTTCTGTATTCAGAAATTCAAAAAAGATGCTAAGAAATTTAACTTAAATAGGATTTTCTATTTCAACCTTTCTATTATTCTTCATAAATGATACTCTGAACATCTCATGAGCAACTGCTTTGTTTTCACCTTATGTTATGGACACTGAATTGTCTAGTTCAGGAGATATTTGACAGTCCTAACTCTTACATTTCACTGATAACTAAAGTCAATTTGTGGCTTACCAGAAACATGTTTAGGTCTTAAACGGAGGTGTTATCAAGTCTCACTCCTGCTTCAATTTTATACTCTAGCTTATCTTTATTTTTCTTTTGTTGCTCCCATTTTGCTTGATTTTGTATACTTGAAGGTTTATTTATTTTGGGGGGAAAGCAGTATATAAGTAAAGTAAACCAGTCCACCAAAAACCAATTCACTGAATGATCTATTTACCAAGTTACTGTGGTTTTTTATTTTTTGTTTTTTTAAGTTTTAGTATCACCAAGACTTTGCTGCAGCAATTTCACCAGGGATTTGCAGTCCTGGGCCACTAAGTGTCAATGCCCTCATTAATATTTGAGATGCCTACTACTTCTAGAACGCTCAATGTTATATAAGCGAATAGATGATCTTTACTCATAGTTTTCTGGATCAGGACCTCTATCTATCCCAGTCTTTGACTCTGATAGAAAAATAGCTGTGATGAATGTTTTAAATCTGGCTTAAGGCATTGGTCTGACAATTTTAGGTCTGTTGGTCATTGAGTGAAGGATCATTTACCGAATTGATTTCTGGCTAAATAATTTTCAGTAAATTTAACCACGGTTCAAGTAAACAAAGATAATTGTTTTCTACTACTTTTCTCTTTTAAGTGTAATTTCAGAATCTTTTACTTCCTGATACTTAGTTTATTAAAAAACTTTAGAATGTCACACCTAAAAGGGAACTGATCTTAAAGACCTCCTATAATATATATACTTCACATTACAGATGAGGAAATTAAGGCCTAGAAAAGTAGGATTCCGTTTTTCAAAGTAACATAGGATGCTGAATTACCCTGCTAGGAGTCTAAGAAAAATCTTAGGGCACAAGCAAAGCAAGGACATCAAATATTTTTCACAGGACTTGACATTCCATATTTTAAGAAAAACATTAAAGTTATTTTCATGAGAAAAATCAGAATTTTGTTGGATTTCCTTACACCTAATTCACAGTTTAGTATTATGTCTATTTTTAGCTACTTTGTGGTGCCAGAGGTAGGTAGTGAGAGCTTTATATACCATAAACTTTACAGCATTAGGGATTCTTAATCTTAATAATAAACTATATTAATATCATATACTGAATAGCACTTTAAAGATGTGAAAGAGTAAGAATAGTTATCTATGCTGGGAGATGGTTGTCACCTATTAAAAACAGTTGAGGAAGATGTGGTTTGATACAATTGTTTCCATAACACTGACTATGATTTCCAGGGACAGTAGGTTACCCTCAAAGACTTAGGACTGTCAGATATCTCCTTAGCGCTACTCTTGGATTCTTACAGTTGGCTTCCTAGTAGAGGCCTTTGCCTAGCCATCAAAAATCCTACCTGGTAGATTAGTGACATAAATTTCCAGAGTTTTGGACTTCTGGTACTGATCTTTCGTGTTCTCAGGGTCCATATATGCCCACAGCTGTGTTGCATTCGGTATGACAGTTAACAGTAGAGTTGAATTAGAACCCTGGGTGTTGACTCCCAATCGTTTGTTCTTTACTTATTTGAAATAATTACCGGCATTACAGTCTTGCCACAGACTGCGTGTTGACTGCTTTATTGTGAAGTCTCCCCTTATTCCTTATTAACAAAACCCTGATTTTAGCTGAAAAGCATTGTGCTTAGTGTTTTATCTTCCCCAGACAACAAGCTTCTCTAAACCAATGATCATAACTTCTATTTCTTTTGTACTCTGCAGTTTCTCCATGAACATTAGTTTTTCCTCAGAGTCAGGCTTTCAAGTTCATTTCTGTAGTGAAATGTGTTCACAATTTCCTTTATGGAAAATGCCTTTAGGGAAAATTTATTTGGGAAGAAATACCTGGAACATTAAGTATTTGCCACAAATATCAACTGATTAAATGACTAAGAACAAAAGGCTCTTTTCAGTAAGAACTATAGATGTTTTTCTTTTCTCGTGGCATTATGCCATTAAAAAAATATCTTAAAAAATACATCTCAAATAGAGAGAGCAACGTTTTTTTCCTAAGTCACTTTTAATTATTCCTTCTTTGCAGCTTTCCTTTTCTTTGCTTTTTTGGCATGAATGCAGCAGACATTCATTGACCTTTGCTTGTTAACTTCCTGGTTGAAAAAAATAAACTTAATTGTTATATTTATGCTTAGACGTTTTGTTCTCTACCATTCACACACAAAAAATCCTTCCCAAATTAGATTATCATATATTTCAAAATAATCTTTGCCATTAACAATTCATTTTGAAACCTTCATATATCGCTAACAAAAATGTGAATACTTTTTACCTTTTTACCTAAGTATCATATTTAGGAAAATAAAAATAACCCTATTTTATATTTACCAAAATCTGCCTAGCTCAACCACACTTTCTATTATTCTGACACTCAAAAACAAAATAAAATGAAAACAATGATAAACATTAGGTTCAACTAGTTCTTTATAATGTGATGGAGAAGTCTGTAAGAAATATATTTACCTTATTGCCTTTTCAAAGGGGTTTCACTGATTAAAATAGTTAAAAGAATTTCAGTAAGAAGGTAGCCAGCCAGTATATCACGTGATTATAAAGAGTGCCATGGTTCATTTTGTTCCATGAAATCTATCATCCTTAAAATCATGATTTTTATAGAAGCCAGGAGGAAGTGTTTGGTATCTAAGGATCAGTAGATACTAACCAGTAGATGATTTTGCAAATCTCTTACCACATTTGTAGACTGAAATAAATAAAATTGATAATGGATAAAGGCTCCCCGAACCCCAATTTCTTGTGTCAACCCTATCTTATTTAATTAAGGACTTCTCTTTTTAATTTTTTTAAAGTTAATCATTAGATTTTTGTCCTTTAGTTGATGAATTTACTAAATTTCAATAAATATGAACTCTCATACCTCTCATCTTACTGTACTGCACATAAAATTAGTCAATACTTTCAACAAATGTTTGCTGTTAATAAATATATATATAGTCACTGTCTTAAGCTCAGAAATACCTTGAGTCAAAAATGATTAACATATAAAATAACCACGGTTCTCTACTGCAGATATTATCTTCTAACAGAAATTACCATTTCCTAAATTTCATCTGTAAAATATAGAGCTTTGGAATACCATTGCTGCAATTTTTTGAAATACTCTGAATGAAATTAGAACTTAGAGAACTACTATTGGTTGTTTTTGGTTTTTTTTGGTAAGTTTTAAGAGAAAAAAGAAAAATATGATGGAGAAAATTACATTTTCCAATGCAAATGTTTTATTAGGAGAGTGATTAAGAATACTAATGAATTTACAAATACAGCATTTCATTTGCTATCAAACACCAAAAATAAATATATGAAACTTGGAAAACTGTAGCGGTAACACTTAAAATCGTTATGTAAAATCTCCATGCATTTGGAAAACTGCATGCTCAGCTTTATTGGATTACAAGGGGTAGATGCAATTATTTTTTAAATAGGAAATTGTTTTTCATACTATATACGTAATACAAGCACAATTTAGAAATTATGAAACATGCAAGAACATAGGAAAAAAAAGTTCCACTGTACCACCAATCATTACATCCATCACTAAAATTTTGGTACATTTCCTTTCAGTCTTTCAATATGCATAGTGTTGTTTTTCAATATACGTACAGCCATCATACCATTTATACAATTTGTATAGAGGCAGACCTATTGTAAACATATACAGATCATCACTGCTTGGTAATGGTGTCTTTATCCCAAATTATATTTTATATCTTCTACAAAATTTAAGCCAATCAAAGTTATTACACATGACAGTTACTCTACCAAAAATATGTAATCTTTGCTCATTTTCATAGAAAATTGTAAGTATATACATTTCTAATTAACTATATGCTTATACATATTGATCATACAATAAAAAAGTATATGGTTCTTCAACTATATGCATCTCTAATTAATTAACTAAATGTTGTTTTGATTACTCACCTTTAATTGTTGTTCTCTAAAAGTATCCTGAAATGAATTCAACTTACTCTTATTTTTTAACCAAGAGAAGTACAGTCAAAATTGCTAATATTTTCCCTTAGTAGTCTGCTGAAATGTTGGCAGCTTAACACATTCTGGATTTAGTAATTCATCATATTTCCTTGATTGGAATTGATCTCTCAACAAGACAATATGCTTTGGAAAACACTGATTATGTTTAATAAAAAGTGAATGGATGTCAAAGAACAATCTGTTCTGCCTAATAAGGCTTTATAGACTGAGTCTAATTATCACTGATAAAAAACTAAAAGTCCTTTACGTATTGGACAGCAATTAGCTTTCCTCTCAGAATAAAATTCTATTGAACTTAAAAACATAAAGATATCTTTAGCATATTTAAATGAAACAAGTAAGGTTATGATAACATGGAAATCAAAAGATTTAAAAAATGAGAATTTTTAAATAAAATTATTATTGCCTTCTAATATGTTTTGTGACTTAAAAACTGATTTAGTATATATGGAGTGCGTAAAATAACACTGTGGTTCACTAAAATTCCGAGAATCTGTTTGGTGACAAATTTAGTCCAAGTTAGACACATTTTTAAGTTTAGAAAAGAAAAATCCTAGAATATATTTCCATAAATAAGTTAAACCTCAGATGAATATATTTTGGCATTTTAGAATTACGGGTAAAGAAACAAGTGGATGTGGACATAAAAAGTCATGGACAACAATGGAAAATAGGTTACACAATGAATGCAAAAGAACACTTGTTAGAAATTTTGAGTTCAATTATGTCTCTGCCTGGTTGAGGTTGTGTAATCTTGGAAAACTCCCTTAATCTTTGAGCTCTCAAAATGAACTTCCTGCAGAATTAGGAAGGCCTCTTCTATTTCTATAACTGTAAAATTAAAGGGTAAATAGTATGGAAAAGCCTGTCTATTCACAACAGAAAATATTAATTGCCAGAAAAAATCTTTCTGTGCATTATAATGGGCCAAAAGAGAGAAAGGTTCAATCAAGAAAGAAAATAACAACTTCAGTTGGTTGAGCATTTTAACCTTTTGAAACATTGTCATGCGTATGATCTCATTTTAACCTCTCCATAATCCTATGAGGCAGAAGTAAAATTATGATTGTCTCTATTCTGCAGATAAAGAAACTGAAGAAAAAGTGGGCATTATTTTGTTGTTTGAAATCACAAAACTATTTCATGGGTTAACAAGAATCTAGGTCTCCTTAGTCCGTAGCTATGACCTCTTTCAATGGAGCTAATAAAGTTAAAGGGAATAATAAGCATATGTAGCTGAATCTAAGTAAGGAACAAAGGCAAACCATTAAAGGACACATATAGGAAACAAGGTTTCAGTGGTAAGTTCTTTGCGCTGATCGGTGAGGTTGTGTACTTAATCCTCAAACTCAAAGGGAGCTGTGGTCATTATTTCAGAAATGTGTATAATTATTTAAAAATTCAATTTCTGCAAAAAGCAGAAATTTCACTCATTTAATATTATGGAATTCCCCCTACCCCCATCAAAAATTATCAGACTTGTGACAATGAATCATGTAGTATGGCATAATCAAATGGACAAGATCCTTCCAAAAACGAAGGCATATTTATCCTCTCTTGGACTGACTTATAAACAACATGTTTTTTCCTATTCAAATTAATTTTCAAAAAACTGTTTACCTTTCAGGGAATTAAGGTTTTCCTATATTTCTCATGAACATACAGATTCTTTTATACCTGTATAAACTGTAAAATTAATGACAGAACTAACAAACAGGAAAAACTTTACTTAAGAAATTTGAAAAAAATGTCAAAGCTCCTCGTTACTGAAATATAGTAAATTGAGGTCTTGTGAGTGTTTACCACAAAGGTATATGTATAGCTACACGAGTTAACTAACAAAAGGCAATGCTCCAGAGTGTAGTGAAATTTACTTCATTTAGGTTATGTTACTACTTTTTGGTTCAAAGACTGTACTTTTTAAAAAGTGGATACCTGCGGTCCATCTCTGGCTTCATAGAAGTCACCCAATCTTATTTTTGCACTGAAGCTGAAATTGTCCCTTGAGATATCCATTATTCCATTTCTGCTGAGATACTGAAAAAATCACATATTTTTCCACTTCAGGTTTTAATAATTACAACCCAGCTCTGATGTATAGCTATCTTCAGGACACTACTGTTTTGCATATTCTATCAAGGGGCTATGGATTTACAGGAGATCAATTTAGGTTAAGCACATTCATTAGTCCCATACAAGAGAATATTTTGTATCAAGGAACTTTATCTGAGAAAGGAGTGTACTTCTTTTTCCATAAGCATGCTTAATAGGCACCAAATGTGTGTCATTTGGTGAAAAGTATGTACCTTTATTACTTCAGGGTACTGCCTAAGTTTCTTTCCACATGGAGCATAATATGCTACTTCTCCTTGAAGTCGCCCTCCAAAGTTTCTTATTCTTGTCTCTCTCTGCCAGCTACACATAATAGAAATGAGGGTTATCACACACGTAATTTTAAGAAAGCTTTTAAAAATAAAAATTTAAAAAAGTTTGAGAACACATGCTCTTTAGAAAACATGAAAAATACAAAGAAAACAAATATAAACAGCCAGTCATGCAATTCAGATACATTTACTATTAAAATAATTTAGATACTTTTGCTAAGTAATTCAACTAAAAATTAATCAAGGACTCAATTTACAAATATTAAACTCCATTAAATTTTTTAAGAGATCATACTGGCATTACGTTGGGTATTCGGACATGTTCAGGCACATGTGTCAATGTGTACTGATTTTTTTACAGCTGAAAAGCTTTAAATGAGAAGAGTACAGTAAACCTGGCTCTCTGCTCTTTGGGGATCATGAAAATTCTCAGTTCCTATTCAACCATTTTAGCCAAACTCTGCTCAAGTCCCTCAGTTTCGCCCACAGTGGCTTTCACCTTCCTTTAAATCTATCTTCACAAAAACCTCTGACACTCTTAACTGTGTCGCTGCTCTTTGCCAAATGATTTGCTCTTGTGACTGTTTCAGTCATATTCCCACCTGGATGCATATGTTCCCATCTGTCATACCTAAACCCAGAAGTTAGTCTTAATTTTTTTTCTAGTATATCAACTTCAGATATATCAGCTTTGCTCCTCTGCTCTAACAAATAACTATGCAGTATATTCACTTCTCTTATTAATAGTAGAGAATGAGAAATCAAACATGCCTAAATATGTGGGGGGAAGTATAAAGATATATCTTATTTTGCATACCCATATTCCAAAGGAATACGCAGCTCACGTTCATCTGTTACTCTTCTTCTTTTGGAAGTGCCTTCAAGAAAATTCAACCAGTTAACATAAAAGATTAGTTTACATACATGAAAACTTTCTGATAGTTTTGAAACTTTTCTTTGAATAATATATCTTAATGACTTGAATTATTTAATGTATTTCTGCAACTTGTGCATTATTTTTAGATTCTTTTCAACAAAACACATTGTATATAAAGTAAAGGGTGTTTTTCTTTTTTCTTTGGTCTGCATGACAGAATAACTAGTATTCCTCTCTAATGAAAAGACAATGCAAGGTAAAAATATACAGCTTTCCTGTCATTTTGTTATTAATGAAATGGCTAAAGAAGTAGGAGGAAAATAGCAGATAGAGGTTTTGGAAAACTATGTACAGTTGTTTTCTTTGAAAATATGAGTTTTAAGATGCTGAAAAATTTCAACATCTGGATCATACATTTTAAAATAATATAACTTCTATAGCCATATGAATCTATAGTCAAAAACACTTTTAATTAATCTAGAGTACAAAGAATAGGATTATGATTATATGGAAAATTTTTCTTAGATAATGATCAAGCTTCACCAATGCAAATGCACACATCTTATATTAGTAGGATATCATATTGGTTTGTGGCAAATGAAAACAAAACTAGAAAATTTCAAGAAAACAGTGAAATATGTAAAACAATATAATATTTTACTATACACATCTATATTTTCTTAGCTACTGAATGAGAATAGAGATTAATTTGGGAGTATTAATGTAAAACCTTTTAATGAAGACCTCTGCAAGTTTATAAAAGGTCAAATAGAAAAAAAAGATACGGCATGTTAAAGGAATAATAATGCTAACTCACTAATACAAATGACATTGGCTATGTGTTGGGCAGATATGCAATTGTACCTTAAGTAACCAAGTGAGCTCATTTTTATAAATTACAAAAAAAGTCCACTGTCAAACTCTAAATTCTAGAAGCATAAACTGAACACAAAAACAGGAAAGTATGCAAACTCAAAAGCTGCCATCAATCAGGTTCTTAAATTGGAAGCACAGAGAATAAAAATGGTAATGAGTCATATCCTTTGAAAATACACGCTGACCTTTCTTAGCCAACCTAAAATCTAGCCCTTGATTCCAGTGAGATCATCCCCAGAACACTGTATAAATAAGAATTCTTGTTATGGTTTGACTTCTACTTCACAATAATAAAAATAAAGTGTAGGTACCAGAGTGTGGACTTGAAGTAAGTGTGGAAGAAGGTGTGCCAAGGAAAGCAGGTGACTGGGATTCAGAACATAAGGCAGCAGGAGCAGAGCCTGGGGCTTTTGCTATGTGGAGGTTACGAGGTGTTGAGTGAGCTGTGAGACTGATGGAAGGGCTTTTGACAGAGGAAGTTGTTTTATTCAGTTTCATTGAAGTTTTCTCTCCTTCAGTATCACTATCTGATTCATCTTGGTCTTTATCATCATCATCATCCTCTTCTGATCCTTCTGTATCTGATTCTGAATTACTATCTGATTCTGGGAAGTAAAAGAAGCATTTGTATATTATAACTAGATAATCACCAACAGTTTGCAGTTCGTATCTAAATGGAATAGTTCAGGAATCAGCATCTGTGACTGAGAGCTCAAGTGAGCAACTTTTCTGAAGAGTAAATGTAAAAATTACTATCTTAAAAGCTATTTGAGTACAATGTATGCAGGCCATAAATCCTCAAAATTCTTCATTAAAAGTAACTGTTTTACTCAAATTATAAAACTTAAATCATAAAACAGTTCTTCTCACATGACAGTATTCACATGATGAGTTTCTGCTTAGTGGTTTCAAAAGCACTTTTAATTTAATAAAGAAGCCAAAGTATAGAGGAAACAGAATTGATTATTTAAATTAATAGATTCTAGTAGCTTAAGAAGTATACTAGGTTCAGTATGAGGAAGAGAACTCTGGAACTATCATTATCCTTTCTTCTGGGCTTTGAGGCCAAAGAAAACAATTTTTGCGGGGAGATGTTTGGCTTTGGAGGTTACAGTTATTCTATTTAGCTGCAAGATTTCATCAAGTTTCTCAGGCTTTACAAAAGACTAGGATTACAGAAATAATTGTGGGGAATAATTTAATGATTTAATAATTTAAGTTCATGCTAGCAATGTAGTCCTATAAATGCATCCATTCCTATAGATATGTAAAATCTATTTCTGGGTTAAACTTGATAACACAGGACTAATACTTGGACTGTATCTTAATCGTTCCCAGAACAACAGCTTCTGTGGAATTGTTTTTTGTGTAGTACTAGCTGTCTACACTGAAGTTCATTATAAAAATTATCTTTGAAAGTGATTAATATTGATATCCATGATCTATCATGCAAAGTTGTGTTTATGGGAACCCTAGGAAAAATATCAGGAAAAGCTGTTCTTACCCTGAGCAAATAGGTTGTTTTTACCTTATAGACACTTTTTAAATTGTATAATTGACTATATTTTCCTCTTCATATTGGTAGATAGAAAATTTACAATTGGATTTGTGGCTGACTAGGAACAAATCCAAAACCTTTCATAATATGTATTTCATCTTTGTATTTAAATTTTAAGCTATCTTATATTTTATGTTTTCAATCTTCTGTGGAACAAGAAGGAGAGTTAAGAGGAAATAAAACAAAAAGAAATTAAAAAGAAAACTAGAAAGTAAATCAAAATAAAATCAGGGGGTACTCTATATATGTTGTTAAATACATTCTGTGTTGCTAACAAATATTCATAGGGATATAGGTTTTTGGTATTTTCTGAATGACTGTGACTACAATTTTACCTTTATTCAAAATATCTAGTGACACAATATAACAAGCAGCAGAAGAGATGAAAAAGAAAGGACAAATGAGTGGTCATGAATTAAATGAAAATGAAGCAAGTTCCTGAATTTCTTAATTCATGAATTATTTATATTCAATTTAAAGTTATTTGTTTAATGTTAAATGAATAACAGAGCTGAGAACTTAATTTAGGATTTCCAATTTCAATTATTCCTGTATTTTACCACTCATTATAGAAAGGCGCATAGCTGTGTGAAACACAGTGAATGACAATGATTTTCAGTCTGTGAATTAAGAACCTCTTTAAAATGTTTTGGTTCACATAGCATTTAGAGAAATACTTTAAACTTAAAAATAGAAAATAACCTGATTGGCTGTCATCAGATTCATCATCTTCATCATCTTCCTCATCTTCTTCCTCATCATCTTCCTCTTCATCTTCATTTGAATCTTCAGAATCTTTGCTACTAGGAATGTCTGAATCTGTTCCTCTGAACTGTTCCACTAAAGATTTTGCAGGATGAGAGTGATGCTGTGTTTTTACTGTGTTCACATTATTGCTAACTGCTTTTTCCTTCCCTTGACTATGCAGTATGGGAGAGGCAGAGGGCATGACAGTTGTCTGATTGCCAGGGGTTCTTCTCCCACTTGTACTCAGATTTACAGGTGAGGAAAAAGGGGTGCTACTTGAAGTAGCAATGTTTTCATTAATCTTACTCTGCATTTTAGTTTTGGTAGTAAGTGCCAGAGGAGCTTCTTGAATGACACTTTGAATAACTCCATTTGGTTGATGATTACCTAAAAGTGCATTTGTCAAGAAAGGATTAGGGTGGTTGTTTTCTAATGTTTGTTTTGGATGTGCTGGTGAACTAGAGGTTGCTTTTGGATTTGACAAAGCTGCAATAACCTTCTTCAGGCTCTTAGATGACTCCTGTTTCTTTAACTGAGCTGGGAATGTCTGTTTATATTGTTCCTGTTGAAACATAAGTTTAAAAAAAAAAAACAATAATGTACCATAAGAACAAAAATTACTTTTTTTTTGCCTTCTGTATCTGACACAGCTACTCATATACAAATTTAAATCATGATACACAAGTGCTACAAAAGTAGTGGCAATAATGACTAGTTGGTTCCTGAATCTTGCTAGACATAATATATTTAAAAATTCAATTAGTCTTTCTGCTTCAAAACATGTTTCCTGACTGCCCACCTCTTATTACTACAGCTCCCGTTTTTCTCAATAACCCAAACTTGAAACTCTCAAAACATCTTTTACTTTTCTTTTTTCCAAGTCAGCCATATTACTATGTGGTTTGGATTCTCTCATTGAAATATTGCTCAAATTTAAGCTGTACTATCACTTCTTCCTAACCAACTCCCAATATATGCTATATGCCAATGCCAATTCTCTCGTTATATAAGCCGTATTTTATTATATTAGCTCTTTGGTCAAAACCTTTAGTGCCTCTTCCATCATTGCCAACTTTATAAACCCTAAACAGTTAAATCTGATCCTCAAATTACTTTTTACTACCTTTGTTGTCCAAGTGGACTATTTGCCATGCCCTGTGTATGTCATACTTTCACCACCTCCACATTTTGCCATCACCATTTTCTTTGCGTGAAATATCTTCCTCTAATAAATTTCAAGCAGATGAAATCCTGTTCATTCTTCAAAAGCCAACCCAAGAAGCTTTCCATGTTTGTCCCAGCCCAAAGCACTCATTGCCTCTATCCTTGAGCTCCTTTATACCCCCTTTTATTCTATCCTGTATTACCTACAGTAATCATGATTTGAGGTTAGTGGGAAGGCTGGCTCAACATTCTGTGGGATATACTTTTGAGTGCCTTCAGCACATTAACATTGGAAAGAGTTTAGAAAATAATTTAGAAAAATTATACCTTCCTTGGGAAAAATTATTTTGTAAACCATTAAGCCATAAAATTTACATATGTAAATAAGAAACAAAAAATTATTTGGCTATCAGAATCTTCATGAAAAGAATAACATCATATGAATTTCATTAAATTTGTATAATTAAAATATATAAAACCAAACCGAAATAGGATGATTAAAATATCAAGTTAATAGAAATAGAGTTGAATTTTGAAAGGTAAAATTCTGTAATGAAAATGGTTGCCTTGAAATTAAAATCAGCAGTACTGTCAGCATTGGACCTGGGCTGTTAACACTCAAGTCAGCAAAGCCTTGTGGTGGGTTATTTCACAAGTATAAATGCAGATGGAATGCCATATAGAATGACTTATTAAATATTTTAAAGCACCAGTACTAATAAGCAGTAAGAAATTCCCATATAAACTTCTTTATCTTACTTAACTTATCCTCACTGTATTTGTTTAGAAAGTTAAGTTAGTACTTTGTAAACAAAGACTGTCACATTATATTTGTATTGATACATAAAGCAATGCCTCACAAAGAGAAACTGCTTAATTGGTATTTATTCAGTGCATAAAATATGGAATATTATACTACATAATTGTGTTTACCTTTTTAAAAGAATTTTATGGCAAAATTTTTACATAAGATACTTTAATATAATTTTACTTAATATTTATATGAAACATAAATATTTTATGTTATATTATGTGAGTATACATATAATGTACTTATACTTCATATTTTATACATATGCTGATTTAAATTTTCAGCAGAAAAATTTAGTGTATTTTCATTTCTTAGAACAAAATTTTGTCACATAATCATTTTGTATTCTTTTTTTAATAGGTAGTAAATATTCCTTCCAAATACATAGGATCAAAAGAGTAATGAAAATTAAAACTTTCCCTTTAGTTTTAAATTTTATATTTTAATTTTTTGAAATTGTTTCTCACTCTATAACTCTGAAGAATCACTCCTCATATGCTGACATCTGAAGGTTTTCGAAAATAACCAACAATCACTGTATTTTATCCCAAGACTAGTATCAGTAACTCTTTTACAGCAAACATGCTATCTTTTTTGATATTAGGGGTGTACATAAAGTAGGAGGGGAGAAAAAAGAGACCTGTATAGCAGCAAGTGTCCTGCTACTTTAAGATATCCCCTTGGGTGACAGGAGTATGAGAAGAGAGAGGTTCGAAGCTTTGTCCTACCACCAAGCTCTTGCTCCCCTAGTTCTTACCTGAGTCTCTGTAAGGCCATAAAAAATCCACTAGGCAAAACTTGATAAAGACTTTTCACTCCTGGTCTTTATATATGATTAATGTATATTGATTTAAATTAAATGTCTACAGTATAAGGGTATGAAAGGATCCAATGATTAAATAACACTGAAGAAAATCATAAGACTAGTGTGGGAGCCAGATACATAGCAGGAAGCATGAAACAATTGAGACTATCATAAGAAATCAAGCAAAATTCTATGTTAGACTGTCACATAAAGAAAGAGAACTGATATAAGAGAAATATTTCTAAAAATACCCTTTAACTCAATAGTAGATACCAATAAAAAGTAGATAAAGTCTTTGAGAGTTGAGTCTACTGTGAATGCCCATTCACATAAAATATTTCCCATTAACAACCATTATCATTTCAGAAACACCAAATTATTTCATCTTAATCATGGGCTTTGAAATCAGAATGCTCTTGGTTTAAAACCTGTCTGCTCTTAACTTGTTATATGATGTTGAAAAGTGACTTAACCTCTCTGAGCCTTAGTTCCTTTACCTGACACAATTTTGTAAGGATTACATAAGATCCTATGTGTAGAAAGCCTAGCTTGGCTACATTTAAATAAGCAAGTGTTTAACAAATGACTTTCTAATAGGCAGTCATATGAAAATCTTTAAATAAGAATTTAAGAAACTCTGAAAAAATTAAGAAAACTTTCATAATGCAAGTAACTCGATGTGGCTCTATACATTCATTTGTCTTAAAGTGGAATATATATTAATGAAAAATTAAAATAACCCAGTGTGATTTTTAATTTGCTTAATTTCTTAAGGAGAGTCAATAATGTGATGCCGATAACTCCTTATGATTGACCCATGCATTACAAATTCTCATATGTGTGATACTACGATACCACTGGTCATTCCATTTAGATCAGTGGTTCTCAAATTTGGCTGCACATTTGAGTCACTTGGGAGGCTTTTTAGACATGTAATACCTCAGTCTCAACACAAGAGATCCTGATTTTAAATTGTTCTAAGGTGGTTAGTTCATTTTTGAAGTTTCCCAGGTGATTCTAATGTACACTTAGTCTTGAGAACTACTCATTTAGATTCTCAAAAGAGCCTGATTTGCTCAAGTCATTTTTCTTTGACCTTGTTCTGAAATTCTTCACTGTAAAATAAAAGTCAGTGGACAAGGACATTGCAACTTTTTTGAGAAAGAAAGGCAGCATACCACAGTGATTAAGAACAAGGATTCTAGTACCACACTGCCTAGGTTTGAATTCTAGCTACATCACCAACTAGCAGTGTGATCTTGGGAGAGTTATGTAAGTCTTATGAATCCCAATTTGATCATCTGAAAATGGACATAATATTATTAGTGGCACTTACAGATGTTAGTATCCAATGAGTAAATGCATGTTCAGCACTTAAAACAATGAATGGCTGGCAAAACAGTAAGTGCTCTACAGGTCTTTTCCAATGATTAGGATGCCTACTGATAATTTGTATAACCAAAAGACAGGAGACTGTGTTCAAAATAATATTTTTTCTCTAGTCTGGGTGAGTTCTAGAATAAAAAGCACTGGTTATTTAATTACTAGAATTCTTCTGGACATATGACTGTAGACTATATAATATTATAATATAAAACTAACAGCAAGAAAATAAAGATGAAAAAAATTCTCTGATGAGAGTGGTTCTGGTGTTTATAGAAGTAACGTTACTAAAAATATTTTGTATTTTGTATAATTAATTAAGAATGGTAAAGGAAAAACATTCTTTATAAAGGATTTTTATACTTAAAATTGACAAATTATAGGACTACAGAGGTAAATGACTCAAGAGTTCATTTCTTTAAAAAAGAATATACTAATATTAGAAAATAAAGGACATTGATTTTAAACAAAAGTAATTGTAAAGTATGTCCAATTCAAACATATTTCTCCCCTTACTGCTAAATCATTAAACCTGGGGAAAAATGACAAGACTGTGTTGCCAAAAATACATTCAACAGATGTGTATGTAAATATAAAATCAGAGAAATTTAGTTTTCTGATGTGCATATTCTATTCCTGGTGACTAAGAAAGTATAACAATAAGAGTAGAATTCAGTTTAAACTTGTATAAGACTATATAAAAGCTGTTTTTATAATAGTAAAATTCTTCTATAAATAATTTTTAACTCACCCGTTTGGAACGCAATTCACTGGTCAAAGGACTAGATTCTTCAGAGGTATTTTTATTCCCTGCTTTAAGTACATCAGGAGAAGGAACTATGAGTTTCATGTAAATTTCCTTTTTGGCTTGATTTACCAAAGATAAAGGTTTCACATTGGACACCAATCCCGTAGACTGTATTACACTTGTGTGTTTGTTCACAGATTCCTCCTTTGCCTGAGAGCTTTGGAAAATAAATGGAAGCTGCTGTGACAAAACCTGAGGCTGCTTCTGCTGGGATTGGAATGATGAGTGAGTCTGGGACTCAGACACAAGAGGTAATGGCTGGTGTATTCTTTTTTCCTGGGCTTTTTCAGTTGCTTTCTGTCCTTCTGCTTTTGGGTCTGAAACACTATGTAATAGCACCTGTAAATACAAATTAAAAGGCAACTTCTTAACGTCTATTAAAACAAAGAGCATCGAGGAGTAAAACATGGAGGAAAAAAAGGGTACTTAAAAAAGTGTTCCTAATGACTTACAATAGATGTATAAAACTCACTAAAAAATACACAAAATGTTCCTTTAAAAATGTTTCACCACCTCCTTTTTTTTCTTATGTAAAAGGAAAAACTAAAGGCAATGATTAACTTTAAACTTTATAGACTTTGAGAGTTAAGATAAGACAGTTAATTCCTAAATTTGAATAATGTGTAGATATTGCCAATGAAATGATTTGTACCTACCTGGTTGTTACTTTTATGTTGTGCTTCACTCTCTGAATCAGAATCATCATCTTCACTTTCTTCAATACTTTGATCTTCTTCTTCTTCATCTTCCTCTAGATCATCTGAATCACTACTACTAATGCCTTCACTTGATGTGTCTGATGATGTGCCTGAATCACTATCACTGTTGCTAGAACTTTCCATAGCTTTCTTCCTTGGTTTCTGGATAAAGACAAGATTTTTAAAAAGACTTCTGTTTTTGGAGAAAATTCAAGTTTCAGTAAGAGGTATGCTCTTTTAATTTTTTAACGATATTTTCAATCTCAAAACATTTTTCTAAAATGTCATTTTAGAAAAAAGTAAAAAGTCACATGTTTTAAGGGTATTTATTCAACCAACTGATCAAATTAACTTATCTGACAGGAATTCTCCAGTAAAAAGTATAAACTCTGTCAATATGCTGTACAGTATTCTGTATAGAATACTGAAAACATCAATATAGTGTGTATATATGTACATATGTATACATATATACACACTCATATGACTGCCATGCTTCAAAATGTAGGACAGATTAAAAAGAGCAATTTATGATAGGGTTACATACACTGATGTTCTACATTTAGCTTTTAGTCTTCTTTCTTTGTGCAAATAGTGAGTCAGTAGCCAAACACACCTTTCTAGGTGCTGGACTCCAGTGAAGTCTAAGATGAGCCTCTGCCTTCAAGAAACTTACATTCTAGTGGTGGTGGTGGTGGACTAGACAGAGAGTAATTTCAAAACAAATAATCCCATATAGTAAAAAGTACTGGAGAGAAGATAAAATAGGTAGAAAAAGGCTTAAGGGGCTGCTTTAATTAGAGTCAAGGAATTTAAGTGTTTTAATATTTCTGAATCAAAAAGATAGAAAAATATGATAAAGAAGGAGATTAATTTCTGGAACATTTAAAATCCTATAGGACAATGAAAATCCAAAGCTGGAAAGGGACATTTGGTCGCATAAAAGGAAAGTTGTGTGTTTAAAGGACAGACAATGGTAGTGGATAAAAAGATGAAAAATAATGAGATGAATTATAACTAATAACTATATAACAATGAAAAAGTTAAAATTCTGCCAATAGGAAGACTATAAAGGAGAAATGTCAAAACGACAGAGCAACAAGATTGAGTACAATACAAAGTTACTTAGGAACATTTCTATAGTGTTTGCTGGTAGATAAAATAGAGAACAAGATACAGAAAAATCAGCAATAAATTACAAAAGCAGCAAATTAGAAAAGTTATGGCCTTAATAGCAATACAGCCTTTCATAACTACTGGGTTTGGAGAATAAAAGACAGTAATACACCTCTACAACAGGATGCCAGGTTGAAGCCGTAGTTACAGATTGCAAACCTACACTCTTTCCTTTGTGTCTTCTAAAATTTGATTTAAATCATATAAAATACATGAGTGAGGAGAGTCACTCCTGTTATATTCTGTTTGCCATGGTACTGTGTTAACTGCTCCAAACTAGCAACTGTAATGCTTCCTCCACAGACACACCCTTCAATAAGCTAATATTTCCATCATTCCCTGAGCTACCTTCTTCGCTCACAGTAAAGCAGAAAGTGAATTGGAATAAAGGAAATCAAAGGATGAGAAACACCAAAGTAGAGATTAAAGGGAAACAATAGTAATATAATAACATTAAGCCTATCATTTATTTGGCAGAGAAACCGCTCCTTCTTTGCAACCAAAATCTGCTGTGGAGTTTTCTAAGCATGTATAGCAAGACTATGAAAGTCATTTCATTTGACTATGAAAGTCAAATCCAAAGTTATCTCTTTTGGATTTAGTAGAGGCTAAGTAAGGAAGGGAATGAGGGAGCTACCGTGATTTGGCAGAAAAAAATAAACTGCTATTTCAATGTCCAAGTAATCTGTGTAGTTTTAATTTAAAGCCAGCATGACAGATGGGTCCTATACTCCCCAAGAGTGGGTCTAGAGATGCGGGTTCTAAAGCTTTAGGGAGCATAATATTCAGCACAGAAGTTGCTGCAACCAGCAGATTCCTGGGTCCCAATTCCAAACAGGCACAGGGATCTGTATGAAACAAGCCCTTAATGTGATTCTGGTGCAGGTGGTCTTTGCAGAGCATACTCTGACAGTGTGCAAAGGGTTTGTGTTTTATAAGGTAACAAATTTAGTACCTATGTTAAAAAAAAAGTAGACATGAGTAGACAAGTCCAAGTATTAGAGAAAAATGAATTTCAATATCACCAATTCCATCTCCTTGGTCCCTATTAACATGTGTGGGGGGTGAGGGTGGTCCTTTTGCCTGCTCACAATTAGGTAGTCTGTCTTTTTTCTGTCATTTATACATTTTAAAAATGAGTCTTCTTAGGTTCATAAAAAAATGATCAAAGGAGAGTTTATTAATAATAAACTCCACCCCCCAACCAACCTGGGAAAGCTTTTCAGAACCCTCTCCTTGAACTTTCATTTCACTGTATATTTCTTACATTCAATAGCAAAACAAATACATATTCAAGGCTATTATGTACCAGGCACAGTTGCTCTAGTCTCTGGGGATACAAGGGTGTGATAAACAGACAGCAACTCTGCTCTCATGGGAACAGGGAGAAGAGAATCAACAAACAATATAAATAAGGGTTTTTCAGTGATAAATACCATGACTAAAACAGGATAATTGAGTAGACAGTGTGTGCTGGATGGACATTTAGATGTAGTTGTCAGGTAAGACTCTTCTGAGCTGAGACCTAAATGGAGAGCAAGAGCCAGTCATAGAAAGATAAAAGGGCCTTTCAAGACAGGGGAAACAGCAAAGGCAAAAGCCACGAGCTGGAAACAAGTTTGACACGTTCAAAGAATGGAAAAGTCAGCTAGACCTGCTACAGCACAGAAACCTGGGAGAGAACAGTAGGAAATAAGGCTGGATGGACTGGCAGGGGTGAGACCACACATGGTCTTATGGGCCATGGCAAGGATTTTATTCTTAGTGGGATAGGAAACTATTAGACAGAGTGATAACACAGGATGTTTTAAAACGGTAAAAAATCACTTATGTTTTTAAAAGACTGTTACAGCTGCTGTGGTAACAATAATTTGTATGGCAGCAGGAGTGGAACTTAACCTTGAATTGTCTTATTTTTTTTTCTCAACAGGCTGTATGTTAGTATATTTTAGCTTGTGTTGACTTACTTTAATTGTTTAATTTAAAATACTTATATTTATTCTAAATATACATGTAGACTATGAGAGGGAACTGGACTTAATCAATGATTTTCAATGAGTACTACTGAGATAAGTAACCCTGCCTCCCAGGAGGGATTATCAAAATCAGCTGAAGAACATTTTTCAAACTACACATGAAAAGGGCTGATGAAGCAATTTTTTTTTTTAAGTTTTTAAAACTGAAAAACATCGGGTAATAAAAGTATCGGATTTTCTTCTTCAGTTTCAACTCCCTTCATCTTCATTTAACAACCTACTAACGCAAATTCATTCCAGACCATGTATTATCCAAAGATACGCTTCTGAAATCTTAAGTTCTAGTATCCCTCACATTGATAGTCAATCTCTCTCTAGTGTTACTTCTATGTAGATGTAAATCAACACCCCTATGGTACCTGGAATTTCTTTATATCATTAAAGAGGTACCTCTGCAAGTTTTTAATACCTGCTCCTGGAAATATTTTCTACTTTAACAGCACCAATTTTGTTTAGGAATGTCAATACTGATTCCTTACTAGAACTAAGGACACGATCTGTTTCAAATCCATTCCTCCAAAGTCTTGCCTTGTACCTTGTTACTAGATTTAGCACTACTTCTAAGAGGTAGGATAGTGTAAAGTTTAAAAACATGGACACTTAACTTTTAGAAATACATATAGATATAAATATATTCCATGATACTATGTCTACGACCTGCTTCAAAGTACCATGGGAGCAAGGAATGGGTGGTGTTTTCAGACAGCGTCTGGTGTGCAGAGAAGCTAGAAGCAGTACAGAGACAGGCCTTTGGAGCTCGTACTAATGAGAATGCCCTTGAAACAAATCATAAGGGAAAAGAGTAAAGAGCAGTTGAAGAGGAACAGGTGGAAAGTATGACCCTAAAACCTGTGTCCCTGGAAGGAAACAACCAAGAGTCTTTTATCACATTTGCTCAAGTGCTCAGTGGGGTGGCTTGAAGAGGAAAGTAAATGTTTGCCTTGGGGCCTAAATAGAGTCCTGTCGAATTTTTGTGATGGCTATCATTAGGCTTTGAGGCTTCACCAGATGACCTTCCCCCAGACCCTCATATGTCTTGCTATGTGCTGGAAAACATTTATCTTCTGTTGAGAGGGAACTGAAAGATCTAGAGGAAGTATTTCTATAAAATATGCTGGGCAAAAGGGAAGAAACCTTTATTTGTTTAGCTGATCCTGGAAAATATATGGAGCTCAATGCTGTCTTGAGAAAGGACAAAGAAAAGTTTGATAAAATAGTTCCTTGGGGTTAAAAATTGGAGCCTGGGAGGCATGTTGTTCAGATTTAAAGTTCAAATCAGCGCTATCTGAAATCAGTGACTACTCATACCTTGCTCTTGCTGTGGTGTGTCACAAGCTTTTCAATTCCCTTATTATTATAGCTGAGGTCATGGAGAAAGTGGTATTACAGTATCACAAACTTTTGACTCTCTTCCCCCAGAAAAATCAGGCCCTGAAAGTGGTTTTTATAAAATCTAGATGAAAAGACATTGCTCTAGTTATTATCTTTGTTTCCGAAATGTTTGCAGTTGATGCGAAGGCTTTAACTCAGAATAAACCAAGACTTCTCTCTCAAGAAGAAATCCCCAATGGGAGCAGACCAAATTCACCGATACAGATGCACTTACTAGAAATTCTGGATATAATGTGGTAGTTCCTGTAGCTGGAGGTATCTCAGCTTACTTGGTTGGATGAATGAAATCTGGACACAGTGGTGAACTATACTTAGTAAAGTTGAAATGTCACAGCTTCCCTGGCATGATGTGGAAGAGGAAATCCAAAGGCTCAGAGTGACCAGAATATTGGAGTGAATTTACCGTGTGCAATCCGCATACCCACCCTACTCCTGATACTGCTTCTACGGCAGACAAGGTCTAGTCAGGAGGCAGAAACCACATGATCAATTTGAACAGCGAAATTTTATCATAAGGAAGCAACAACTAGTAACAGAACATGAACTACTAAGAGGGAAAGAGACCTGTGAAGAATACCAGAATAGCCGATGTAGGGAAGAGCCACTTCCTGTATGGCTGAGGTAGAGTACTAAAATAAACGCGGAAGAGGGTCTTTCTTCTCCAACCCCTCATTCACCCAAGGCTGAACTTCAGACTTTGTTGGAAAGGATGTGGCTGTTGCCCACTGGATGGCAGAGAAGCTCACTGAGGTATCACAGATCAAGGCTGGTACACAGGAGACACCACCTGCTGGAGTGCCAGAAAAACTTGCTGGGAATCTGCTATCAGGGGTGACAGTAAAGTTAGCTAGAAAGCCAACCACTGGCATCCCAGAAAAACTCACTAATAAGCTGCCTGCTGGGATGTCAGTGACACTCACTAGACAGTATACAGTACTGGGTCTCCTGAACACAACTGGCAGAGTAGCCGCCAGCTGGTGAGGAAGCCACCCACTGGCAGCCACAGCATAAGACCAAGAAGAAAACACTTGAACCAGGAACAGAAGCATTTTCCTCTTCCAGTGTGTCTCTAGGACCCTCTAATGACAAGGTCTAACATAGTGCCAACTGGCAAAGGAGAAAAGGAGAATTCAGCTGGGGTTATGATGAAATATAATTGGCCATGAGATGGTAACTGTTGAAACTGAATAATGGATACACAGGATTATTATGCTATTCTGTCTTCTGTGTATATTTGAAATTTTCCATAATGAAAGTTTTTTTGTTTTTGTTTTCCTAAAGCATGGGCTCTGGAGTCAACCTGCCTGACTTTGAATCCTGACCACTTAATGGCCAACTATTTGGGGGCTCTTTTTCCCAGTTTATAATAATAGTACCTACCTCAGTAGGGGTATAAGGAGGATTGAAATAGATACTATATGCAAAGCAATTACAGCAGAACTGGCCTGTGTTAAGTTCTCAATAAATCTTATCTATGACTACTATTTGTATTATTTATACTGGTGCTGACAGTTTTAATTTTTTGATGCATAATACTAAAACCACCCCGCAAAAATGAATATCTATAAAAATAAGAGTTGATAATTCATAAAAAGTTATTCCATAGATTCAGGTGGTTTGATCTTTAGAATACTTATATCGATCTGTTATATTTGTGCCTCAAAGAACAACTTACCTTATCTTTGATTTTGTCAGCTCTAGCATCCAAAGGCTGGGTTTTGTTTGGTTCCTGACTACACTTTCGATTTCCTCCACCTGAGCTTATACTTTTAGTTTGTCCCACAGAACTTGAAGCAGTAGTGGATAGTACAGATGTGTTGATACCAGATACAGATGACGTATTGTTTCCATTTATTGACCCATTTACACCTTCAAAGTAAAAATAAATATATTTATGCAAGAGAATGTTATTCAGCCATAAAAAGGAATGAAGTAATGACATATGCCACAATGTGGATGACTCTTGAAAACATTAAGCTAAGTGAAAGAAGTCAGACACAAATTATGATTCCATCTATATGAGATATTCACAACAGGTAAATCTATAGAGATAGAGTGCAAGCTAGTGGTTGCCAGGGACTGGGAGAGGGAATAATAGAGACAAACTGGTTAACGGGGATGAAGTTTCCTTTCGGGGTGATGAAAATGTTTTGAAACTAGATAGAGGTGGTTGTTGTACAACACTATGAATGCATTACATGTCACTGAATTGTTCAGTTTAAATTGGTTAATTTTACATTTATGTGAATTTCACTTCAATTAAAAAATTTTTAGAAAGATAATTAAATGCGAGTATTCCCCCTTTCGGAGCAAACTCCCCAAACACTTACTTAAGTGAAAAGAAAGGTAATAAAAAACATCTAAAATGCTATTATAATTTGCAAATGTATT
The DNA here is from genome assembly GCF_011762595.2 of Tursiops truncatus. Classification (NCBI taxonomy): domain Eukaryota; kingdom Metazoa; phylum Chordata; class Mammalia; order Artiodactyla; family Delphinidae; genus Tursiops; species Tursiops truncatus. The sequence goes on along the minus strand of NC_047040.1, from coordinate 71,810,604 downwards.
CTAACAACAGTTATCAACTATGAAATATTAATGACAATTTAAAAGAAAAAGGCATACTAACATATTAGTTTTAATTAATTTAATGCTTAATTACAGAAAAAGTAATATATTTTATTGAGTGAACGTGAAGGAGGTAATGAGATACAGAGGAAAAAGCAGTGGAGTCTGGAGTTAGAAAACCTGGGTTAAATTCTGCTATGCAATGTCAACATGTAAACAGTGCTTCCTTGAATAACTTATTTAACCTTAGCTGCAAAATGACAATGCTTCCAATCTCAAAGAGTTATTATAAGGATTAAGCAAGACAATGTGAAAGTGTCTAGCACAATGCCCCATAATTGTTACTAAATGTGAACCCTATTAAAAATAGGTATTGAAATGGAGGATTTGTAGTACTTCACTTAAAGTTAACATGGATACCTTTTTCAGGACCATTTCGATTACTTTTTCCCGAAGCCCTCGAATGGAATGAAGAAGAATCATGATTCTGGGCTGGAGGAGCAAACAGTGGTGGAATTCCCAGTAATGGTGGAAAGAAGGTTGCCCCTGCACGCGTATGAACATCTGTTGTTCGCCACCATTCTGCACCTCAAAGTCAAACACCAAACAAGCAAAAATATTTGAATTAACTTTCTAGCTAATTTAACAGTGCTTTTTATATTTTATTCCTGAAAAAAAAATTCAAATTTCATCTTGGAACAGAATTGCTGAATTACACATAGTTCTGATCATCTTTCTAATTATAAGACAGCTGATTAGAAGTTATATACTCATTATTCTGCTCATTAAGACAGTATCCAAGGATCTTCACTTAGCAGCTTCCTTGAGTTCAAATTTATGAAGAACAAAAGTAGTCTACGGTTTTAAAAATAAAATGGGAAACTTGGTATATTAAAGAACTGTGACTCTTTGATGACTTACATCATAATTTTTCTAAATTAGTAAAGAAACAATATTTAAGACTATTTTAATCTACTTTAAAACCTTAGAATTTAAGGTTACCATCTACAACCTATGTTAAGAATTTCCTTAAATTACATACAATATAAAGCTGGCTTTGATAAATCAGGTGGTTTAAATAATAATACAAAGACCACTGTAATCCAGCATATCTCAAATGCATTTTTGGAGGAAAACATCCTATACTCAAAACAATAGAGATAGCAAAATCAGTAAGCCTTTTTATTTTGGGGGGGTGGTGTCTAAGCAATGAAAAGTGCTTCAAAGAAGATTTTTAAAACAAGTTAAGTCACATTAAAATATAAAAGATTTATAGTTTCTCCCCTTAAAGTTAATGAAGAAAGCCTGAATTTTATTTATACTTCCTCTCATAAATTACAGATAACAATGTTTTATCAATGTAAAATGACTAAACGGTAGAAAATCATCAAATGCAATTTAGATATTCAAACAGTGGCTTTTAGTTAAAACTTTTAGAAAAGGAGAGAAGACAAATTTTATAGAATACATTATTTAGGGAAGGGTGAAGATTAAGAAGAAATTTGAAATAACCCAATGGACAGTCTTGTATTGCCCTATGTAAAATCTCGGAAAGAATATTTTCCAATTGGCTAACCAGCTAGATTACCAAATCAGTTATTACCTTTCAGGCTAGTCTTCCAAGAGATATAGGATACTTTTCATTGACTTGATAACCACGAAAAAATTAGAGGAAAAACCCCAATAATATAGTATGGGAAAAATTCAATATTGTCAGTGTACTGTATTATATGATCTTTAAAGCTTTTCTAGGAATATCTCTTTATTAAAAATAGGATGTTAAGTGATGTGCACCTTCATTAGCTAAAGACAAAAGTTTAGCTTAATAAAAAGTGAAATGTTCATGGTAACTGACATTCTGAAAGGTCTAAAAAACAGTATAAGCAGAAAACTACAAAAGCTATTCTTCTGCACTGCAGGAAGGCACTGCTAGTGAAATGACACCAATGTATATTCAGCAGTGGCTGAATGATGGGAACTGAACCAAGAATAACTATACAAAACCATAAATCATTTATCTACTGTTTAGATGAAAGAACTGTATGTAGATAGGAAGAAAAACTATGTATTTGGGGCTTGTATTGGCACAGCTGGAATCTGTTGTTATTTATAGGTTTGAAAACTAGGTCCTACATAGCTGATAAAAAAGGAAACTTCAGTTTCCTGAAATATTCATATTATTTAAAATAGAGTCTATAATTAAAGCATTACAGTTGAACGTTCAGACTTTGTAAACAACCCACAAATCGGTCAGACAGTCAAAGTATAATAAGACTCAAATATTTTAGACATAATCAAACTCAGAAACAACATAAAAATGTACTTAGAATGTCAATGGTAAATAAGCACACAATAGGGATTAGAAAAAAACACAACTGGAAAATGTGTACGTTATAAATAAGGTGACACCATGAGTAAAAATACAAGTAAATAAGATTAATTAAATAAAAAGATGAAAAAGATAGCGCTTCTGATCACAAGCTTCATAAATGTCTAATAATTCATGGGAAATAACAGAATTTTTGACAAGTGATGAGCTTATTTCTCTTCCAAATTTAGGAAAATAAAAAAACAAAATTTAGTCACTCACAAACTAGCTTGTTGATAAAATGAAATATACAAAATAAGAATCACATAAACCAGCACATGATGAATTTCTAAATGTATTCAAGGGCAGTAACTGCATGGTAAAAACATTAATCATATTCAACTGAAAGATTCTAATATTTCAGAGGATATACTGAATCTCAATTTGAACATAGAAGACAGGAGAATTTAAAAATCTTTCAAACTTGATAGAGTCAGATACTTCATGAAAATTCACGGTAATATACAAATATAATGATTAAAAACTGTAAATGTTTTAAAAGAACTTACCGTGAAATACTATTTCAATATAAAAAACTTTACTATACTAATATCCATTAAGTAATTTGCATGTGTTGATTTAGTCATCTGAAATGTAGACACATTTAGAAGTGGATAATATTTAAAAATAAACTATTTCTCATTTAAAATTCCTAGTAATTTCTTCCTGTGTGTCTTCATCTATTTAGTAGGTGATTTAAAATTTTTGGCATTTTGGTTACCCTTTTGAATAAAACTAATCATAGGAAATTTAAATTTAAGTTATACAAAACGTACAACTTAAACAAATGAGGCCTCTAAAACAAGGTATAGTGTCTGTTCACTTGGCAAAAAAGTATGCTTATACAGGCATACTTTTACCACTAAAGACTCTGTCTTGTAATTGTCTGTTTATCTCCTAAAAACTATAAGCAACATAACATATACTATGTTAGTATATTCCTCAGTGCTTGGCCTACTGCACAGAACATAGTAGATGCTCAAAGAACTTTGTATAAGAAATGAATGAGTGAATAGTTTATGTAGGCTAGGGAAGTTATCAAAATTTTTTTCTATACAGTGGAAGTATTAACATTATTGAAGTTGAGATGAGTAACTCTTTACACCTGTTAACCATGTTTTCAGTGCAAAAGATATTTGATTTTAATTATACAATAATTACATTGTGGTTTAGAAATGCTCAAAAGTAATTAATACTTTATATATCAAACTATATCAAATATAATAAACTATGATAAAACAATTTTTAAAATTTAAGGTACTAGCAACTATCTATATTACTATTATTTTAATTTTTTATTCAGCAATACTATATTTCAGCAAATACCTATTGAATACTCATCTTGCTAAGCAACCATGCTCAAAACTGACTGAAATAAATTCCTATTAGTATTTTTAAAGCAAATGTCAAGACTTAGTTTAAGACTTTGTTTTAACTTTCTAGCCACATTACTATCTCCTCTCTGAATTAAAGAAATAATATGACTCAAGAAATAGTACTTGAAATATATACTTAGCCAACTTTCCATTCTACATATATAATTCAAACAAGATACTTGTTTCCTTTTAAAGAAACATTCGACAAGAATAAAAATGATGGTTACCAATTACATACTAATTAGGTGTGCTAAACACTGCATTCAGCACTAAACATGGCTTATTGCCTTTAATCTTCACAAGAACCCTAAGAGGCAGATACTATTATTATTATTATTGTTATTCTCATTTTTCAGATGAGAAAACTGAGGCTGAGAGGTCAGATTACTTGTTCAATCAAGGTCACACAGCTAAAACGTAACAAAGCCAGATTTAAATTCAGATCTATTTGTCTCTGAATTATGCTCTAATTTTTAAACTACTTTCTATAACAGTAAATCATGCATCCTTAACTAAAATTTATTAAGGTAAAGTTAATCAGGAAACACATTAAAGTTTAGACTTTCAAAATAATATAACAAGAGAAATTACAGCATGTTTGTCTAAATTAAGCTTTAATTGGTGTCTTACTGAACTCCTGAATCCTCATAATCTGTAGAATTTGGGATAATTCTGGCCTTCCTGCCACACAAGTGGTGCAAATCTATGGCTGTTTTAATGAAATATGAAAAAAGTAGAAATTTAAGAGCCAAGCTCATCTTACTTATAAATGCAGAGAAATGAGAACTCAAAATAAAAGTGTATTCATTATAAGAACTGGACTGCAGTTTTCCACTGTAAGTTAAATATTTTTTTAAAAAATCAAATAAAGCTGAGAATAATTAATCAAACTCTATACTTCCCATACATATACTTTTCTACTTCAAAAAAAAGCATGAGAAAAACCTGGCCTAATTACTCACTTTTGTGGCAGATGCCTATTTTTCTAGCTTAACACTTGAATACCGAGTCAGTTGTGCTGCCACCTAGCACACAGAGTGTTTTATTTTTTTGCACAGGATAAAAAGGACTGAGTTAATTCTTGCACAAGAGCTTTAATATACCAGGCATAATACTATTCTTTTTGTTCACGTTAATTACCAAACTACTGCTTGAACATTTTCAAGCTTTCCTCCTTTCCTTGAACACTGTTTGTAACAGATGTTTACCTGGAAAAGACGCTAGTTGGGGATGTGCAGCTAAGGCTGTGGGTGTACCAAGTGTCCCCAAACCACCAAATTCTGAATGCCCTGAGCTGGCTGAATGCAGACCAAAGACTGGGTGGCTGACCACTGGGAAGGCACTCGACACTGTGGACAGGTTAAACAGGTGATCCCCAGCTGCTCTGAATAAATGTCCTGGGAGGGAAAAAAACACACTTAAAGTTGTACTAGAAAAAACAGATGAGATTTATCTGATTTCAGCGTTCATAGTGGGTTAAAATTTATAATAGTTTATCTATTAAATTTTTATTATACCTTTTTTCTTTTGCATTTCTGTTCTTCAAACCCTGCAGAATGTTTTTAGAAACATGAAAGTACTCTAAAAATAATTAAAACGAATGGTATAACCTTATTTACTTTGAATTTTGAGATTTGAGAATGACACTTTAAGTACATAACTTTCACTAATTGTAAAGTTTGACCTGCCGAAGTGAGGCAAACTTTCTGCTAATACATGCACATTAATATTTTATCAAAATTTTTTACTCATAAGAAGGAAGATAAAAACATCTAGTTAATACGAAGTTGAAAATCAAGAAAATAAATCCAGAATCTGTCACCAATTCATTACTCAAACTGTCATACACTCTAGGCGAAGAGTTCCTAGTTTCCATGTGCCAGAATTGAAGCTATGTCCTCCATCGAACATCTTTTAAGTGAGGAGAGTTGATACCAAAAATGGATTATATTCTAGCCTGATAAGGCAATGTATACGACAGCATAAAGATTTAATAAATAAACTTGCTAATTTATATCTAAATGCATCCGAGGGTGGTTATCAATATAAAAATCATGTTTAAACATTGTGATAGAAAGTTCATATTCAATCCAAATGTGTGGTTTTTCAATCTCTACGTTTACTCTAAAGAGAATCTAGTACTAAGTGTCATAACCCCAAGTTGCAGTGTTATACCATCAAAAACACAACTTATTTTTCATAGTTTGTAGGGATTTGGCAGAAGATTTGTTAATACTTGGAAATCTTCCTTTTACTTCCGGGAAATAATTAAGTTTCCCTGGCTTGATACTGTGAAAACAGAATATCAAAAACCCACACTCCAGGCTATCTTAAGAATTTACTGCATGAAAGCTATTGCGCTCTGTGTTAAAATAAACATAAGGCTTCCTTACTATCCTGTTTATATCAGACCTGACTATGCACTACAATATAGTTTCAATACAATATGTTTAAAGTAAATTTAAAAATACAACTTAAAAATAAGTATATTTTTGTTATCATTTAGTTATCAACAAAATCCCTCCTCTTTGCTTTTTTATTCGCTGAAAACTAAGAGGAAGTCATCAAAGAGGTCACAGTGTACTCTCATTGACTAATATAAGCCCTATATTCTTTACTGAAATAACACTATATTTTTCATTGAAGTAGTAAGATTTAAATAGATTGTATCAAGTATATCTTACATTAGCCTACAAGGTAAAAAGTTCTGATTGAGGGTTGAGGTCCCACTATAACAAAGCAATAAGTAGATCTCATAGGGAAGATCCTCAAAGTGCCTTTACAAGGAAGGCTCACAAAGAAACTGAGGGAGGAGAACAAGGGAAGGATACAAACTTGAGTATATTTTCTAAGTCAGCCCATCTTAGTTTTTGTTCATCAAAGCCTAAACAGAAAATCTGTGAATTTGGTACTTTTGTGTAATCAGAATTCTAGACTGCAATTAGCACTGAAGTTAAGTCAAAACAAAATAGGGCATGCTACTGGAAGAAAGGCGGTTACTCAAACATCACTATTTTTAAGACTAGTGCTATGGCACCAGAAAGATTGTGTAAATTTTTTTTGGGGCGGGGGAAGAACAAATTCTCAAAAACCCAGCTAGTTTCTCTAAAAAATGAGCCTATAACATTAAGAGCCAGTGTTTATTTTCACATGTGATTGCCTATAAAATCCCCGATTCTCACTAATCAATTCAACTTCCTGAATGACATGTCCTTAATCAAATGTTTTATTTATAAACATACTATGATCTGTTACATTTCCTTCTACATCAGTTTTCTTGATAAGCAAGTTGAGCTAAACACTCAGTTTGTGAATTTTAGCATAATTTTTCATTTATATTTTATAAAATAAAAGTTCTTAAATTATATTTGTCAACTATATATATGTATCAGTGACTTAATACAAAAAGTTTTGTGAGGTAAGCTCAAAACTACACAAAATATTATAAAAATTCAGAACACATTAAAATTATAAAGGGTCAGAAACTGATAGAAATAGTTGCTAGTAAGCAGCATTCTTAGATGTATAGTTAAAACATTAATTTTCTAATTGTGAAGAAATAAATGAGCTTAAACCTTGGAGTCTCATGAACAGAAAACATGAGTAATACCTGAATGAAGTTGTCACTCTTGCAGCAATAATTAAGAATAGATCTTACACAACTTGATAATTTAAAAAGTTCTTTTTTTTAACTCTAAAAAGAGTGATATCTAGAAAGAGCTGAATATAAAATTTCAACAAAATATGAGCGTTATTCACCATAGATTCAAACTGGGGAAAAAAATATAGTCTTGTTCACAGAGTTATATCTATGCCTAGCAAAATTACGAAGAAGCTACCTTACTCTATTTTCTTATTCTTTCTTATAAAACTTTTGAAGATAATTAAAGCATAGAAAGTACTCGAGTGACAACAGAATCGATAGGGCCTATTCCTTGTTGGCAAGAAAAGGTTCACGTCTGTATTTAGTAAAGAATATCAGGCCCACATTATAATGATTACAATGATACCATGCATTATTAAAAACACACATTAGAGATTTTCTTTGCTTTACATGGATAAAGTTATAAAACAGAAGAGAAATAATTTCATATTACATTTAATAGTCTTTATTAAATTTTGCCTTTATAGCAAGAATATAGAAGTCAGTGATACAAAAGTGTATCTTTCTCATTAAAAGGCTCTGTAATACTACATACAATTTTAGTATTGTTTTTGCCACTGCCTTTAAAAAAAAAGCCAGCTACTAATTCCATGTAAAAACCCTCCAAAATTACTGTTCTTTATTCAACAGTTTCCATAATTCACACATTTCATGAACATATCTATTAAGCACCAGGTGCTATGTTTAGTAATTAGCATACAAGGATGAATAAGACATAATCCCTAGTCTTAAGGAACTCAATGGTTTGAACATAATTGAAATAGTATAAGACTGTTTTTCATACCACAATGTATAAAACAAGTTAGTTAATATTATAAACTGGTACTGTCACATACAGGACTTAGTAACAGATCCCAAATACCTAAAACAGTGTCTTGTACATAGTAGATATACAATAAATATCTGTTGAGTGAATTGATTACTCATTAAGAGCAGAAGAGGCACATCCATGGGACTGATTCCAAAGGGCTTCATCAGAATAGGAAGTTGTCCTGAATTTTCATTTAAACTTGCAAGGATGATTCTTACTAGTTTCCTTTTGCCTTACATGTCACCTACCCTGGGTCTTAATTTTTTTTTTTTAATTACCACTTGGCCTTTTATTTCTCCTTGATTCCATTTAGGCCACATGTTGGATTTGATCACATAAAATTCTACCACCTCCAAGTTCTTAAATTCTTAAATTTTACTCTAACCATGGTTTCCACATTTCCATTTCCTTATTTCTCAGCATGACCGTTGGTCTCTCTCAATCTTCTACCAGTCCCTTGACCCTATCTATCTCCTTCCCTCTCAATCCCATCTCGGCATCTCTCCTTGTTAACCTTGAAAGAAAACTCTTACACTTGTATGTCTACTTCCTCCTCACTTCTCAGAATCTTTAATAGCTGTGCCAAGTCCAAGCCTCCCTTCCACTTTGTCTGTAAAGGAACTTAAGTTTTCCTAACCACTAGATTCCATTAATCTTTGCCCTTCTCATTTTTAACCTGTCTCTATAAATCTGGCATTGCTGATTACCTCTTCCTTATTAAAACCCATGTTTATCCTTAAGCTCTGGGTCATGGAATTATTTTGATGTTCTTCTTAACTATATTTTTCCATAATACTAGTGTCCACTTTACTGGGTTTTCTTTTTTCTAAATGTAAGATTCTTAAAGATTTTGTCCAACTGTCTCTTTTTTCCTCTTTATATTTTCTTCCTCAGTCATTTCATGGGCTTCCACTATTTTAACTATCACTTCTATGCACATGAATTCTAAACTAGGATTTTAGCTCCTTGAGAGCAAAACTGAATCTCATTCATCTCGGTAATCCCCAATACCTGGCATAATCTGAAATATAACAGGTGCTTAATGAATGTTTCCCACTGTTGTATTTTGGGTCACACTATTTCTTCTTCTTTAGACCCTCCATGCTTATATAACATGCTCTTTGACTTCTTTTGCCTTTTATAACATTAACTATCCTTTCATAATCATCTCAAAAAAATATTGCCCAAGAAGTATTCCTGAATCTCCCAGACAGATATGTTTTGGACCTCCTTTGAATATTCATGATTATTCACAATCTTTCATCATACCATTACTAGAGTACAAGGTTATAAAGGAAAGAATCATTTCTTAATCATTTTTACTCTGTACAAAACACTGTATAAAGCAAACTGTTAGCAGTTGCAGGGATAATACTTCATAATAATACCTGCTGTGGATAACTCTAAAATGGTAGTTTTCAATTCTTTGTTTCTCTCTTCCTTTAAAAAGCTAGAATAACCAGGAGTCATTTTTAAGTGATAACAATATATCACATTTTTTCTCTGTTCCAATTATAAAAAGCATTCACAATGTTACTAAAAGCTCTTTGGGTAATTAGAAGCTAATTTAATGACATCTATGTTGTGGCTTTAATCTTGTTATACAGCAAGAGGGTGCTGTTTCGGTTACACCCTTTGGTTTCATTGCCAGGACAATGCCCTTCGCCTTCTCCAACTGTCTTGAAACTTCAAGCTACTGTTCACAAGGGGATTTTTGATCACAGACTGGAGATGACTCAGTGAACTCTACAACTACATTTACAACAAAGCATATTCTGTATTAACAAAAGAGCAGAATATCTTCTTATAGGAAACAAAAGACAACACAAGCCAAACCAGCTCTATTAGATTTATGACTACAAAAATAAAATTATTTGGATGTTAGCATGCCCTACTTTCGGAGAAGTAACTTTTTTCTACATTAATATACCTAATATCAGAAGATCCTCCCAAATAAAAACCTGTTATGATTAAAACTCTTCAATTTTGCTCAGAGAACACATTTGCAAACTGATAAATTACATCATAAAATGAAAACAGTTTTAGAACACCATAATTATTCTTTTTTACAGATATTAACATTCAAGCATAGTTTCAATATTATAGATGCAACTTTTATTAGTTTCCATTTTAACTGACAGGTAACAATGTGCACGTACTGCATAATGAAAATATATGTCTGTAATGTCTAAATCCTCAACTTACGTTATAGTAAGCTGACTACTTTTTAGCAGAGCTTTTCAGATTGTACTAGCCAATCTATATGTAAGTGATTAAAAGCAGTTACACAAAATGCCAGTGTCTCAGTAGCAATGCACGGTAACTGCAAGTGTCTTTATTAATATTAATGAACTTCACGTAGTGACACAATAAGGGTTTTTCCCTCCCACAAGAACAAAATAATATAAATAATGTACTAATGTCTTGAACCTACACTACCAGTGGACAAATCTCCTATCAATAAGGAAAAGCCCAAATAGCAAATTAAAACAAAATGATTATAAGGAATAAGTATCCTAAAGCATCTAATCTTTTTTAAAAAATCAAGGAGACTGCTTATTATGACAGAATTCTACCTATGCTGTTTTTTTGTGTGCTAAAAATGCCTTTACTTTTTCACTGCTACACAAACTTGTTGCAGCATGTCTTCTAACTCTTATCTCTAGTTCTTTAAACTGTTAGCACATTTTACAGCATTGCAAAATCAGCCTCTAGTATACAACCTGCAAAGTATGGTTAATCATGAAAAATGGTAGCACATTCAAATATAGGTTACAAGAGTACTTTAACACTAGTAATAACCAAGTGTAATAAACAAAGTGAAATTACTGTAAATTAAAGAAATGCTCAAATTATTGGCCCATATATTAAAATTCTTAATGTTTAAATATTCTGAAACTCACAATGTACAAATTCTACAAACTTGAACTTTGATTAAAGAACAGAAAGAATTCTATAGCAAATGGTGACAAAATATTCCCCCCAATAATTTTCAATTCATTCCTTTATTCTCATAACTTTTTTAGTAGTTAACCTTTACATTTTAACATTAGAAAAGCATGGTATGGAAATAAAGTCTTTCATTTTATTTTTAAGTATTTGCTTTGAGATTGTTTTAGACTTACAAGAGTTGCAAAAATAGTACAGAGTTCCAACTTCCCCTATGTTAATATCTTATATGATAAAAAATAATTTTCAAAGCCAAGAAGTTAACCCCGATTAATTAACTAAAATAAAGAATTTATTCAGATCTCATTAGTTTTTCCACTAGTGTCATTTTCCTGTGCTAAGATCCAATCTAGGATCTCACATTGCATTTAGTTACTGTGTCTCCTTAATTTTCTCCAATTTGTGACAGTTCCTCAGTCTTGTCTTTCATGACCTTGATACATTAAAGAGTACTAGTCAGGTAGTTTGTAGAATGTATCTCAACGTGAGTTTGTCTGATGCTTTCTCATGATTAGAAGAGGTTAATTAAACATGATTGGGAAGAGTACCCAATGTGTCCTCAGCACAACATATCTGGGGTCTGTGATGTTGCTATATGGTGCTGGTGATATTAACTTTGATCACTCGATTAAGTTAGTATCTGCCAGGATTCAATATAAAGTTACTAATTTCCTTTCAAACAGTCTTTTCATTAGAAAAAAAAATCATTAAAAGTCTAGGTAGGGCTTCCCTGGTGGCGCAGTGGTTAAGAATCCGCCTGCCATTGCAGGGGACATGGGTTCAAGCCCTGGTCCGGGAAGATCCCACATGCCATGAAGCAACTAAGCCTGTGCGCCACAACTACGGAGCCTGCGCTCTAGAGCTGGTGAGCCACAGCTACTGAGCCCGTGTGCCACAACTACTGAAGCCCACGCGCCTAGAGCCTGTGCTCCGCAGCAAGAGTAGCCCCCGCTCGCCCCAACTTGAGAAAGCCCGCACACAGCAACGAAGACCCAACATAGCCAAAAAAAAAAAAAAAAAAAAGTCTAGGTAGCCTTGGGAACAAAATCTACTACTCTACATAACACTGAACATGGTGAACAAGATTTTGATTCAGTTCAGCCAATATGTATCAATCTTCAGGCAAATGGCTATTCTTCAAAGATAGGAGCAGCTGCTCTTTTGTAAAAAAGCATTTTTGTTAGATCTAATGAAAGAATTTAGAGTTCACAGATTAAAATACTAAAATTACACTATATTTTATATATGTTTCTATATTCAAATATAGATGTACTTTATTTTTATAATGAAATATAAAAAATAACAGTGAAAACAATCTAATTCTAAAATCTTATTTTACTTATGTTTCAATAAAGAAGTCTTAGTTTTCCCATAATGAACAAAAATTACTAAAACCAACTTTGAAAAACACACCTTTCATTGCTACATAAACTTGTTGCAACATGTCTTTAAACTCTTTTCTCTAGTTCTTTAAACGATCAGCATATTTTTACAGCATTGCAAAATCAGCCTCTAGTTTACAACCTGCAAAGTACAGCTAATCATCAAAAATGGTAGTGCATTAAAATGTGCATTAAAATAAAAGTCATATATTAATTTGCTGGGGCTGCCATAACAAAGTACCACAAACTGGGTGACTTAGAACAACAGAAATTTATTGGCTCAGTTCTGGAGCTACGAAAGTCTGAAAGCAGGGTGTGGGCAAGGCCATGCCCCCTCTGAAGGTACTAAGGAAGGATCTGTTCCATCCTTCTCTCCTAACTTCTGGTAACCTCAGGCATTTTTTCCTATGTCTTCACATGGGCTTCTTTCTGTACACATCTCTGTGTCTAAATTCCCCCATTTTAATAAGGATACCAGTCATTTTGGTTTAGAGCTCACCCTAATAACCTCATTTTAACTTGATTACCTCTTTTAAGGACCCAATTTCCAAACAGGTCACATTCTGAGGAACCAGGGATTAAGACTTCAACATATTTTTGGGGGGAGGAAGAAACAATTTTATCCATAACCCTAGGTTCATTTTTAAGATTACTTAGTTGATTTGAAGGCATTACCTTTCTTTAGTAATTTACCTATAAAATTCTAATTAAAACTCTGAAGTTCTACTCATGAAAGTTAGGTAAGGACTCCCCTAGTGGCGCAGTGGTTAAGAATCCACCTGCCAATGCAAGGGACACGGGTTTGAGCCCTGGTCTGGGAAGATCCCACATACCGCGAAGCAACTAAGCCCGTGCACCACAACTACTGAGCCTGCACTCTAGAGCCTGTGAGCCACAACTACTGAACCTGCATGCCACAACTACGGAAGCCCGTGCTCCTACAGCCCGTGTTCTACAATGAGAGAAGCCACTGCCATGAGAAGCGCACTCACCGCAAGGAAGAGTAGCCCCTGCTCGCCACAACTAGAGAGAGCCTGCGCACAGCAAGGAAGACTCAAAGAAGCCATAAATAAATAAATAAATAATTTTTTTTTTTAAAGTTAGGTAAAATATATTTCAAAAATACCTGGTGCCTTGTGATCAAACCCTTCATTAAATAAATCTACTGAAAGGCAAAAAAAGCTAGACAGTTGAACATTCCAGGGCCTTTATTTGTGACTTAGAGATATCTAGAATATAGACAACTAAAAAACAATTATTGTTATAATAGTTCATACTATAATATAAATACTCAAAGAGACTAAAACTTTGGCTTTATATCCAAACCCTCAAGAATAAGCCCATCTCATTCTCTTGACAATTCTCTATTGACTGTAAACGTAAGCTCCATCTTTTAAATAAGAAGTTCTAATTAATAACTTTGTATTTTCAGGGTTTATTTATTCAATGCCTCATCAGTAAGGTCTGATCTTTTAAGATTCTTCACCCTGTGGCTTATAATGCCCATCTCTAACTAAAATCAGCACAGTTATTTGGTATTACCAGAGCAAAGCATAATACAGCCTAGAAAACTTATTAATTAGAGTAAATTTATCATTTAATTTGCAAGTCCTATTCCTGAGAGTTCACCTCTCCTTCCCTCCCTTTCTTCAACAATTGTTTCTTGAGCATATACTTTGTGCCAGGCACTGACTGGATACATATCAATAAAAAAAACCGTATGGTTCCTGCCTTTTAAATGTAGAAGAAGGGACAAATAAGTAAAACAACACCAAATCTATAATTATAAACTGTTAAAGAGTACTATGGAGGAAATTACTAGGTGCAAAAACAGGTAATAGTAGAGCAATTACCTAGACACTATGAACAGAGGAGACTTCTCTAATGTCTCAGGACACTTAACCTGAGACAAAGCATGAAAATCAGCCTTATGCAGTTCCTCTAAGACAAAGAGAGAACATGGTTGAGACCCTGAGATGGGATTCGATCATGGAGGGTATATCAATTAGGTTGAAAAGTACAAAACATCCAGCTCAAAATGGCTAAGTGAAAGGTAAACGTATTGATTCACATAACATAAAAACATTTGGAAAAGGCACACTTCAGATAAAGAAGGTTGGCTGAAAGCTTACTGGGACTTAATTTCTCTTCCGTCTCTTGGCTCTACTTCCTCAGATAGGCCCTTCCTTTTAGGTTTGTGGGACAAAAGGGTATCCTCCCTCACCAGTCCCAGTAAAAATCCTAGAACAGAATCTCTCTGCCTTTGATTAGTCTCATGTGCCTTCCTTAACCAATCACTTAACCATCGTTGTGTGGGAAATATGATGTTTGGACTGGCTAGATTGTATCACATGTCACCCCTGGAGTCTCAGGTGAAAATTTTTTTAAAAAAGAAAGTGATTCGTTTTGCGGGGGACAACTTCAGGTAATGGTAGAGTAGTAGTGAAGTGGCCACACAAATCATCCACAGAAAATAATTTTAAAAATGTGATTTAAAACAAAAACAAGGGACTTCCTGGTGGTCCAGTGGTTAAGACTCCGCACCCCCAATGCAGGGACCCCGGGGGTTCAATCCCTGGTCAGGGAACTAGATCCCGCATGCCGCAACTAAAAGCCCGCATGCAGCAACTAAAAGATCCCGCATGCCACAACTAAGACCTGGTGCAGCCAAATAAAAAAATAAATATCAAAAAACAACAACAACAAAACTAAAGATACTGCAAAGCATCCAAAAGCAGAGAAAAGTCAGCGGAAGGTTTAATCTGGAAAAAATGGTAACAAGAAGGGGTGAGGAGTGTGACTTTGTGGCTTTCTGGTCTGATACTGCTGTCTAAACCTCACAGCTATAACTCCAGAAAACAGTGGAAGATGAAACAGCAGGCTTATCAACTAAAGGTGCCAGAGGTCAGACTCCAGGGCTAAGAAAACATCAGGAAATCAGGAAGTTTAAAGGGGAAATCTTGGCAGTGATCAAACAGAAAGAAGGAGACTCAAATTCAGAGATTAAACTTTCCAAGTGCCTAGCTAAAAGTACACTGTGCGTGGGGCACCACAACATAGCCAGGAGAGAACGTACAGAAAGTCGGAGCTACACACAGCAGATCTGTTTAACTTGATGTATTCCTTAATTGAGTGCATACATTCACCATGATTAGAAAGCCTGAAGTATCAGAGAACAGAGTCGAAAGCTGGCAGAGCAGCTGGAAATCAAGGGGTAATCTTAGGAGCAAGGAAACCACAAAGAGAAAGAGAAGCATCTCTGCCACGTAGTTGGCTGACCCAACAACTTTCACAGGCACAGAGGTCGCGACCCACAGGGGGTCAGTCTGCAAAAGTGGCAGTGGGAAGCCAAAAAACAGAGCACATATCATTAGTATGTTTTTTGACCACAATAAAACTAAAATGGACATCAACTGAAACATTTAACATTTAAATGTTAAATTACTGACTTTTAAACAACCCATCAGTCAAAGAAGAATTCACAAAGGAAAACAGAAAATATTTTTACTAGAATGATAATGAAATGAAAACTATCAAAATTTGTGGGAAGTGGCTATAGTTGTATTTAAAAGGGAAATTCATAGCATTAAATGCATATATAAGAAAAGGAGAAAGGTCTAACATAAATGATCTAAGTTTTCTCTTCAAGAAATTAGGAGAAACGATGAGGAAATCCGATCCATGGAAAAACTGAAGGAAATAATAAAGGGCAGAAATCAATGAAACAGAAAACAGAATATCGGAAAAAAAAAATCAATGAAACCAAAATCTAGTTTGTCAAAAAGATTAATTAAAGGAAAAAAGAGCACAAATTGTTAATATCAATAATGAAAGAGAAGATATCATTACAAATCCTACAGACATTCAAAGGATAAGGTACTATTTTTTAAATTAATTAATTAATTAATTAATATTTTGGCTGCGTTGGGTCTTCGTTGCTGTGTGCAGGCTTTCTCTAGTTGCGGCGAGCAGGAGCCTCTCTGCTGTGGTGCGTGGGCTTCTCATTGCGGTGGCTTCTCTTGTTGTGGAGCATGGGCTCTAGGCGCACGGATTTCAGTAGTTGTGGCACGTGGGCTCAGTAGTGTGGCTCACGGGTTCTACAGTGGAGGCTCAGTAGTTGTGGCGCACAGGCTTAGTTGCTCTGCAGCATGTGGGATCTTCCCGGACAAGGGCTCAAACCGATGTCCCCTGCATTGGCAGGCGGATTCTTAACCATTGCGCCACCAGGGAAGTCCCAGGATAAGGTACTATTTGGAACAACTCTGTACCTGTAAATTCAACGACTTAGAGGAAATGGGCAAATTCCTTGAAAGACATCACTAACAAAGCTCACTCACAAAGAAAAAGATAACCTGAATAGTTTTATACTTCTATTTTAAAAGTTGAACTCCTGGGAATTCCCTGGTGGTCCAGTGGTTAGGACTTCATGGTCTCACTGCCGAGGGCCCGGGTTCAATCCCTGGATGGGGAACTAAAAAAATGCCACAACCCACACAAGCGTGGCCAAAAAAAATGTTGAACTCCTGATTTATTATCCTCAACAACAACATTAAAACAAACAAAAAAACAACAATCTTCCAAGCCCATATGACTTCAGAGTGGATTCTCCCAAACTTTTAGAGAAGAAATATTATCAATTTGATACAAACTCTTCCCTAAAAAAGGTTTTTAAGAAGGAAGGACTGGTCAATTGTGTCAATTCTTCCGAGAGGCTGAGTGAGATGAGGACAGAAAAGTGGCACTGGTGTGGACTGAGATATACATAAAAGATGAGGAAAAGGATAAAGCACATACAACTATGTATTTTGAGAAGTTTGGTTATAAAGTAAGGGAGAAAACAGAGTAATCGCCAGAAGAGTGTTCGGGGTGAAAGAGGGAAGGGTTTTTGGTGTGTATTATTTTTTAAGATGGGAGATACTATGAGCATGCTTTTATACTAATGGACATGATCCAATAAATACAGAAAAATTAATGATACTGTATAGGAGGAATGGAGTCCTTGAAAAGTTTTTTGCAATCTTTAAAAAGAATTGATAGGTATTTGCTTTTGTGACAGTTAAGAGCCATATCGTCTTGAGTTAAGCATTTATTTTATTTGGTTTAACTTATATTATTACATAGAATAGTGTATCAAAAGAGATCTGTAGTAAGTATATATGAGCTACTAGATGCACTAATGAAATACTATTTTTTTCAGAAGAAAAGAACCACTGAAGGTGGAATAAAGTTCATGTACAGGTATCAGGAGTTTATTATAATACAAAGGTGGGGAGATATGGCAGGGGGGCTATCACCAGATGAGCTGAAATGGATAGATAACTGGCTCATAATTTAACATGTGCCCCAACCTCCTTTTAGTGTACCTTCCTGTGATGCAGAAGCTGAACAGCTAAAAAGTATATTTACCAGTCTCTCTTGCAGCCAGGATTCTGGAAATAATTTTGATTCTGCCAATCAGATGTATTTGGCACTGAGTTAAGCTGTTAGATTGGCAGGACATGAGGTATCCTTTTTGCTGGTGCAGATCTAGCAGGCAGCACAGAACAGCCCTGGAGCCTGTTATGTCAGTGGTTCTTGATCACGGGATTGCAGCTGAGGTGGTATGATCCATGGAGCCACCAGTTAGCACAATGGTGTCCTGACTGAACTAGAGGTAATTTCCTTAAGCAGGTCAATTCAACAGTAATGCTCTGAAATCACTCATGGGGGTCAGGGGTCAGCTCCTCAATAATTTTATAAGTACCTGATTCCTTGTATTAAATCTTTCTGCTTAAAATAGCATCAGTGGTTTATGTTATCTCTAGTTGAACTCACTGATACATCAAACAACAATCTCAACTGGTGATAGTTCCAAAACAAAAAGGCAATTCAGTCTATCACAACTGGCCTGGTATCTGATAACCATATACTTTTCAAAGTAATATTAAATGAGAGATAAGTGAAATCTCAAAAATATATATGCATAACCTTGGAGGTAGAGGACAATTTCTTAGACAAAAAGCATAACCATAAATAAAAATATTGGTAAATCTGCCGACATTAAAATTGGAAGTTCTTTTCATCAAAAGACAATGTAGAATAAAAAAAGACACACCATGTGGGAAAAGCTATCTCCCACAAAGATAACTGAAAGAAGGACCAGCATCCAAAATATAAAAAGAACTCACAAATCTATAAGAAAAAGATGCACAACCCAATAGAAATATGCACCAAAGCCCTAAACAATCACTTCAAAAGAGAGGAAAACCCCAAAAGCTATAAACTTATTAAAAGGCACCTTAATGAACACTACTTCATATTCATCGACAAAAATCAAAAAGTCTGCCAATGACAAGTGTCAACATGAATGATAAGCATCAGGAATTATAATACACAGCTGATGAGAAAATAAATTGGTACTACTGGTAAAGTTGAAGACATCTTCAAAACCGTATGCATATGCATCAGGATTCATGTATAATGATGGTCATAACATTGTAACTGGCAAAAGTTGGCAACAACTCTAATATTAACCAAGAGTATTTACATGGATGTACAGTCCATTCAAATGCAACATGCAAAAAGATAAATGACCCTTTTACACTTTAAAACGTATTCTTCCTCCACATTTCTCATTACATCACCCGTCTCCCAGTTATCCAGGTCATGTCAGGGTTTCTCTCTCAATCTCTCTCTCAACATCCCTTTGCCCAAATCCAGTCATTATATCCTATAAGAATCTACTCCCCAAATATCTCTGGAATCTTGTTTCTTTCTCCATCTCCAATAACTCCTTAATTTTGGCCCTTATCATTTCTCACCCAGATAAATTTAAGTACCTTCTAATGGTCTTCTTTGCCTCTAGTCCCATCCTCATTGCAAACTGATGCTCTACATGCTGCTAGCATGCTAGCATTTTCAAAGCATTAAAATCCTTCCACTTGATCAAGTATGAATAAAAGTAAAGGTTACAATTTGCTAGGCACCTATTCTATGTCAGGCATTAGCTCAATTATCATTATAAAATGGGTATCATATTTATTTTATAGATGAGGTACCGAAGTTCAGAAAGGGGTAATGTACCCAAATTCACATAGCTAATAAGTGGACAAGCCAAGATTCAATTTCAGGGCCTTTCAATTGCAAAGTCCTTGCTTTTAGTCAATACATCATTCTGTCTAAACTCTTAAACATGGTGCATGAAGTTCTAAATGATCTGACCTTAACCTACTCCCCGGCTTGATCTCCTGTCCCTCTGTTCCATTTAGCCATAGCAGATACTGGCTATCCATTCTCTCCTTATTCCTTACTAATAACCTCTATTTTCTTCAGGATGGCAACATGCTCAGCTAAAAACTAATTTTCCTGGCCTTCCTTGAAGCTGAGATTACCATTCATACAGTTCCGACAAAAGAGATACTAAGTGGAAATCTCTGGATGGGGTTTCTGGGAAAGCTCTTTAAAAGGGGTCAAAGTAAGCTGGCATACAAATTTTGCCCTCTTCTACTCCACCTTCTTCCTTCCTGGAAAACAGGCTGTAGGTGGATCAGCCTTCTAAAAGCCATGAGATTAAGACACATGAGCATGAAGGTCCCATACCTCAGAAGACAGGATATAAAATTAGGAGCCCAGGTCTATGATGGCATCACCCACCTCAGAACTGCGGATCTATGGACTGGTACGTGTATTTGCCATGTGTTCCTATTCATAGTTAATCATTGTCATAACTGACACATACCCTAAGTTGAGGCCTGACTGATCAACTTGCGATTTCCTCAATATACCATGATTTGGCACAGTTCTACAGAGGTAGGCCTGCAATTAAGATACATGTGTGGGGCTTCTCTGGTGGCGCAGTGGTTGAGTGTCTGCCTGCCGATGCAGGGGACGTGGGTTCGTGCCCCGGCCCAGGAAGATCCCACATGCCGCAAAGTGGCTGGGCCCGTGAGCCATGGCCGCTGAGCCTGCGCATAAGATATATGTGTAATTCAGTCCCTAACTTTAAAAGAAAAGTAGGCATACCCCAGCTTTAATGAGAGAAGTTTTAAACAGTTTCTCTGTTTTATACATTCAGCATTTTACAAGTTTTGTTTGAAGGGTTCTACCTCAAAAATGGATTGAAAACCTCTGGTCTATGGCACAGTTTAACTATCACTGAAATTTCTCAAAGTTCTATGCTTTGTTTGTATTAGGTCAAATGACCACAAATCTCGAACGAATCCACTCTGTAAAGTTTAATTTTGGAACTATGCTGAAATACTATTCTTTCAGCTTTCACTCAGAGATAATATGTGAAATAGTGTCTGAATACTTATGAAACTGGCATATAGGATATTGTGTATCATGTGGCCTTTTATACAAAGGTTCTGGTGGTATATTCCCCAAACCACTCAGAGCCAGGAAAAAGTTCGTTTTTCTCTGAGGAACTGATATGTTCACTAGCACTAGTATGTGAGCCATGTAGCCCACTATGTTTTCTTTTTATTCTTAACAGCTAATTAGTTAATTTTTTTGTTCAATATCTGTGGCTTTCCTTGGCTTTTTAGAGCCTATCTTTTAATATTTTAGTTAATTGTCTTGTTTATTATGACAATATGTTTATTGAAAGCTGTCCAAAATTATTTAGAAGTAGGCAAGTTATTTTTTAAAAATTATACTTTAAAGGGAAAAGAAATATAACTCTTCTAAGACCGACAAGACCCACTATATGCAGAGAGCCTTAGATTAATCAATCTTTATTGCAGTGTTATTTTCTATCCAAGTTACTATAATAAAATTAAAGGTGTGTTGTGAGAGACAGTCCTCCAAGGTCCCTGCATGTTGTTGCCAAGAATGCAAGGTCTTGACCATTCTTTAAAACTGGGCCATTTCTCAGGACTGCAGTGAGCAACCTTGATGGATGAGGTGACATTTCCTTCCAGACAAAGAGCGGCTTTGCTTTCATTTACTATAAAAGCAGTGGGTTGCCTAAGCCGTGACACAACCTCCACTATATGTATAAGATTCAACTGGGCCCCTCCGTGTTGCCCCTGTGGGACTTGGGAGACATGGGGAGCCAATGCCAACATGATGTTTATGCTATTTACTATGCTATAGTAATAAAATCTCTGACCTAGGAGTCTCACATCTTCTACCAG
Source organism: Tursiops truncatus (assembly GCF_011762595.2). Taxonomy (NCBI): domain Eukaryota; kingdom Metazoa; phylum Chordata; class Mammalia; order Artiodactyla; family Delphinidae; genus Tursiops; species Tursiops truncatus. The sequence continues at coordinate 71,788,938 of NC_047040.1, read as the reverse complement.
CATCATAATAGTAACAGTACGTAGGTATACTCCCAGACCCTGACAAGGTGTTGATTCAAAAGAAATTAGTTGATCATTCAAAGTTCGAAAGTAGGCTTGAATTAAATCCTTTGTAACTCAGAAGAATTCCTACAGAAATATCATTAATGAAGATGACAGAGAAAGGCCAATTAAAATAACTGTTTAAAACAAAAGAATGTCCTCAAAGGGACCATTAAAGAACTGGTGAGGTTTTGACATTTTTCATATGAAAATTCTTTTTTGTTGTTTCTATACATCAAAAACATTGAGGAGATTCAAATTGTTTAAAATAAAGAGGCTAGGCGCATTATCATTCTATAATTTTACTTTTAAAAGGAGAAAATTACAGACAATGACTAGGCCAAAAACAATGAATCAAATAAGAGAAGACAGGAAAATATGATAAACTGAATTATGCAGGACAACTGAGCATTCTCCATGCCTTGTAAGGCTCTACTTTAAACATAAACCACAACACTGCAAATGTTAAAAACAAAAAATAATTTCCTTAGAAAGAAAAAAAACTCATGCTGTAGGTACTAAAGATATAATGTGTTAATAAGTGATATATTTTGGAATAAACATTGAAATAAACTATAGTTTCATTCAATTTAAGTATCTCCACATAAAAATTCAACAACCTATTTTACTTGCAAATAAATGATGAAAACTAATTCCTTTCTAGATAAGGAAATTTCTGATGTTATTCAGCAACTAAGCATACCCCACCCTTCTGCAACTCTCAACTACCACGAACAAAAAATAGCGCCCAACAGGTGACTACTCAGAATCATAAACAATTCAAGTGTCACTAATTCAGAAAACTAAGTGAGAAATAGGTGGTAGCAAAGGGTCCAGAAAACTCAAGGCTCTGTACTCAAGGAGTGAAAGCTTCAACATTAAAAAAAAAAGGACATTTCCCTAGAAATATTATATATTTTAAATACAAATTCACAAGTAAATACAAAGACAGCAGATGGGAGGAACACAATGAAAGGAGCTGACACAAACGAAAGGAGAAGAGTTATAAAAAGCACGAAAGAATAATTACAAAAGTACAGCTGTGTGCAATCATTTAGACAAAGAAACAAGGTAAAATGCCAACCATGGTATCACTATTTTTGAACACAGCATATCATCAAAGGCATTCATCATTTTATATATAGTCATCATTTTATACACAAGGGAAATGTGGTTGAAGTTGTTAAATGAATGCCTTAACCAAGATTGTACAAGGTGCGGGAGAACAGGAATTTTATTTATTTTTTTAAATGTAATGGTATTTTATTTTAGTTATTTTATAATCACTAAGAAAATGTTAGAAAATTGTTCTGATAAAATGACATCCTTGTCATTCCATTGATTGGAAAAAAATCAGAATAATTCAATAAATATATATTTGACAATTTGCTAGGGTATTTTGTCAGCAAACATTCCATATTTACGTACTTCATTTACCCAAAATTATAAATCTAATTTTTAAAAAGTAAAATATCATTTAGTTCTAATGTTTAAACATATGAAATAATCTATAAGATAAAATATATTTAAGATTAAAAATCTTCCTAGTGATAAAGGAATAAGTTAATCAAGTTTAAGTTGAAAAAAAGAAAGTATTCTACCAAATATCCAAACACGTGTTTGGGCAAAAAGTGATTTTGAGGGGTAAATAAAAGTACCTTCCACATAAAACTAAAACTGAGGATATTTTCACTACTGAAATAAAGTTCCCTTTTTAGCAGTATAAACTTCATTCATGTTTAAGAAAAATTTGTCAAATATCTTAAAATATTTTTCAAAATATTTTTCAAAATATTTAAAACTTTAAACATATTTTCCATCAGGTAAATGATATGCCTTAGTATACATCTTGTGAACTAGGATAGCTGGGGTTTGGTGAAGGTCATTTCGAATACTGGAAGCAAATTTAGGGCAAATGGTCCATGGCATTGGGACCTTATCTTACCATCAAGGATTCCTTTATATTTCTTCACTCCCTCATGGGTCTATTCTTTTAAAAGAGTTTGCATGTATTAATTTATTAATTAAAATGGTCAAAGGAAGATATTAAAATGAAACTCTCAAAGCTTCTAAAAATCATAGAAAACATGGAATAAGCAGTGCTACTCCAGTGTGCTGATAAAATACAGAAAAAGCAGAGACTAAATGTTTAACCTAGCCATTGTTCAACAGATCAACAGATGTAATGAGAACATTTGATTCAGAGTTCAATAAAACACTATGAATGCAAATTAGTAAAAGGATGGCATTCTAAAATTGAGTTAATAAAGGGTATTCACCACATGGGTTGATTGTAGAGCTAAGTGAAGCAGCTCCAGTGGAAAGGCCGCCTTTTGAAACTGCTGAAGCCACAGAAGGTATAGAAGATGAAGTTGGTGTAGCAGAGGAGGCTGTTGAGGACGGTAACCGTTCTCCAGACTCCATATCTATGGGAGGGAGACAAATGTTAATTTACAGTATTAAATAGTGGAATTAAGCAAAAGAATTAAACATATTTAAAATAAGTCAAACTTTTAGGAATACTTTTTTAAAATATGAAATAAGTTTAGAAATACATGTTCTTCAGAGAGATAAAATATGAAATAAATAAAATACAATTTAAAATACCAGTTTATGAAATAAGTTTAATGTTAAGTATACCAAATTTTCTTCTAATAGACTTGCAGAATATTCTTATATAAAAAAATAATAGGGCGTCCCTGGTGGCGCAGTGGTTGAGAGTCCGCCTGCTGATGCAGGGGACGCGGGTTCGTGCCCTGGTCCGGGAAGATCCCACATGCCGCAGAGCGGCTGGGCCCGTGAGCCATGGCCGCTGAGCCTGCGTGTCCGGAGCCTGTGCTCCGCAACGGGAGAGGCCACAGCAGTGAGAGGCCCGCATACCACACACACACACACACACAAATAATAATAATAGTCATTTGAATACAATAACTTGATAAAACTGTGTGTTGCCATAACTTTAGGAAAATTAGCATATTAACTTCTTATTCTTCTTAAATCATCTCATGGTCTACTCACTTACATCATAATACTCATATTATCTTAATGAATCAAGAAGATACAACCACGTCTGAGTGAACTGTAACCCTGTCTTCTAAATCCAGATACCAATATAGTTGTAGGTCTTAAACATCCATGAATCTGACCTGGTAATCCCCAATACAGTAAGTCCTGCCCAAAATAGACAAATACATTTTAGAGTTTATACTAGAGTCTAGTCTGAACTATGGTCTCAAAATGTCTTTAGTATGATCCATTTATAATGACTTAACCACTTCTAAGCATCTGTATTAATTTGCTTAGCTATTTTGGGTACAACCTTACATTGGTCTTATTGTAATAGTTTATGTTGATATTAAAAATCTGGAACGGAAATGGATGAAGGAGTCAAAAGGTACAAACTTCCAATTATAAAACAAGTAAGTCATAGGATGTAATGGGCCGCATGGTGACCATTGTTAATAATACTTTATTGTACATTTGAAAGTTGCTAAGAGAGTAGATCTTAAAAGTTTTCATCACAAGGAAAACAATTTGTAACTGTGTGGTGATGGATATTAACTTTTTGTGGTGTTCATTTCACAATACACACAAATATCGAATCATTATGTTGTACACCTGAAACTAATATAATGTTATATGTGAATTATATCTCAATTTTTTTTTTTTTTTTGCGGTACGTGGGCCTCCCATTGTTGTGGCCTCTCCCATTGCGGAGCACAGGCTCCGGATGCGCAGGCTCAGCGGCCATGCATGGCTCATGGGCCCAGCCGCTCCGCGGCATGTGGGATCTTCACAGACCGGGGCACAAACCCGCGTCCCCTGCATCGGCAGCCGGACTCTCAACCACTGCGCCACCAGGGAAGCCCTACCAATCTACTTTTAAGACTCTATTGTATAGAAATAAGGCACAAATAGTTCCTTTGTTATAACACTGTTTAAAGGTAAAATAAAATTGAAACCTGGCAGTACAGAAGAGTAGAACTAGAGCTAGTAGTATGAGGTTGGGGGCCTTTTTCAGTTTCAGTAAAAGTGCAGTTTTCTCATTTATTCTGGTTGTTCTTGCTGTTCATTTAAGTGGGGAAAGTTTACCTCTTTTTTAAAAAACAGGCTTATGCAGCCATTTTCCTTAGAAGTTCTATTATATACATTATTCATATATTCTTTTATTTCAACTGTTTTAATCTCAGATATATATTTCTAGCCAGTATTCCTCTCATACATAAAGTACTTTTTGTTACACTGGCCTTAAGTTAAAACTTTTTTTCTCATGTTTTAATAGGTATTTCTTAGTTCTAGTAACTCAAAATTTGGTCAACTATTCCATGTTCATTTATAGATACCTTTCTTTTCATTTTAAAGAAATTTAACAAATCCACTCTAGCCTTTGCTACTCTAGAATGAAGATTGTTTTATGCCTGCATTAACAAGGATTGGCTTTTCAAGTTTTTCTTTTTAAGTTAAATATTATTGAATTCAGATTTTATTTACTATTGTTCCCTGTTAAGCTTAACTCTGGAAAGAATCCTAGCCACCAACTTGAAAGTTAAAAGGTAGGAAGGCAATGCCTTTGTAACAGTGAATAATTCACAAAACAATCATTGGCTTGCCATATTGTAAGAACTATTCAAAGGAGAAAGTTTAAAATACATGTGCACCAAAGGATGCTAAAAGCAGTAGGTGAAAGTCTGAGTAGAAACAAGGTATTTGCATAGTCTCAAACTATCTCCTTTAAGATATTTACTAATTAAAAAGGGCAAACACCACAGTGGAGAAACTATATCACCAATAATAAAACATATTGATATCCTGTATCCTCTGATGTGCTTAGAAGAGCATATCACCTCTGTGGTATTCCTCCCAATAACATATAACCTCCATTGAATCATGAGAAAACATCAGACAAACCCAAACTGAGAGACCATATACAAAATAATTGACTAGTATTCATCAAGTATCAAGGTCATGAAAGAAAAGGAAAGACTGAGGAACTGCCATAGGTTGAAGACTAAGGAGATACAACAACTAAATGATGTGGGATCAGATTGGATTTTGGAACAGAAGAAGGACATTAATGGAAAAACTGGTAAAATTCATAAAAGATATGTAGTTTATGGTTAATAGCATTGTACCAATGTAAATTTTCTGATTTTTTAATTTTAATAATTGTACTATGGTTATATAAATTAATAACATTAGGGAAAGCTGGGTAAAAAATATAGGTGAATACTATGTATTTGCTTTTTAACTGTTTTTTAAGTCTAAAATTATTTCAAAATAAAAAGTAAAGAAAAGAAAAAACAAAGTCTGGCATACAGTAAGCACTTGAAATATATATATATTATATATATATATATATGTATGCATTGGGATTGAAGAGTGTAAACTTAGACCTTGAAGAAATAAAGAAAGAGATTACATTGTATCAGCAAGACACTTGATAATAGATGTTATCTGGGTTTAAAAACTGTATCTGAACCTTATTAGCTATGACCTTATAAATTATGTAACTTCAGTGAACTTCCAGTTTCCTCATGAGTAGTATGAAGGTATAACTGGGAAGATTAAATGGGATAATGCATATAAAGTTCTGAATACCTAGCATTCAATAACTGTCAGCAATTGTTTTTAATAAATGAATGTCTGTGCATATAATTATCCATGGGTATATGTGGCAGTAAAAGGTATTTTTAGATTATTCATTTCAAGTAAATATTTCTGAGTCACATCTATTTATAGGTTATATGTATATGCATAGCATGTTTGACATTTTTTACCCAGATAAATTACGATAAGAATTTAAAATAGGGAGATTGGGATTGACACATATACACTATTGATACTATGTATAAAATAGACAACTGTTGGAGGAAACATACTGTATACCACAGGGAACTCTAATGCACTGTGGTGCCCTAAATGGGAGGGAAATCCAAAAGGGAGGGGATACATGTATATGTATGGCTGATTCATTCTGCTGTGCAGTAGAAGCTAACACAACATTGTAAAGCAACTATACTCAAATAAAAATTTAAAAATAAAGAATTTAAAATAAATGCCTTGGGACTTCCCTGGTGGCGCAGTGGTTAAGAATCCGTCTGCCAATGCAGGGACATGGATTCGATCCCTGGTCCGGGAAGAACCCACATGTTACAGAGCAACTAAGCCTGTGCGCCACAACTACTGAGCCTGCACTCTAGAGCCAGCGAATCACAACTACTGAGCCCACGTGCCACAACTACTGAAGCCCGTGCACCTAGAGCCCGTGCTCCGCAACAAGAGAAGCCACCGCAATAAGAAGCCCGCGCACCGCAACGAAGAGTAGTCCCCGCTCACCGCAACTAGAGAAAAGCCCCAGCAACGAAGACCCAATGCAGCCAAAAGATAAATAAATAAAATAAAATATTTTTAAAACATTTTTTAAAAATGCCTCACAAAGTAGCCGCATAGCACAGGGAGATCAGCTCGGTGCTTTGTGACCACCTAGAGGGGTGGGATAGGGAGGGTGGGAGGGAGGGAGACGCAAGAGGGAAGAGATATGGGAACATATGTATATGTATAACTGATTCACTTTGTTATAAAGCAGAAACTAACACACCATTGTAAAGCAATTATACTCCAATAAAGATGTAAAACAATTTTTTTAAAAATAAACAAAATAAAAGAAACAAGTAAAAAAAAAAGCCTCACAATTCTATAAGTACAAATGGCAAGGTGTTTTACCTCAAAACTTTCAAAAAAAAACCTGGAGCACAAATATAAATGAAAATTAACATATTAATTATCAGTTGAAAAAATTTACTCTGTGATCACATGAGTTATTATTCATCATTCAAGCATACTGCATAAAAGTTGGCAGAAATCCATTTATTCAAACCATCTTAGAAAAATACATTCATTAAAATAAAAATAGGATCCAAGAGCCACCTATTCCCAGATTTCGGTTCTGGCCAAAGCATCCAGATATGATACTTGCACTCCTGTAATAGCCTCTCATTCTCACTCTGTGTGTTAAGAATACTACCTTCATCTCACGTTCCAAACAAACACCATCCAATCAATTCTTTGTGGCCAAAACCAGCCCAGACACAAGATAAAAATAAGCAGACTGTAAGAACATGATCCCCACCACAACACACTCACCTATGGGAGGATATCAATTAGTAGGTATGTCGTTTAGCTTAAGGCCATTCATGAGAGGATATTTTCTAATGTATAACTTCAGGATTTTCTTATTTACAAAGCTAATCAGGTAGGGTAAAGATTACTACAACTGAAATTTAACATATAACACTACAGTAAAAAAAAGTTGTTGATGTGAATGGGTGAAAAATGTGTGATGATGAAGGGATTTTAAATGATTTGATCCATTAGAGATCTTTCCCATGGTCTGAAGCAGTAGTTCTTAACCAGAGGTGATGCTGTAATACCCCCTCATCTACCAGGAAAACATTTGACAATGTCTGGGAACAGCTTTGATTGTCATAACTGAGAAGGTGCTACTGGTATCACATAGAAAGAGTCCAGGCAGGGATAGTGCTAAGCACCCTACAATTCACAGGACATTCCCACAGAGATAATTACCTGGCCCAGAATGTTAGTAGTGCTAAGGTTAAGAAATTCTGATCTAAAGTATCAAAAACTGTATTACTTGGAATTCAATCAACCAAAACTTTCTGTTAAGTAGCAGTTCTTTATAATTATTATAAGAAGATATTTCAAGCTGATTTATTGCCACTGCAATAAATGATAAAATTATATTCAACCTATCTTTATCAGCATACTGCCAGAGTTTATTATTTTACATTTCGTCCTAATTGTTTAAAACTGATCATGTATAATATACAATTATACATTGTATACATTAATATACATTAATTGTATACATTGTATACATTAATTGTATACATTAATTGTATACATTAATGTATACATTGTATACATTAATTGTATACATTAATATACAATTAATGAACATCATAATGTTCACGCACACTGGGTAACATGAATTTACTGTATTTTACTGAGATGATATTTACCTATAACAATTCTGAGAACAGACAAAAATCAGAATTACCACAACAACTTCTTCCCTGCATGATGATTTTATACACGCCAAAAAAATTCAATGATTAGTTGTTAATGATAATACTAATCAAATTCACACATATCAGATGTTCCTTTTTCTGTAAACATAGAGCTTATGAACACTGACAGCTGCTAGGTGTAAATGTGAACAGGTGCAAATAGGGATGGGCAAGACAAGTTGGCTCCAAAACATAAACATGATCAGCTGCCCTCTGTTTCACCTGCATGAATCCTTTAAAAGTATAGCTATAGAATAGACTGAAGATTCAGAAAGTAAATATATAAATAGACAGATATTTCTCCTGCAAAGAGTTTTCTTAGAATGTCTTTATCTTTGCTAACAATACCAAAAGTTCTCTGTGGGAGTTCAAGGCACAAAAGTAGATTTGGCGAACACTCACTTTTCCTTACAATATAACCTCACGTGAAAAACAATAATTGCAAAGAATATCAGGAGACAGTCACTATGCTGCTTCTTTTGCTTTAGCAGGATCACTAACACTAGAGCTTTATAAATCAATTATTTTCTCAAAGTTCTGACAAAGGCTTTTATATAATTATTATTTTTTATTATTATTTATTTTTATTTTTTTTGCGGTACGCGGGTCTGTCACTGTTGTGGCCTCTTCCGTTGCGGAGCACAGTCTCCAAACGCGCAGGCTCAGCGGCCATGGCTCACGGGCCCAGCCACTCGGCGGCATGTGGGATCTTCCCGGACCAGGGCACAAACCCGTGTCCCCTGCATCGGCAGGCGGACTCTCAACCACTGCGCCACCAGGGAAGCCCTATATAACTATTTAAAAAATAACTTACAGGAAACTGAATATTTGGATAAACAATACTTCAAAATATTACATAGCAAAACAAAAAATAAGCAACAAAAATTTTTCTGTTAAAGGATTTAGAGAAATAGGAGATGAGGCAGAAATACCTTATTAGACAACGAACAAAATTATTTTGAGTATAATATTTTTGAAGGAAAATGATTCTATTTATAACATTTTTATTTACCTACATTTTCAGAAATAGTCATTTCAACTTATTAAGTATAATACATTGTAGTTTAAAACAAGAATATATGAAAGGGATCAATTTCCTTTGCCGCTTGACACATTTTTAACTACTACAGTAAACAGTCAAGCAATTACATCCCCAAACAAAAGTGGGCTGGCAGTCAGGTGCTCTGGTTGCAGCCTGCGAGCTGGAGCAAGTCTCTGACAATACCTCTACATAATAGTTTCCTTACCAGAAAAATGATGGGATTGAATTAAACTAGCCCTCAAATCCATATCAATTTGATGAAAAAGAACAAAACAACAACCAAAAACCTTCACATTCCATTAACATATTTAACAATTTAATTCCTCATTTCCCTCATCCTCCCTACCACTTGCCTTCATTCTATCTTCAAATGTATGTCATTCTAAATTACAGATTTCTGTTAAATCTTTAAAGATTTACTCTTGTTTTATTTATACCTCAAGAGACTTGATGATGAGAAAATTAGCCAAGAGTAAAGCACTGATTTTCATACTGCTCAGTAAATATCTATTCAAGGAGTAAACTTTTCCATCCAAAGGATTAAGTATTCCTTTGCAACGAGCTATCTGTGAGGAAGAGGTTATCCTAAGATACAAGAAAGGATATAAAAGAATATTAAAGAAACATTTGAACAAGATTTAACATATACAGATCAACTAAACTGTAGGTAGAGTCTGTGAATTTAAATACTGATGAGAATTAACAATATCTAAAAAGGATACAAATGTTAGAAGGATTAAAAGAGAGACAATGTCTGATTAATTGATCCTTTCACCTACAAATGCAAGGGGTCCCAAAGAACAAGCAAAAAGACCCAAATCTTTGCTTAACTAAGAAACACAATTACAATTAACTGAAATTTCTAAGACATTTCTGGATAGTAACTGAGGCGGATTAGTAACAGATTGAGAAAATAAAACAGGGTAACAAACCAAAATCAAGTAACTCTATGTAAAATATCTACATATACTCAGAAGTCAAGGAAAGAAAGATGCCAAGTACTACATGACTGATAAACTAGAATAAATAATGCGTTTCAATGGGGAAGAAGCAGAGCTAACCTAACAGGGAAAACAGCATACTTCTTAAAGAACAAAATTAGCCTAAAAGTTTATGAACACCAATGCAGAAATAGTTTTGTCCTGGTCACCTTAACTCTATCTAATATTATCACTCTCCTGTTCAAAAGTCTTCAATTTATCCATATCACACATATGGGTAAAGATACACGTGAAGAATATTTATTATAACATATTAACTGCAAAGACTTTTACAAACAAAAAATTCCATCAGTAAGAAACTGTTAAATTATGATACTATGCAGCTGCTACCAAAGAATGAAGTAGATCTAGACTAGCTAATCTGCTGAATGAAAAGAGTAAAGTGAAGAAGAATAGAAATAGCAAGATCTCATGTGTGAAAAAGAAAAAAAGGGATATATTCTCATGAATGTATGCTCAGAATAGTTCTGGAAAAATATATAAGACACTGGCAACTGTGTTTCCTTGTAGGTAAAGAGACTAGGGAATTAATCTAGGATGCGAGAATTCTTTTTCACTATATATCTTTTTCTTTTTTTTAACCACTTGAATGATTTACAATGTGCTAGTATTAATGACAGTTAAACTAATTTTTAAAAAGATTTCTACAGGTTTGTTATTGCAAGAAATTATCTTTCAGAATGTTGTGCAAAAGTCCCAGTTCAAGATGGTGACATAAGAAAATCCCGAACTCACCTCCTCCCACAGCCACACTGAGCCTACAGCTATATATGGAAGAATTTCCTTTCAAAAAACCTAAAGTCTGGGTGGATGATGACTACACATTGGGCAAACAAGAAGAAAAACACATCAAAGATGGTAGGAGAGGCTGGGATGAAACCCCACCATAAACCCCACCATTGCTGCAGCAACCCACAATGCAGAAGGAACTCAAAACCTGGAGCTTCTTCCTGAGGAGCTGAGGGTTCAAAACCCACATCGGGCATCCCAGATGCTTGAGACATGAGTCCTTAAAAAATCTAACTTTGAAAACCAGTAGGGTTCCTGTCTCGAGACCCACAGGACTGCAGAGATCTGAGAAAGCCCTCTGAAAGAACTCACATGCTCGGACCCCAGGGCCCAGCTAAGAGGCCGTGTATGGTGTCCAGACTTAAAAAATGAAGGAGGCTCTCACCTGAGGGGCAGACACCTAATTTAACACACACTTCTAGGAGAGTGCTGGAATACTCACCAGGGATGCAAGCTGCATCTTTGCATTTTCCCTTTGCTGTGCTCCAGAGCACCAGTATCTCCAGGAAGGTGCCCCAATTTTGGTGGGTATCATCTAGGGGACCCTCTACATCACCTGGTTCTGGTGACCAGTAGGGCTTATGCCTGTGGGTCCCACAGGACTATAACTCATGAAGAAAGAGTTCTTAAATAGCTACCACCTCTAGGGCACAGGGGCACAGCAAGAGACAACAGACCTAGGAGCTCAGTCTTTCTCTGAAGGCCTATTAGCTAATCATCATGCCTGTGGACTGAGGGGCAGGCTTCTAAATAAACATGCGTCTGGGGGCTGACTGTAATCCTTTCCAGACACCTCAGAGGGCAGGCCTTATCTTCGTGTTTACCCTCTGCCATGCTTCACAATGTCAGTGTCTCCTGGAGGGGAACATTACAAACGTCTGATGCCCTGGATTTTATGTCTGGTGGCCCAGTTTTTGCAGCTATCACCCAGGGAACACTCTTTATCACCTGGCTCTGGTGGCTGCGGGGAGGTTGCATTCTTGCATCCTATGGGACTGTGGCAGAGACGTTTCTGGACAGGCTACCATCACCATGGCACTATGCAGACAGTGAACTGAGGCACAGTCCCCAGTCTTTCTGTAAGAAGGCCTCTTTGCTTGTCCTGAAACTCCGGCCTGAGGGGCAGACTTGGTACTCTCCCACTGCCTTACTCCAGCTTGCTGGTAAAACCCAGAAAAGAGCTAATATACTCATCTGGAGGTCTGACTTTTGTGATTTCTGCCCAGGGGACACCTCCAGATCACCTGGCTCTAGTGGCAAGCAGGGCTTATACTTGTTCTCCCACAGGACTGTACATATTTGCATACTTATAAAAGCTGATGTCTGAGGGTCTAGGTGCTGAGATCCTCCCCTTTAGGACAGTGACAGATCTTAGAACATTCTCAACTGCTGGGAGCTATTAAAAATAGGCTATTTGGACAAGCTCAAAGGTTGGAGAGAAAACCAAGAGCTGAGGCAGTGTTGAATAACAAAGTTCATCTCATACTAGAGGCCCCTCCTTCAAGAATGGGAGAGGTGGTTGTTTCACCTACTATATAGAAACCAACACAGAGAGTCAAGCAGAAGAAACTGAGGAATATGTCACAAGTGAAAGAATAAGATAAAACCTGAGGGGGGGAAAAAAAGCATAAAATCAGAGATAAGTAATACATGTGATAAAGAGTTTAAGGTAATAGTCCTACTGATACTCACTGAACTGGGGAGAAGAATTAACTCAGTTAGAACTTCAACAAAGAGATGGAAAATATAAGAAAGTACCAAACAGAAGTCACGGAGCTGAAGAATACAAGAACTGAAATGAAATATACACAGGGTGAGGTGTGGGGGGAGGAGGTTCAACAGTAGACTAGATGAAGCAGAAGAAAGAATCAATCAACTTGAAGACAAGCCTGGGAAACTCACCCAATCAAAGCAGCAAAATAAACAACAAAACAAAAAGAAAATCAATGAAGACAGCTTAAGGGACTTATGGGACAACATCAAATGGACTAACACTCACATGATATGAATCCCATAAGGATAAGAGGGAGAGAAAACTTATTTGAAGAAATAATGGCTGAAAAATTCCTAACCTGGGAAAGGAACAGATATCCATATCCAGGAAGTACAGAGAGCTCCAAATAAGAGCAACCTAAAGAGACCCACATCAAGACACATTATAACTAAATATTAAAAGTTAAAGACAAGGAGAGAATATCAAAAGCATCAAGAGAAAAACAATTTTATGAACAAGGGAACTGCCATAAGACTATAAGGAGACTTTTCAGCAGAAACTTTGCAGGCCAGAAAGGACTGACATGATATATTCAAAGTGCTGAAAAAAAAAAAAAATTTCCAACCAAGCACACTCTATCTCACAGAGTTATCATTCAGAAGTGAAAGAGAGATAAAGTTTTCCAGATAAGAAAAAGCTAAAGGAGTTAAAACTGCCTTATAAGAAATGTTAAAGACAGTTCTCTAAGCTGAAAAAAATTAGTAACAAGAAAACATTTGAAAGAATAAATCTCACTGGAAAGGTAAATATATAATAAAGGTAGTGGATTAATCACTTATAAAGCAAGTATGAAGGTTAAAAGACAAAAGTAGTAAAAAAAACCCTATGATTATAATAATTAATTAAGGGATACACAAGATAAAATTATGCAAAACAGCACACCAAAAACATAAAATATAGGTGAGGGAGGGAGAGTAATAATGTTGAGCTCTACAATGAAATCAAACAAGTTTGTTATCAACTTTAAAACAGATTGTTATGGATATGTGTTGTTTTATGTAAGCCTCATGGTAACCACAAAGCAAAAAGCTATAGTAAATACACAAGGGGAAAAGAGAAAGGAATATAAGCATACCACAAAAAAGTAATCAAAACACAAAGGAAAAGAGCAAGAGAAGAAGAAAGGAACAGAGAGGAACAACAAAAACAGCCAGAAAGCAATTAACAAAATGGCAACAAGCACATATCTATCAATAATTACTTTAAATGTAAATGGGCTAAATTCCCCAATCAAAAGATGTAGAGTGGCTGAATGGATTTAAAAAAAAAAAAGAAAGAAAGAAACCCACCCATCTATATGCTGCCTACCAGAGACTCACTTAAGATGTTGGGACACACATAGACTGAAGGTAAAGGGACAGAAAAAGATATTCCATGCAAACAGAAACCAAAAGAAAGCTAGAGTAGCTCTGCTATACTTATATCAGACAAAATAAACTTTAAAAATTTGTAAATATATATGCACACAACATAGCAGCACCTAAATATGTAAAGCAAATATAAATAGACCTAAAGGGAGAAATACAAAGCAATACAATAATAGTAAGGGACTTTAATACCCACTTACATCAATGGATAGATCATCCAGAAAGAAAATCAACAAGGAGACACTGGCCTTAAATGACACATTAAACCAGATGGACTTAACAAATATTTATAGAACATTCATTCAAAAGCAACAGGATATGCATTCTTGTTAAATGCACATGGAATATTCTCCAGTATACATCGCATGTTAGAACACAAAATAAGTCTTAATAAATTTAAGAAGATTGAAACCATGTCACACAACTTTTCCAACCAGAATGGCATGAAACTAGAAATTAATTACACAAGGAAAACTTGAAAATTCACAAGTAGGTGGAGATTAAAAAATATGCTACTGAACAACCATGGGTCAAAGGAGAAATAAAAAAATATCTGAGACAAATGAAAGTAGAAATGTAACACACCAAAATTTATGGGATGCAGCAAAAGCAGTTCTAAAAGGGAGGTTCACAGTGATAAATGCCTGTTTCAATAGACTAGAAAAGTCCCAAATAAACAACCTAATTTTATAGCTGATAGACCCAGAATAAGAAGAACAAACAAAGCCCAAAGTTAGTAGAAGGGAGGAAATAAAAAAAGATTAGAGCAGAAATAAATGAAATAGAGAGTAAATAGACAAGAGCAAAGATCAATCAAAGTAAGAGCTGGTTTTTTAAAAAGATAAACAAGGGCTTCCCTGGTGGCGCAGTGGCTCAGAGTCTGCCTGCCGATGCAGGGGACACGAGTTTGTGCCCCTGTCTGGGAAGATCTCACATGCCATGGAGCGGATGGGCCCCTGAGCCATGGCCGCTGAGCCTGTGCGTCTGGAGCCTGTGCTCTGCAACGGGAGAGGCCACAACAGTGAGAGGCCCGGGTACCGCAAAAAAAAAAAAAAAGATAAACAAGTTGGGGAGTTCTCTGGCAATCCAGTGGTTAGGACTCTGTGCTTCTATTGCAGGGGGCCCAGGTTCGATCCCTGGTCAGGGAACTAAGATCTCGCAAGCCGTGCACATGACCAAAATAAAATAAAATAAAATAAAGTAAACAAAATGGACTGACTAAGAAAAAAGAGAGAAGATTCAAATAAATAAAATAGAAATGAAAGAGGAGACACTACAACTAATACCACAGAAATATGAGAAACCATAAGAGACTACTACAAAGAATCAAACAACAACAAATTGAACAACCTAGAAGAAATGGATAAATTCCTATAAACATGCAACCTACCAAGACTGAATTATGATGAAATAGAAAATCTGAACAGACTGATTACTAGCAAGAAGATTGAATGAGTAATCAAAACTCTTCCAAAAAGCAAAGGTCCAGTACCAGACAGCTTTACTGGTAAATTTTATAAAACATTCAGAGAAGAATTAACACCAATCCTTCTCAAACTCTTCCAAACAATAGAAGAGGAGGGAACTCTTGCAAACTCACTTTCCAAGGCCAGCATTACCCTGATACCAAAAGCAGACAAGGATCACCACAAGAAAAAAAATTATAACCCAGTAACTCTGATGAACATAGATGTGAAAATTCTCAACAAATATTAGCAAACTGAATTTAAAAATACACTGAAAGGATCACACACCATGATCAGGTGGCATTTATTCCAGGAATGCAAGGCTGGCTCAACATCAGCAAATCAGTCAATGTGATACAACACATTAACAAAATGAAAGATAAAAATCATATGATCATATCACTTGATGCAGAAAGAGCATTTGACAAAATTCAACATCCATTTATGATAAAAACTCATCAAAATGGGTATAGAGGAACATAACCTCAACATAACAAAGGCCGTAATGACAAGCCCACAGCTAACATCATACTCAATGGTGAAAAGCTCAAAGCTTTTCCTCTAAGATCAGGAACAAAACAAGGATGCCCACTCCTACTGCTTTTATTCAACATAGTGTATTGAAGGTCTAACCACAGCAATGAGATAAGAAAAAGAAGTAAAAGTAAACCCAATTGGAAAGGAAGATGTAAAACTCTCAGTATTTGCAGAAGATATAATACTACATAGAGAGAAACCTAAAGATTCTATCAAAAAACTATTAGAACTAATAAATAAATTCAGTGAAGTTGCAGGATACAAAATCAATACACAAAAATTTGTTGTGCTTCTATAATCTAATAACAAACTATCTGAACTAGAAGTTTAAGGAAACATTCCATTTATGAGTGTAACTAAAAGCATAAAATACCTAGGAATAAATTTAACCAAGGAGGTGAAAGACCTGTATACTAAAACCCATAAGATATTACAGAAATTAAAGAATACACAAAAATATGGAAAGATATTCTGTGCTCATGAGTTGGAAGAATCAATATTGTTAAAATGTCCCTACTACCCAAAGCAACCTACAAACTCAATGCAATCCCTATCAAAATTCCAATGGCATTTTTCACAGAAACAGAACAAACAATTGTAAAATTTGTATGGAACCGCATAAGACCCTGAATAGCCACAGCAATCCTGAGAAAGAATAAAAAAACTGGAGGCATCATGCTACGTAATTTGAAACTTTATGACAAAGCTATAGTAATTAAAAGAACATTGTATTGGCCTAAAAAACAGACACATAGACCAATGGAACAGAATTGAGCCCAGCAATTTTTATGGTCAACTAATTTATGACAATGGAGCCAAGAATATACTATGAGCAATCCTATTTCTGGGTACTTATACTAAGAAAATGAAAACACTAACTTGAAAAGACATATGGACCCCCATGTTCACTGCGGGGCCATTTACAATACCCAAGATATGGGATAATCCTAAGTGTCCACTGACGGATGAATGCATAAAGAAATATTGTGATAAATAAATATACAATGGAATGTTATTCAGCCATAAGAAAAATGAAATCTTGCCATTTGTAACACCATGGATAAACCTTGAGGGCATGATGCTAAGTGAAATAAGTCAGAGAAAGACAAACACTGTATGATCTCTCTTATATGTGAAATCTCAAAACCAAAACAAAACCAAGCTCAGAGATACAGAAAACAGATCGGTGGTTTCCGTAGGTAGGGGGTGGAAGAGGGATGGGAGAAATGGGTAAATCAGGTCAAAAGGTTAAAAGAACTAAGGGGTCAGACATGATAAGGGGTCAAGAACATGTACATAACTGTGGGGAGTAAGAATGGAAGAGTGTACCCTCATGAGTGCAAGCCTCAGCAAAGATTTCAGCTATTGTGAGTATATGAAATTAGGTTACAGGCCTGGAACATAGAAAAAAATGGTTTTTTTAATTGTATTTCATTCTTTTACAACTAGGGTCCTGTTAACACTTTCAGTTTAAACTCAGGACTATAGGATTTTTATTGTACCTGATCAATTTTTACAACACAGAATTACTCATCTGATTTATGACACAATATACAAGCAATAGCCTCAGAATAACAATACCAAAATTATAATAATACAAGAATATGTTCACTGAAAACACAGTAATTTTGGTCCTCAGAATATAGTCCACTAGGGACATATAGTCAAATTACAATATTTAAGTCACCTTAAATAGTTCTCCTCTGTGTGGTTATACCTCTAACTAGATTTTAAAAATCAAGTCTTTTCATTAGATTTCATTCTAATTTTTATGGACATCATTCAACTAGACAAGCAATTCTGATGAACCAAAGACCAGTGTATCAAAAGCAATGTCTAAATCTGCACAGTCCAATATGGTAGCCATTAGCCAACCACACGCAGATAATTAATCTTAATTAAAACTAAAAATTTAAAAGTCACACTAGCTATATTTCAAGTGGTCAACAGACATCACATTATCATTATAGAAAGTTCTGTTCTATAGCACTTGTCTAAATGATACTCTTCCCTCAGACACTGAAATCTTGCTTAGTGAGGTAGCCTGCTTCATACTGAGTAACTACAGCTGTTAAAACTGTCAAAGCATGAGTTGGCAGCCTTAGGGCAGATACTACCTTATTAAAGTTTTCTAGAGGAAGGTTGATGGACAAGAAGTTATCTGGGTCAGCAGTAACCTCCATGAAGAAACTGAAACTATTATCATGCTGTCGTGGTTTGTTTACAGAGTATATTACCAAAATATCGAAAATATCTTTAAAATCTCTTGGAGATTATTTAAAATGGAGTTGAGTTATTTATAAACTATTCACTTAAAAACTTGAACTATTCACTTAGAAGGTAACTTCAAATAACTCTCTCGTTACATCTTGCATTACTTCTTAAATGTTTCCATTAAAATATCCCTAACACAATTGTGACATCAATTATACAAAGTTTAACCATTTACGAAAACAATCTATGTCCAACCTTTCAGACAGCACTTATTAAACCATGAAGCGTTTTATTCTATCCACAACATTGTAAGTCCAATTATTATTTGCAGAAGAGGTGATACACATATACCTGCTAAAAGTTCTCAATGTGTTTAGTTAGAGACAGAATTAAACAGGAAAAAAAAAAAAAGTGGCTTCATAGAACAGGAGCAGATACAGGATTTCTTTGCCTGGGTTTTCCCTTGCCCCTCCACTGATGCTGATGACACTCGGTATAGGTAGGATCTCTCAAGAGTTGGAAAAGAAGCTAAAGACTTGGTGAACTACTACTCTTTATACTAGAACTTATATCAGAATTTCAGAAAAACCCACTACTCCAGTGACAGAAGATAAATAATACACAGGAAACACTGGCTACCAATCCTCAAATTTTAAGTCATTCCTATTTACTGAATTCTTTAGTCCAAGTTGCAGCCATATTTTTAAAACTGTGGGTAATAACCCATCAGAGGATCATGAAATCCACATAGTAGGGTCATAAAAAGTGAAATATTCTGGGTTGCTGTCAAAGAAGCTTGAAAAACGCTGATCTATGTGGCTTCCCAATAATGTACAGTTTTTACAGGCAAACACAGAAGGATTTTACAATCCCTAGTCATACTAGATGCTATACTAGTATAGCATCTATATATATGTACTATATATACCACTATATATACACTCTTGTGTGTGTTTGTGTGTATACTACTACACTAGCAGAATTCATGCTTTTTGTAAACAGTCCATTAAAGTGAGAGTGGTTATACAAAATTCTTAGAATTGCTTTAGGACCCAGAGATCTATACTGCTAATTTTCCAGCCTATGACAAAGAAATATGGGGCATTATATTTGCTGGGCACCTGGGATGCCACCTAAATACTAGTCTTCTACTCTGCACACTTAGCTAATTAAGGATAGATCAAAGTTCTTTCACCCAGATACTATAAGGGACATCAATTATACAAAGTTTAACCATTTATGAAAACATTCTATGTTCAACCTTTCAGACAACACTTATTAAACCATGAAGGATGCTAGGTGTTTGGGATATAACAAATAAGTCAATTACGTTAAGTAGTCTACTTCAAGGTTTTAGAGTCTAACAGGTTGAAGCAATGGTGGAAATCTAATCAAGGCTAAGTTAAACAGATTCTTACTTGCAAGAACTTGAGCTATGTGACTGTCACAGTGATACCAGGTATTGAAAGATGGTATAGACTTAGGAGTTGGGGTAGCCTTTTGGGGGGCCATATGTGTAGATGAGCAAACAGTCAAGTAGGAAAATAAGTCAAATATGCAGTGGAAAGATCTCACATTTATCCTTTATTTTGTTAACGATTAGGTATTTCTATATTAAAAGCTACACATTTTCTCATATTCAGGAAAATAAAAAAACGTTTAGTATGAAAAAGTAAAATGCTTCTGAAAATAAATTGACATTCTAGAATCCAATTCTAAGTACAGATTTATAATTGTTTTATTATATACAGGATATTTATATACTTTTAATTATTCTCTAAGGATTACATTTATGGTTCATCTATACTTGTAAATTTTAATATCTACAGAGACCACATGGCAGTATCTCATATTACAGTAAAGTAGGAGAAAGAGATGAGTACCCAAAACTGTATATAAATTTTAATTAAAGAAGAAATACATTTAAAAACTCAATACTACTGAAGTTAAAGACAATGAGAAATTTGAGAATTCTAGTAAAATTTCAAGGAAAAATTATTTTACATAAAGGATTCATTCTCTCTCTGCCTCTTATAGCTGGCCTATTGCTAATTCATTTAACAACTATTATTGATCATCTACTACAAAATTATATAATGGCTTAGTTGCTAGAATATAAAGATGAATGTCATAATCTTTCCCTTATAAAAGTTCATCATCAAATAATCTTCATTTCACACTATTCTCACCATAATTTAATCCAAATATAAATTACTACAAATTAAAAAAATTTTTTCTAGTAAAGAGAAATGTATGTGCTAACTTTACAAAATTCAGAAAATATGTTGAAAATACAGGAAGGAAAAATTTTAAATCCACCTCCTCACATACTACATAAAAGTGGGAAAGAAGAGCTAGGGTGATGAGAGGGGTGGGCAGGCAGGGTGGGAGTGCAAAAGCTTAAGAGTTTGGGGAGATACAACATCACTAATAGAGTAAACAACCAGGAAGAAAAAAAGATCTCTGCCTTGAAGTAATTTTTATATGATGACAGTTTCCCTGAAGGCAAAATCCTACCCTTCACCCACATCCAGGATGTAGGAGGTCCATGCCCCACTGAGATTTCCCTGTGCTTCACTCATGCTTCCTCTATACAGACCATCTAAGGTACCAGACAGGACTTTTTGCTACTGCGGTAATTCTTGACCCTCAACAATGGGTCATATGACCCCACTCCTGTGGTCAAAGCTGTGTGAACCAGACATTACCCAAGGAGATAATGGCTGACCGTAAATCTATGACATGTGTTAGCTGCCTCTGAAAGATGCTATGATCTAATCAGATTCTCCCTGACACATGTCTTAACTAATAGGAGGGGAAGTTGTTGTTGAGTAGGAGATTATAAAGGCTATGGGCCTAAAGATATACAAGCTAAAGAAAAGTGGGTTAGGAAAAATGTTGAAAGAATACATGTACAGAGAGGTCAGTGGTCCTGAGAGAGAGGAGATAAGAGTATGGCCAATCTCAGGTACTTTTCCTTAGACTGCCTTTTTGATTTTTCTATATTCCCTGAGACTTCTCTGTAGCCTTCCAAGTACCTATCCTTTTAATTGAGTTTTAGTGGGTTACTGTTATTTGCAACTGAGACTGGTAGAAAACTTCCTAACAACAAATGTCATGTTTAGTCTTCTTTTGTCATCTTTACTCATGCTATTTACCTATTCTGTTTTCCCTTTCAACAATCTAAATACTATATTCCTTCAAATATAGGCCCAAGAATCACTTTATCCATAAAGCTGTATCTGACTAATCTTAGGCCACAACTTCCCATCTTTGAACTATAGAGCATTTTAGCTTCTACCCAGGAAGCTACTAATTACATGGACTGTATTTGTTTTATGAATTCACTGTATTATTCAACACATAGCCAGTATGTCTGCTGAGTCTTAGTTTCTGAATCAGTAAAATGGATTAATTACACCTCCTTCAAAGAGCAATTGTGAAGAGAATGCTTAGCACACTTCCTGCTAGGTATTTTGTTCTTGAGTGTTTGGCCAAAATTCAGAAGCAAGTATCTTTATTTTCTTCAAACTAAATATACAAGAGTGAGAAAATAGCTCATTAAAAGTCAATACTATTTCTTTCATAAATTCAGTGTGAGCAAAAATAAGTTAAAAATGTCAAGAGCATTTTCATTTCCAAGCAGATTTCTTTCACAGGTAAATCTGAATAGATGGTCAAGAAGTATATTAGAGTATCCCCTGTCAATCTGCCTCTCAAAAGAGTGTTATCATTACTTTAGCTTTAGATAATACTAAAATTTAAAATTTTGTTTTTAGATACCAGCAACACTTTCAGTTTAGTTTTTAGATAAGCAAAATAGTAAAACTGCTTTTTCCTGAGAAGATAATGCATAATTTTATAACTTTCATTATTCAAAAAATTAATTTTGTTCAGAGTATAACTTTTTTTAGTAATTTAAAGACCAAGATTTCTCCTTTATGACTTCAATAATTTCTAAAAATTCACAAATAGTTACAATAATTCCCTATACCATCTCTTAGCTATAAAACTTAGTCAAATTATGCACTAACATCCTTTCAAATATGCCTCTTCCATTTTCCTCTTAATTTTTTATTATTTTCTGAACTGCATATAGATGGTCCATTCCTTATTGCACTGACAGGCCAAAATATTAATATAATAATACTCCTAACTTTTCATTTGGAAGATTCAAGACCCTTCAAAACATTGCTCAGAGAGAATTTAACTGCCTACTTTCATAATACAAGGCTCTAAGTATACATCTCAAATGTGTCTTAACATGACCTGCACTAAATACATGAAAACATCATATAACTGTTAAATATAGTGATATAATAAATACAACTATAAGCCATTTTTTTAGTATTTCTACAAAGTACCAACTCAATAATAAGATCATTCTAAAAACAAGCATTAAAGTGATAAAAAAAATTTAAGTATCCTTTATAAATAGCTTACTGATTACTAAGATAAATGTAGTATGATAGAACCATATATTTCTATTGAAACTACAAAACTGTCTGTACTTTAAATGCTCATCTGAATATTCCACTTCAAATGTTCAAAAGTTAAGAATATTTGGGTTCCTCAAAAGGCTAAACATATGGGCTTCCCTGGTGGCGCAGTAGTTGAGAGTCTGCCTGCCAATGCAGGGGACACAGGTTTATGCCCCGATCCGGGAAGATCCCACATGCCGCAGAGTGGCTAGGCCCGTGAGCCATGGCCGCTGAGCCTGCGCGTCTGGAGCCTGTGCTCTGCAACGGGGGAGGCCAAAACAGTGAGAGGCCTGCGTACCGCAAAAAAAAAAAAAAAAAAAAAAATTGAAAAAAAAAAAAAAAAAAAGCTAAACATAGAGTTACCAGATGACCCAGCAATCCTTTTCCTAATTATATGCCCAAGAGAAATTAAAACATATGTCCACACAAAAACTTGTACACAAATGTGGAAATAATCCAAATGACTATAAACTGATAAACAGATAAATAAAATGTGCTATATCTATACAATGAAATATTATTCAGTAATAAAAAGAATGAAGTATTGATACATGCTTCAACATGGAGGAACCTTGAAAATGTTATACTAAGTGAAATAAGCCAATCATAAAGGACCACATACTGCATAATTCCATGTATATGAAATGCCCTGAAAGGGCAAATCTATAAAGACACAAAGTAGATTAGTAGTTGCCTTGGGCCATGGGACAGTTGAGGAAAAATGGGAGATGACTACTAATGGTAATTGGGTTTCTTTTTGGGAATGATGAAAATGTTTTAGTTGACTATGGTTATGGTTGCACAACTCTGTGAATACACTAAAAACTGAATTACATACTTTAAATGGGTGGATTGTATGGTATGTGAATTGTATGTCCATAAAGCTGTTAAAAACAAGAACCTTTGGATCTCATGTTGATAAAATGCTATTTGACTTAATGTATTCTCTATTGAAATTTAAAAATCAGTATTCTCAATTCTAGCCTCCATATTCAAGACTAAATGTAGAATGTCCCTCAAGACTAAATGTAGAATGTAGTATGACCTTTCATGTTTCACTTATCAAACTCAGGCACTCATCCATTTAGTTAATTTTACATCACTCTCCCTCTCTCCCTTCTACCTCCCTCCCTCCCTCCCTCCTCTCTCCCTCTCTCTCCCTCTCTATAGATATAGAGACAGAGACAGAGGTAGAGACAGAGACAGAGATAGATACAGAAATAATTTCTTAACTTGCTAAAGTTACATTAATTCAGTTTGGGAACTAACAGGTTTATCCAACATATAAGCTCCTAAGTACTTACCAGACTTGTTCCACAACTTCATTCCAATAGTCACATGACCAGCTAGATTTTTATAATAGAGGGATTTAACAGAGATAAATAAGCCTGAGATTCTAAACCACAAATTATTCACTCTCTTCTGCTGACTCTGATTCCTAAGTATCTTCTCTCTATTCCCACCATCATCTTAGCATAATCCTAAATCAGTTCTTACTGGAAATACTGCAAGAGCCTTCTAAGAGGTTCCTCTGCTTCTCTTCTCCACTCCTCCACGCAGACACAGCAATCCTATTTATTTTAATGGTAATCTTTTTAATATAAAAATCTGATCCTGCCATTCTACCACTTAAAAAAATCTTTCATTATCTCTCCATCAAATACACGATAAAATCCCAGGTCCTCTGTTTGGCATAAAAAGCTCTTCTTAATGAGGCCTGTGACTTCATCTTTGGTGTCACTCTCTTCTCATACACTAAGTAACTAAACTTCTCACCATTTCCCCAAATATAATATGGTCTCCCATGTATCCATGCCATGTATTTGGTACATGGTGTTCACTTCCCTCAAATGTCCTTCCCTTATTCCCTGTTAAACTCCTATACACATTCTAGGTTTCATCTCATGTTATTACCTAATCTGGGGAACAGTTCTAATTCACTGAGGTAGTCTTAGGTACTCCTTTCTTGTTGCTCTGGTATATTCCCTAATTAAAGCACTTACAACACTGTACAGCAATTTTCTGTTTTGATATCTGACTTCCTACCACGATGTGAGATCCTTGAGAAGCAGGGACTACTGCTGATCACCTTTACAGCCTTAAACCTAGAATGTAAGACCTCAATAAAAGGCTTTGAATGAAAATGTATAATAATCTTTAAAATTTATATGGAACTTGATAATTTACCAAAAAAAGTATGTGCATATATTCTCACTTTACCCTAAGGACAAACCCTGAAGTAGGTAGATCAGGCATTATTACTTCAATTTTACAGATGAGGAATTCTGACTTAATATCTATCAGTCAGTTAAAAAAAATGAGAAACTTAAGATTGAGAAAAGTCTCTCCTTACTTCTTATAAATTATGTCGGAATAACTTTAAAGTAAGTTTTCTTAAATATACTTGTCAATAACTACACAAACTGCTTATACATTTTCAGTTTCTGAAGTAGAAAAATGTTGACCAACGAGGCCTACACATTTCCTTTAATCTATCACTCCAAAGTCAACAACAAATATTAAGGACCTGTAAGAGGGACAGACATATACTTGTCAATCATGAGCCTAATTTTGAACCCGCTCTCCTGTTTCTACTTGATTCTACTCTAGTGCTGTCACTACTATCAACTTTTCATTCTTCCTCATTTTTCTGATTTGATGGTTTCATTTATTGTGTAAGACCTTGGCTTCCCTTGAAAACTATTTTGATACCCTATACTAACTCCAGTGTTTCCCAGCTGCTTTGTTGGACAACTCCCATAACCTTGTTAAAGTTAATACAAAGTAGTCTTTATCTTGCATTCCAAGTCTTTTATCACTTAACCTAATCCCACTACCATAATAGTAGAAAAATTTACTCATTCTTATTTTCAAGCAGTACCCACTCTGTTTTAAGTATGAATATTAACTTATCCTTTTTGGTCTTCTGTAATTTTGTACTTAGGAGCAACACATTTTATCATTGTTTATGTTTTCTTACCTAAAATATCAATTTTTAGGTGATTATAGATCTTCTAAATAAATAGCAGAAAGGTTTAACAATAACATATTTAATAACTAACCTCACCTCATCCTCATATCCCCAAATAAGAGTAAAATGACAAGGAAGAAAAGAGCACAGGGAATAGGGATGCCTGAATTCCATTTGCAGCTATGACACTAACCAATAGCATGTGACACTGGGCAATTTAACATCTCTAGACTATAGTTTTCCCATAGGCTTGGGACTTTACTTTTTAAAATACACCAGTAATGCTCCTTTTTTTTTTTTTTTTTTAACCTTCTCCTGAAAGTTTAGTTCAGGATGTTCAAATGTCCTGTCACATTGCCTTCTCCATGAGGCCTTTCCTGGCCATATTATTTAAAAATCAGCACTACATCACCAGCACCATTTCTCCTTAGCACTTATTACCATCTAAAATATTTCATTTATTTTTCTAATTTGTCTGACTCCCCCACAAGACTATTGACTAATATATCCATTTTGTTCACTACCGTATCTTCACAAGCCTAGAAGAGTCCTGGCACATAGAATGTGTTCAAAGAATAGTTGTTGAATAAATAGCTGAAGACCTCTTTAATTCTAAAAATTCATTCACCTAAAAAAGTAAATCAGAAAATCTCTTCAAAAAGCTTCCACAAACTGGTCAAGTAAATTGAATACAATAAATGTCTACACTTTGTTTTAACTTTGTCTAAGTATATTATAAATATACTATAAATGTGATAATTAAAGGAAAAGCATCACTCTTGATTAGTAATTTACCCTATCTATCATTCAAGAAACCTGACTTGTAAAGCACACAGTACAGAGTGTCTTCTGTTGGCACCTAGTCCTCATTTCCGAATTTTAATAAACTGTTGAAACCAAAAAAAAAAAAAAAAAAAAAAATGTAACTTGCCATTCATGTGACCTATTTGTGCTAATAAACTCTTTTCCATAGTTATACCAAACTTCTCAAATTCACTAAAGTAAGGAGTTAGGGTCTACTAGTTCATTTTTGTTAGCTAATTTTACTTTACTTAAAACATAGCAACACCCTGGGGTCAGTTGAGTCACATTTGTTTTATGAATCTCACTGAACATCTCTCTCTTAAGACGTATATCGGAGTCCCATAGAGGATAGATAAATGAGATTCCACCCAGCGTACACAATAAGATACTTTTTCATATAAATATAAAATACTATATACAAATACATAAAAGTACAGGTCTAGAATATTTCTCTAACAAAGTTTCACATAAATTTGTTTGGGTCTACTCTTCAATCTTATATAAAGGTTATATATATATATATATTTTTTTTTATAAAGGTTATATTTTAAACAAAGACACAGACAGCAAAAATGTTTCAAAATCTGCCTTAGTAAACAGAACTTGATTTACAAAGCTACATGTTTATTATATAAACACTATCAAGTTATTTTAAATCTTGATGAACAGGAGGAGTAACATTATGAAAATGATTTACAAAATATCCACAGATAAAATAAGCTACTACAAATGAAGGGACTCATCTACTCAGAGAAAATTTGACCAATTAAAAAAATCTTAATTTAGAATCTAGTGAAACAAAGGAGTGTATGATTTATTTCACAGTAGAAGAGAATTGGGCATAGTGCCTTCAACTACTAGGTTTTCAAATATTTACTATTAAATGAATTTTTTACTACAAAAAGTTTTACCCTAGACTTTCTTTAATGCAATAATTCTCAATCCTGGCTATACATTAGAATCACCTGGGGGATCTTAAAAATATTTATATACATGCAGAGCCCAATTCCAGACCAATTATATCAGAATCTCTGGGGATGGGGGCTATGCTATGCATTAATAATTTTAGAAAGCCCTCTTAGGAGATTTTAATGGGCAAGGAGGGTTGAGAATCATTGCCACAGTGCTTTACAAAGCTTCAATTCAACATTACTAGATAATATCAATCTGGGGGTTCAAATGAAAATAACAATCAACTAGTGTTGACTGCACTGTTGGCCTGGTATATAATATTACTAATATTAAGGATGCTATAAGTCTGACTAAAATGGAAAGAAAAAAAGAAAAAGATCTGCTAAAATGAGGTGGTGAGAGGGATTAAGATGAGTACAAGAAGAGTAGGAAAAATATACAGACAGCCTGGAAAAGAAGAGCACAATGAGAAAATGGG